>NC_053038.3:214687577-214990607 GCF_002575655.3 Aegilops tauschii subsp. strangulata
TGCTCCAGTGTTCATCCCACTTCTCCATGATAGGCCCTTCATTAGTAACCAACACAAATGTATCCAATTTAGGCTGCATCATATTCACATGAACATTAGAATTGTTACCAAGAAACAAAAGTACCTAGTAATTCAACTGGCGTGCGCGAGCTCTATTAATTAGTCCAGTATGTATAGCAACAGAGGCTGTGGGTGTAATAATGGTATTGATGTCTTCATCATCCTCCCCTTCTTCAAATGAAGTCATCCTTGGCGGAAGCTCATCTTCCCAACCTAAATAAGGCTTCAAATCTGCAATGTTAAAAGTGAGACTAACACCAAAATCTGTAGGCAACTCAAGTTTATATGCATTATCATTTATTTTCTCTAACACCATAAAGGGAGCACCAATACGTGGCATTAGCTTTGATTTGTGCAAATAAGGAAATCTATCCTTACACAAATGTAACCAAACAAGATCTCCAGGTGCAAACACAACATATTTTCTACCCTTATCTCAAGTAAGTTTTATATTTAGCTTTTATATGCTCAATGTTCTCCTTAGTTAACTCATGCATTTTTAAGATCAATTCAGCACGTTGTTTAGCATCAAAAATAACCTTCTCCGAAGATGGAAGAGGCAACAAATCAATAGGTGCACGAGGTAGAAAACCATACACAATCTCAAAAGGGCACAACTTAGTAGTAGAATGCAGTGAATGATGATAAGCAAATTCAATATGAGGCAAGCATTCTTCCCACATTTCTTGTTATTCTTCAAAACAGCCCTAAGCATAGTAGACAATGTTCTATTGACTACTTGAGTTTGTCCATCAGTTTAGGGGTGACAAGTAGTACTAAAAAGCAGTTTAGTCGCCAACTTAGCCCATAAACATCTCCAAAAGTGGCTAAGAAATTTAGTATCACGATCAGAAACAATAGTATTTGGCACACCATGCAAGCGAATAATTTCATGAAAGAACAAATCAGCAACATTAGCAGCAGCATCGCTTTTATGACATGGCATGAAGTGTGGCATTCTTTAAAATCTATCCACGACAACAAATATGCTATCCCTCCCCTTCTTTGTTCGAGGTAATCCTAAAACAAAATCCATAGATATATCCTCCCATGGAACACTAGGAATAGGCAAAGGCATATATAAACCATGAGGATTGAGTCGTGACTTGGGTTTTGGACATGTAGTGCAATGAGCAACAAAATGCTCAACATCCGGTCTCATCTTTGGCCAAAAAAATGTGTAGCAAATACGTCCTCTGTCTTCTTCACACAAAAGTGTCCCATTAATCCTCCTCCATGCACCTCCTGCAACAACAAAAGACGAATGGAGCTAGCAGGAATGCATAGCTTGTTAGCACGGAACACAAATCCATCATTATGGACGCACTTCTTCCATGTTCCCCTCCTTTACAATTTTGCAGCACATGTCTAAATTCAGCATTATGCACATATTGATCTTTGATGGTCTCCAAACCAAATATTTTGAAGTCAAGTTGTGAAAGCATCACCAATAACATTTTCATTACCCTTCTCGAGTTTTATGACATAAGGGAAAGTCGCAATGAATTCAATCCATTTAGCATGTCTACGGTTTAGTTTGCTTGACTTCTAATATGTTTCAAAGATTCTTGACCAGAATGTATAACAAATTCTGTGGGCCATAAATAATGTTGCCATGTTTCTAAAGTCCAAACAAGAGCATATAATTCTTTATCATAAGTCGAATAGTTCAGACTAGGCCCACTCAATTTTTTAGAAAAATATGCAATAGGTTTACCATCTTGTAGTAACACACCTCCTAATCCAATTTCACTAGCATCACATTCAAGCTCAAAAGTCTTATTAAAATTAGAAAGTTGGAGTAGAGGAGCATGTGTCAACTTATCTTTCAATACTGTGAAGGCTTCTTCCTATGTGGTACCCCAAATAAAAGGCACATCCTTCTTCGTAAGCTCATTGAGAGGTGAAGCAATGGTGCTGAAATCTCTCACAAAACGCCTATAGAAGCCAGCGAGACCAAGAAAACTCCTCACTTGTGTGATCGTTTTGGGATGCGTGTAACTCCTGATAGCTTCAATCTT
The DNA here is from genome assembly GCF_002575655.3 of Aegilops tauschii subsp. strangulata. Taxonomy (NCBI): domain Eukaryota; kingdom Viridiplantae; phylum Streptophyta; class Magnoliopsida; order Poales; family Poaceae; genus Aegilops; species Aegilops tauschii. The sequence goes on from NC_053038.3 coordinate 214,689,659, forward strand.
AGCTTTATCACCTTCAATTCCCTATGGAGTAACAACATAGCCAAGAAAAGATACTCGGTCGGTGCAAAAGGTGCACTTCCCAAGGTTACCAAACAGACATGTATCACGTAAAGCAATAAAAATAGCATGTAAATGTTCCAAATGTTCTTCCAAATATCTGCTATAAATCAGTATATCATCAAAATAGACTACCACAAATCAAATGAAAGCACGTAAAACTTCGTGCATTAGTTAACCCAAAAGGCATGACTAACGAGCCATACAATCCAAACTTAGTTTTAAATGTTGTTTTCCATTCACCTCCCAATTTGATACGAATTTGATGGTATCCACTACGCAAATCAACTTTGGAGAATATTGTAGAGTCACTCAATTCATGAAACATAGCATCTAGCCTTGGAATAGGATGACAATAATGAATAGTAATATTATTAATGCCTCTACAATCAACACACATACGCGATGTACCATCCTTTTTTGGTACTAGTATAATAGGAACAGCACAAGGACTAAGAGATTCGCGTATATAACCTGCTGAGGAGCTCCTGTACTTGACGAATAATCTCCTTCGTCTCCTCTGGATTGGTACGGTATGGCGCATGGTTTGGCAGCGAAGCACCGGGAATTAAGTCAATTTGATGCTCAATCCCTCAAATAGGTCGTAATCTCGGTGGCACGTCTTGTGGAAAGACGTTGCCAAACTCCTGCAAAATGCTAATGACAGCAGGAGGCAAAGAAGAAGGTACGTCCTCGAATGAAAATAATGCCTCTTTGCACACAAAAGCATAGCAAACAGATTTGCTGAAATCTAGATCATCAATATCATATTTGGTGGCAAGTAAACATCCACTTTTCAATTTAATTTCAGAATCAACAATGGATGGTTTATTATTAGGCTTCATTTGTTGCTCAAATTCTTTTGCCACAATCTGATTTTTCACTCTTATTTTGCTCCTACTTTGCTTTACTATCTCTATTAATATCATATTTCAAAATGTGTTCAGGAGTCATAGGATGCAATGTAATATGTTTATCCTTATGAACAAGAGTATATTGATTGTTTCTACCATGGTGTACAATTTTTTTATCAAATTGCCAGGGTCTGCCAAGTAATAAGGAACATGCTTGCATGGGTACAACATCACAATCAACTTAATCAACATATGTAGCAATACTAAAATGCACACGAACAGTATGTGTTACCTTAACCATGCCACTATTGTTGAACCATTGGATGTAGTAAGGATCAAGATGGGGTGTTGTGGTGAGAGATAGCTTCTCCATCATCTCCATGCTAGCCAAGTTGTTGCAGCTCCCTCCAATGATGACTTGGACAAAACGTTCCTTCACAACTCCCTTTGTATGGAACAAATTATGCCTCTGATTCTGCCCAGCTTGTGTTACCTGCACATTTAAAACATGTTGAACAACTAAACTCTCATACCTGACAGCTTCTTCAGTAGCCATGTATTGCTTCTCACGTTCACAATCATCTCCACCGTGTTATTCACTTGCAATAAGAGTCAAAGTCTCCTCATCATAGTCACTAGGGGACTCATACCCACCATCCTCAGTAACAATCATCACACGTGGAGACGGACATTTGCTCGCATAGTGACCTCCACCCTTGCAATGATGGCATATAACCTCATGTGTTTGCCATGTTGATGCCATGGATGAAGAAGAGCTATGTGCGGGACCATAAGGTGTGCTCCTAGCAGATGGTGGTGGTGTTGCCTAGTTTCTTGTATCTCGGTTGGAATTGGCGGGTGAAGTCGGCGGTGCCACAGTAGGACATGTGGAAGTAGAGGATGTCAGTGGTGTCCATGATGAAGATCGACCTGCAGAAAAATTAGTTCACGTCAATGCATGTTGATCCTCCACTTCACATTTAGCTTTGCAAGCAAGATGGAATACACAAGTGATATAATTATACTCCTTATACTCTAGAATGGTCTGAATTTCTCTATTTAATCCACCCATAAAACATGGAAGCATAGCTTCATTATCCTCAACAATACCACAGCTAATCATGCCAGTTTGTAATTCCTGATAATATTCTTCTACATAATTTTCTCCTTGTCTTAAACGCTGCAATTTTTGAAGTAATTCACGTTGATAATATGGTGGAACCCAGCGAGTATGCATAGTAGTTTTCAAAGCAGACAAAGTAGTAGGGATATTATCATGATATAATTTACAATGTTTAGACCACCAAACAGAAGCAAAACTAGTGAATTCACAAACAGCAACAACAACACGTCTATCCTTGGGATATTGTAAGCATGTGAAACGTTGTCCAGTTTCTAACTCCCAGGTAAGATATACATCATGAATGTATCTACCCTCAAACGATGGAATATTCAATTTCAGTTTAGGAATATGGTCATAATCTCGTATGTGATGTGGTGGTGCGGCCCTACCATTGCAAATATATGCATGAGGACAACCTGGTGGTGGTGGTGCTGGCGGTTGCACGTAGTTCTGATTTTGATCAACCTCATCCTCATAATAGTCCTCCTCTGCAGTAGCAGCAGGAGCTACAGAAACATCAGCAATAGTAGCAACGGCACCAGAAGTTTGTCCTGGCTCAAGAGGAATACGTTGCGCTCGCCTTACTGGATCGCGACGTGGAGGTGGTTGTTGATGTTGTTGCAATGGTGTAGCAGATGTGGGTGGTGGTTGTGGTAGACACGTGGCTACTTCATCGAACTTGGTGTCCACCTTGGTGTCAATTATCTTCTCAATGTCATCAATCCTCTCCAGTGCCTTTCCAAAGCTGGCCATCACCTCTTCCACCTGTTGACCCAAAATTTGCTGAAATTTATCATGAAGCTCCTTCTTCGTCACGTTCTCCCAGTAAATCTCGTTGTCTTGTGATCCTGCCATGGTTAGAAGCAATAGAAATACGCAAGAGTATGATCCTATAGACTACTAGAGAGTGGTGGTGGTGGAGTGGCACAAATCCGTCAAGCAAATCTCAAATTTTAACCAGTTCTTACCCAACAGCAGGTGGTGATCGGCAACCGTTGTAGTCAAAACTCTCAAAGCTTGGACAGAGCGATTGCCGGGCCGTGTCGAATGCATGGTGTAGATGTATGTGGAGCTGGGAAGGCTTATGATATGGTAGAAAAATGTCAGCAATAATCATTTCGGAGAGGCAATGTTGAATAAACGCTCAAGAACGGCACTATGCTGGTCCTAGGCTAGACCGTACTAGAGACGCGAGCCTAGAACACGACAAAATCACGGCGCTGCACGTAAACATGGGAGGAGCACAATCTGAAATTTTTTTCCTTTTTTCAATTTTTTTGGTCTTTGTTTTTTGCTCCGCAACATTTTTTCCAAAAAAGTCTACAAATGGTTTAAAAACTGCCTAGCCAGAACTTTCCAGACTTAGTTTTTTGAGTTTGGAACTATTTTTCTTCTACGGGTGGCACGGAAGTTGGGGAGTCCGACTTGGCCACGACTCGTAGTATGGCATAATCTGGAAATTGAAAACAAGGCAACAAATACTGGACTCAGACTAAGACTGGTGGCGGAGATGAATCTGGTGGAACTCGTACTGTTGCGGAGATATGTAGGGGATGGAACACAACCTGGTGGTGAATCTGTGATGGAGGTGGACTCGGACTAGCATGATGGCGGCGGATATGTGGTATATGGTAGCGGCGATTACGATGGTGGTATATGGCAGTGGTGACGACGACGGTGGTATATGGCAGCGCTGACGACGATGGTGGTATATGACAGTGGTGGTGACGATGGTGGTATATGGCAGCGGTGGTGATGATGGTGCGTTGGCGGCAGGAGAACTTGTGAACAGAACTCGAAACTCTAAAGGACAAGACACTAAGACCAACAACTTGACACGACGACGCAAACACAAATTCAACAAAGAAAAAAAAACTCTAAAAAGATAATGCAAAGGCTCAGATTGGTTCGGATATGATGAAGTAACCCTAATTTTTTTGGCTTTTTCATGCACTATAGGTATGAAGAACAGACTCGGTCTAAACTACGAAAACTATAAAATCTCGCCGAGCAACCTGGAAATCTAATACCACTTGATAGAGGCAAAGGTGTCCCGTCTTTCGATGAGAAGGTGATCGTTTCGGAGGAGTAGACTTTGACAATCCGACTACGAACATGCCTTAGCAATCGCTAAACCAAGTCCGAGAGGTTATTGACCACGCCGAAGCATGATCAACCTGACCACGAAGGTCTATATCCTGCAAGCAAAAGAAGAACACGCAAGAAACTAAGCATGCAATCTGGATATTGCGAATATAAGATGAAAACTATATTGATCAAAGTGGGGTTCTATGACATCATGGTCTGGTCGTTGAACACAAACGAAGAATGGTAGTGGACCGGAGTACACTTGCCCGTCAGAGGCGGTAGTGGCTACGCGCGTGTAGGTGTGTGTGCTGTCCAACCCTCTCTACGGTTGCCACTGGCCTCCTTTTATAGATTAAGGGGTCACCACAATGGCAAATCAGTCGTTATGGACTGATATGATAGCAAACAGTGCTACCATACCTAACTCTTCAGGTTGTTAGGGTGCATTAAATGCGTCGCTCAACGTCACATAGTTGCTTGCCCACCAAGCCTTGCCGGGCTCGCCTTGCCAGCTCCACGCCTGCTTGCTTGACAGATTGCAGGACGGGTGTCATCTGTAGGCATTTCCTGTAGAGAGAGTCCGTCATGTGGCGAATCGCTTCCACTTAATCACTTTTCGGCTTGACACCGCACTAATTGACGATGTTGGTTGTGGCGGAGTGGTCGGGTGTCGTGGTTTTGCCACCGCGAGTCCCGGCAGGCCTTGCCGGGATGTGTTGGTCGTTTTCTTCCGAGGGTGACCCCGCCCTCGCCGAGCTCGCCTGCCTGGCAAGGGAGGCTTTTCTCCTGGTGGTATCTTAATCTTGCTTGATCTTGGCCCTCTTGATCTGCGTGTTGGTCCTTCGATGATCTTGGTCTATTGTACTCTAGCACGGCCTGGTACCGCAATCTTGTTCCCGTGCCTGTGCACAGTCTAGGCAACAGACCCAGGGTTTGTTGCACCGACAGAAGCCCCCGGGCCTGCCCTGATCACACTGCTGAGTGTCATCGGGGTAGGGCCTAACAAGTGCGCTGGCAGGGGTGTTGAAGAGGTTGGCCTCTTGAAGTCTTCTTTGCTTCTTCATTAATCTTGAGCTTGGGCCAGTTTCCGATTTCCTGGCGCGTCGTGTAAAGCCAATAGTGGTGGGGCCGCTCTTGTAATTGCTCGTGCATGACTTTAACACATGGGGTAGAAATTGCCTATTCACTCTTCTCACCACGCCCTTATCTTTAGCCGTGTATGCTGCATGCATCGTGTGGGGTAGGTAACGGAGGAGCATGGCGTGGGAGAGCATCAAGGAGAGGGCCCGGTCTTCTTGAATTGGTAGAGGAGGACGGTGGTCGCTCGCCGATGGAGCGACTCCCCTCCTTAGCTCGCCTATAAAAGAAGGGCGAAGGAGGAGCGGAGCCATCCATCTCTGCATCCTTCCTTCTTCGTCTTCTGTATTTTGTTGGTCATGTTGAAGAGAAGAGCCTGGGGTCAAGCCCCGGGCTCCACCTTGTGTCTAGATTCGTCGGGTGTTGGTGTTGGCGTTTGGGGAGTGAGCCTGGTCCATGCTCGGAGAAGGCACCGTGGACGAGCCGCCCATGACGTAGGAGACACCAAGCTTCCCTGTTGTGGGGAATCGCTTGCTCTCTTCTCCATGGTCGGCAGCCCGTTCGATAGTACGGTGTCTAGCTCTGGGCTACAGTTGCTAATGGGCTTGGCGGTTGGGTCCTTGGCGTCTTCGGGGCATGCCTGGGAGGCAGGGCTGGGGATCGTTAGTAAAACCAGCACTGCCCCGTCCGGAGGTCATGGGGCTGATGTCGATGAGAGGCGCGCCTTCCGGCCGGCCGAGGCGGGGAGTGGCGTGCTTCGAGGCCCCCTGGCCGTCTAGGTCGCTCGCCGTCTCTCCGGGTAAGGCGCCGGGCTGGAGTCCTGGCGCTCCTCGGGAGTAATGGTGATGGAGAGAAAACAAGGCAAGGCGAAGAAGGCGGGTGGTGAGGGGTCAGGTCGGAGTACGATGGTGGGGATGCCTGCGCCTCGGACCGGCGATGTGCTGCCTCGTGTTTCCGCTCTTCCCCTCCCTTCCCGCCACCATCATCAGCAGCCTCCTTAGGTGATAGCCAGGGAGGGATGTTCCCTTGGTGCCTTCGCCTCCCCTCCAACATTCTTCCGGCCGAGCTCTGGTGGATGACTCCGCCGGGGCTCTAGCCGGGGCTTCTTGCTGGTCCTTGAGGTGGCGACCAGGGGAACGCCGGACTGCTCCAGCGCTCCTCCTTCGCAGCCTTGCCACTCCCGGCTTGCCAGGCAGTGCTAGGTGGGTCGCGACGGAACCAGGATGGGCTCCTACTTGGGTGCCCTTTTCTTGTCTTTTCCTCCTTCCACCGCAGTGCCTGGTGGAGGGAAAACGAAAAGAGGGGATTACAGGGCACTTATCTTTTTTCAATCTTAAACTTGTAGGCACTTGCCAAATTTTAATTTAAATAATGTAATCTCTCGAGTCCATGTTTGTGTTCTGTAATGCTTGTACTTGTATTACCAGCATATTAATGAAAAAGATGAACCTTGCCGGGAACTCGTGCATGTATATGTCCAGGCAGAGGTGGGATGCCTCCTTAGTGTAAGTAAACGAGTTTTCCCCGGCAGGCTACCCTGCCGGTATCCTCTTGTTTGCCGAAGAACCGCGTCTACCGGGAAAAAATAAAGGGACCAGCCCCCGCCAACTTCCTTTTACGAAAGGCCACTACGACCACCCTTGCTTGAAGCAACGTTCAAGCCAAGGATGGGAGCACCTAAGTTTAAAAAGAGTGGCGAAGTTTTCTTATGCACAAGCCCTAGCCTACAGAACACTTATTGACAAGACGTAGAACTTATCTGTCGGGCTTGCCGGGGGTCGCAGTGGTTCCTCTTTGTAGAGGCCAAGTTCACGGCAGGAACCTGCAGCTTCATGCAGATGGGAATGATGCAAGATGCGATCCTATCTATATGCATATGAAAATGCTCATGAAATGCTTATGCCGTGCTCTTGGAATGCTTATCCATGCATGCAACTTGGTTGGCCCCCCCTAGGACTTCGTTTATTTCTCACTTGCTCAGGGTTATCGCCCTTGCTTTGTACAAGGGGTTACATGCAACTGAGGCAAGGCATGTAAAAAACGGTGGCTGCCAGGCAGGGCCCGACAGCCGCGCCTTACAGGTAGAACTTGCGGAGATGCTCAATATTCCATGAGTTTTGCAATTTAATGCCATCTCCGGTCTCCAGACGGACTGCGCCAGGTCTGGTGACTCATACTACCCGGTAAGGGCCTTCCCACTTCGACGTCAACTCTTTTGTACTGTTGGCGGACTGAACGCACCTAAGGACATGGTCGCCTTCCTCAAAACACCGGGTATGAACCCTACGGCTATGATAGAGACGAACGGCTTGCTGATACCGTGCAGCACGCGTAGCAGCCTAGAGACGGTTCTCCTCGAATAGCACAACGTCGTCACGCCGATGCTGATCTTGTGCTACTTCATCGTAGGCAAGCACAGCCGGCCACGGGAGGCGGGAGCAGGCGGTTCCGACGGCGCTGGTTTGGGCGGCTGGGGCAGGAAAATCAGAGACTGAAGAAGCACGATTGCCGTTAGATTGACATCTAACGGTCTGACGCTGGTAGAGTCGATTGTTGACTAAGTTTCTTTTTTGATAAACCTTGTGTACGCAGAACTTAGTAGGCCCACAAGTCAGCCCCCAAATCTGTGGCAGAAAACATAGAGCCCATTTGCTATTTTTAATAATTTGCAGCCCATTTGCTAATTCTTAAGTAATTTATAACAGCACATTTTCTGCCCAGGACCACGGTCAAAAAGTTCAACCTTATTTTGCATATTTCGGTGGAGTCCGAACTTTTTTAATCCCGAAATGATAAACATTTTTTAAGAACTTACTGATTTGCCAAAAAAATTGTTTTCTTTTTGTAAGCAAATATGACGTGGGACAATTGAGTTGGTTTAAGGGAAAACCAATGGTAAAAAATCAGCGCTGGGAAAACAACAACAAAAATAAGGATGTAAATATGAAAAGGGAATTTTATGTATTTTCAATATAATGACACGTGTATATGAACTAGTAAAACTATACGTAGAGATTAGAAAACGGATGTAGGACATGCGTTTCAAGAGGAAAATAGAACTGGGCTGTGTGTTTGATTCAGTAAAAAAACTGCGTGCGGATGTTGTAAGACAAAATATAACTAACGCTGGCGGTCCAGAGGCCAGTAGATACCTGCTGGATCTTTGTGCCCCGTTGTCGTCATGGGCTGGGCCTGTTAAAAACAAATCCAAGCCTGGGCAGTCTACAGCCCAGTTGAAACTTGCTCGACCTGAAAAAACAATATACGTGCTCAATAAACGAGAGAATTCTGCAAGTACAGACTGATAACTGGGATGCAGCAGGGATATTGTTTTTTCATCGTGATAATAAGAGCATGCACTTGTTTCGAAAAATTTGGAGAACTGGGAATTCAAACGGCAGGTGCTTATGCTACCCATCAAACCTAGCCACGTCGACCCTCGGTATGATGGTTGGAAGCAAATGCCAAGTTCATACCAAAAGATCATTAACAACAATACCAACTTGCGGACGACAAGGTAGTACAAGTACCAATACCAAACTAACTTATAATCTTTTTACTCTTGGCCCCAGTGTTCGTCTGGTAGAAAATCTTGCAGAGGACCAACTCCCGCTCCTTCTCTTGCTCCAGGTCCCCGAGGTTGTACTGGTGCATCACCCAGTTGGTCCTCTGCTGGTCGAAGTTCTTTTTGGTGTGCAGCACCAGAACCTTTTTGCTGCCAGTCTGCCGGCCGTTGACCATCACCGGCAAGGTATTGCCGGTGTTGTGCCACATCGCGTGCATGCCGCACTCCGACTGTATCTTGCGATGCGTCCACGTGCCCCTTTTGAACGCCTTGGAATTGCGCTGGAAGAAATGCTTGCTTAGGCCACTCAGTGTGATACCTGCAGTATTCTCGAATACAGGTTTTAGTGTACGTAGTTGGCATTTTGATAACATCTTTGGCATGTTGCAGTCACTTGTTTCACTTTTTATTAACTGTCAAATTGTAATTGCTTCAACAGGTCTGCGTCTAAAAATAAAAATAGAGATATAAACAACGGAATATGTTTGTGCAAGTAGACGGCCGATCGGTGTCTTACTTGGAAGTTTCTCAGGATGGTGTAGCATATGTCGTGCTCGTTGTCGATGGTTGGTATGAACAAATCGATGAGAGGGTGAGATCTCGCGTTGTCAGCACTCATTTTGGCCTCAAGGTGCTCGATCAGCTCCTGATCCGTGGGGTCGAACTTGACGCCAGTCGGCAGCACCGGAAAATCCTTCTTTGACTTGCATGGGTTAATTCCAGTTATATGGTACCCAATGTATGATCAATCGACTTTTTTAAGTGAATGATGAAAGATTTCGACAGATAAGTGGTACTACAAATCTGAAGTCCAGAATACCCGAACACGCCGCCGGGATTCTTGTGTCACCTCACGCGCAGCGTGTTGTCACGTCAATCCAATGTGTGGTCATGATGAATAATTTGACCGACGTATACTAGTACTGCTACTGTACTACTTACTAGTCGTATTTAGTGTCACATTTTAACCATAGGTTTAACTAACAAGTACGCACTTGAAGCCTAAGTGATATATATATATATATATGTACTGCACAGCATCTCCATCATCATTATCAGTACATCCTGCGCAGGCGAGTTAGGATGCACTTGATCCCAGAAAGGTATCTATCCTTCAAACCAGAGGAGTGCTTCAAACTAACAACAGTACATAATATCCAACAAAAGAGGGTCGTGCTACAGCAGCAGAATACATGGCTCAGTCTACATATCAGTACGAATCAAGCTGTGCATATTTGCTGTTGGCATGAACCACATCGCCGCATGTCGGGTTTGCAAAAGCCATCCATCGCATGGAAGCTTGATGCCTTTCACACACTGAAGATTATCTGGCAACAAGCTGTGTCGACTAATCTCTGGATATGGTGATTCATGAAACCCATGGTATGATGTGTAAACACAGTCCCCCTTGCGAATGGAAGTTGCATAGCACGGTAATCATCGCCGGTGATATGATCGATGATTGGTTGGATGATCGGATAATTGAGCCCGAGGAACATGGAGTGGTTGCCGAGGCTGTAAACCCGCCTCCAGTTGAATACGCCTGGCCCAACAGAGCTAGGATCTTTCTCGAACACGAAGCATCCATAGCCATCAATGTCACGAACGCCCCAGGCATTGTACTGCATGTGGTTTGATGTAACGCCCCGAATTCGATGCGCCACGTGTCTTCCGTTTATTCTTCGTATTTTCCATGTCATGTGCTTGAGTGTTGCATTTTGCCATGTCATCATCTGCATTGCATCCTCATGTTTTTAAAACTTGCATCCGGTCTTTTTCCCCGTTGTCCGTTTCGCGATCCGACACTCTCGCACGCGCCCGTTGCACCTCTCAGGCCTCGTTTCGTGAGTGGCATTAAGATGTTCACGGAATGGGATGAAACTTGGCGTGTAGTGTTGTTTTAGAGTAGGTAGACCGCCTGTCAATTTTCATTCCATTTGGAGGTCGTTTGACGCCCTAATGGTTAACCGCGTAGCCCGAAACCCCTCTCTCTTTGCAGCCCGGCCCCCCTAACACCACTAGCCCACCTACCTAACACCCTCCGCTCCGGACCGTCCGATCGAGATCGAACGGCTCCGAACCGAGCTAAAGCCCCCCTCCAAACCCTAATCATAGCCCCCTGCTATAAATAGACCCCCTCTTGTCTATTTTGTAACCCTAGCCTAGCCCCTACCTTGCCTAACTTGCAGCCGCCGCCCCCTCCTCGGAATGCGCGCCGCCCCAGCCACCATCCGCCTTGGCGCCGCCGCCCCCTCCTCGTCTTGCCCGTCGCCGCATGTCAACGGACGCCGGAGCCCCACCGTCGCCCGTTCCCTGCGCCACCTCGTCATCGGTTGTGCCGCGTCGCCCCGCCGCCGTGCTGAGTCGCCTCCGCCTTGGATCCACCTCGCCGGCGGGCCGCCCGAGCCTAGATCCACTGGATTCGGCGAACGCAGCCCCGTCCCGGCCTCCTCCGCCGTCCCATGTCGCCGTTGACCGCCGGCGCCAGCGCCCCGCTCGGCTTCCTCGCGAGGAGGACGAGCCTGGAGCGCGCCGCTCCCTGTGGGCCGCGTCGCGCCCGAGCCGGGCCAACTCCCTCCTCCGTCCTGGGCTTAGCCCATGGTGAGCCTCCCGTTTTCCCCGCCCGGTGCATGTTTTAGCTATCTTGCGCTCAATCTGATTATGGCAGTCCCTGGAAAACTGCTTCATGATGCATTCTTGTGAGCGATGTAACTTTCTGCTCGTTGCTCCGTTTTGTGCTTATGATATATCATAATGTTCATACTGAGATGCTCTCCATTTTGTTCCATTGGGTCATGCTTGTTTGAGTCCATCTTGATGCCTTAATCATTGTTGCAAGAGTGCTATATGATGTTAACCTGCTGAGACCGTTATAACTTGCTGTTTTGTCATTTTCGTTGCATTTTGTGTGTGCATCCTTTGAGCATGATGTATACATGTTTGAGGATCATATTCATGCCATATTTACATTGGTGCAATCCATGTATCTTTGTGTGTCTTGTGGTGAGTGCAACAAGCTTGTGAATTGGGCTACTTGCTGTTACTATTTTTGCTAGTCTGAATCTGTTATATCATGATGTTATGTAAACCTGCTGCTACAAGTCATTCTATGCATAATCTGGAGATGTTTACTAAGGATATTTTGATCTACATGTTATGCTCTATCCATCCATGCCCTTGTTTGCAATTAGGGATTGCTGTATCTTGGTGTTATCATGCTCCAAACTTGCTACATAATGTTGCTGTCAGCTAGTTAACGTTAAGTTCAGTATTTCCATGTGTTTTTCTAGTGATCCATGCACCGTATGAACTTGCTCTTGCCATGCTTAGCTTCATAATTGTGTAATCTTACTGTTTATTTACTTCACATTCCATGAAATTCTTTGTGGTGAGTGGTACAAGTTCACCAATATGCCTACTTATCGTTGTTTTTGCCATGTACTGTTATATCAATTGCCATGTTTGCATGGATGCTACCATCTTTTCTGTTGATCTTTGGAATAAGCTCAGTAAGGGCGTTTTGTTAATTGCTTTTAGTAATAGCATGCCATGACTTTGTTTGCCATGATAAGTTCCTGTAGCATGTTGTTTGATACCTCTAAACATTGCAACCTGATGTTATTTCTGCCATGGCCAAAAATTTCTGCCAAGTCTGTGAACTGTTATTATTTGCAATCTTGCCATGCCCTTTTGAGCATGTTCTAGTGATTTCTGGAGATATCTAAGTGTTCATGTTTTGTAATGATTCACCTGTACATAATGTCCATGCCTTTTGTTTTCATGTTGAGGTGTTGTAGGATATTGTTTTGATGCTTGCTAGATGCCTAGTTGCTGTTTTGGACAGCTTGTCCTTTAAACTTGTTTCATGCGTATGTGTTGAACCGTTGCTCCGTTTTGAGTGTGCTCTACATGAAACTTGCTTAGTTTTGCATATAATTTCATGTTACCTTATTGCATCCATATTTTGGAGTATGTTCTTGATGTTTGTATGAATTTTGCATCAATGCCATCTTCAACTTGTTTTGCTCATATCTTCTAGGCCGTAGTTCCGAATTAAGTGAACTTTATATGTAACTTGACTAGAATTTCATGTAGATCATCTTGATGCATTTTAAATTGATGTTTAAAAACTTCAACATTGTGTTTCTAATCATATCTGGACCAATTTTGAAGTTTGCATATGAGGTCTTACCGGAATTGTTATATGTTGTTTCCGGCCTCATTTAAACTTGTTTTGATGTGTTGCTCTTGTATGCATCATCTCTTGCCATGAGTAGCATCATATAGACTTGTCATGCATCATACTTCGTTGAGCATCATGCCATGTTTATGTGTTGAGTGTTTACCTTGTTGTTTGCTTCTTTCCGGTTGTGCTTCTTCTCGTAAGCTCCCGTTTCATTGCGATCGTGAGGATTCGTTCATCTACGCTTGGTTCATCTTCGTGGATTCATCTTCTTCATGGACTCGTGCTTCTTCCTAGCAGGATTTCAGGCAAGATGACCGTCACCTTGGATCTCATTACTATCATTGCTATGCTAGTTCCCTCGATGCTATCGCTATGCCGCGTTACCTACCACTTGCTTATCAAGCCTCCCAAATCGCCATGTTAGCCTCTAACCTTATTCACCCTTCCTAGCAAACCATTGTTTGGCTATGTTACCGCTTTGCTCAACCTCTCTTATAGCATTGCTAGTTGCAGGTGCAGTTGCAGGTTGTTCCATGTTCGGACATGGATATCATGAACTTTGTTGGGATATCACAATATCTCTTATTTAATTAATGCATCTATATACTTGGTAAAGGGTGGAAAGCTCGGCCTTATGCCTGGTGTTTTGTTCCACTCTTGCCGCCCTAGTTTCCATCATACCGGTGTTATGTTCCTTGATTTTGCGTCCCTAACACGGTGATGGGTATGGGACCCTCTTGACAGTTCGCTTTGAATAAAACTCTTCCAGCAAGCCCAACATTGGTTTTACATTTGCCTATCACCTATTTCTTTTCCCTAGGGAGTCGCCTTCCCGAGGGTCATCTTTATTTAGCCCCCCGGGCCAGTGCTCTTCGGAGTGTTGGTCCAACCTAGAGCCACTTGCAGTGCCACCCCTTCTTCCGGGGTCTTCGGTTGCCGTGCGTAGTGTTCATCAGGTCGTGGCCTGAGACGAGATACGCGCGGCTACTATCAGGGTGTCAGCACGCCGGGAGGTCTTGCTGGTTTTGTTTTACCATTGTCGAAATGTCTTGTGCACCGGGATTCTGAGTCTGATCGGGTGTCCCGCGATGGAGGATTGTCTCTGCGGATCATGAGCTTATAATGGGCTCAGTTGGGACACCCCTGCAGGGTATAAACTTTCGAGAGCCGTGCCCGCGGTTATGTGGCAGATGGGAATTTGTTAATATCCGGTTGTAGTAAACTTGAAGTAAACTTAACTAAAATACACCAACCGCGTGTGTAACCGTGATTGTCTCTTTTCGGGGTTGCTCGAGAGGAGAACACGGTTTGTGTTATGTTTGATGTAAGTAGGAGTTCAGGATCACTTCTTGGTCATTACTAGTTGGCGACCGTTTGCTTAGCTCCTCTTCTCGCTCTTGTTTCATAAGTTAGCCACCATACTTTGCTTAGCCGCTGCTGCGACCTCACCACTTTACCCCTTCCTTACCCTTTAAGCATTGCTAGTCTTGATACCCATGGTAATGGGATTGCTGAGTCCTCGTGGCTCACAGATTAGTACAACAACAGTTGCAGGTGCAGGTTATGCGATGATCATGATGCGAGAGCGATGTTTATAGTTTTGGAGTTCTTGTTCCGCTTCTTCTTCGTTCGAGGGATAGGTTCCTAGTCGGCAACCTGGGCTAGCAGGGTGGATGTTGTTTGATCTTCTATTTGTGTTTCATTCGTAGTCGGATGTTGATCTCTTGTATGATGTTGATGTATTCTTGGGGCGTTTGTGCCTTTTGTATGTATCCCCATATATTATGTAATGTTGATGTAATGATATCCACCTTGCAAAAGCGTGTCAATATGCGGTCCTATCCTTGGTGGGACCTTCGAGTCTCTTTAGGATAGTATCGCATACTGAGCGTGACAAGTTGGTATCAAACCCTCGACCGACCATAGGATCCCCATTGACTAATCATATAGTTTGGCCGATGTCGAGTCTAGAAGAAAACTTTTTCGGAGTCTAGTTATATCGGAGAGTAGGAATTCTTTTTACTCCTCTGCCCCTTCGTCGCTCTGGTAAGGAATCTTGACGTAGGCTTTTTGAACTACTCCTTTTCCCTTCAAATTTTTCTTTAGGATCACGCAGTTAGTTGTCGTGCCTTGTCCATCCTCTTTTTAATCCGGCGCACCTCTCTTCGAGTGGTTTCGATCGTTGTCATCTTTTGCAAGATCAATCCTCGGTTCTTTTCAATCGACGTTGTTTCCCTGTCCGAAGTTGTCCTTGTTTTTTCCTGCCCTCCCACCCTTTTTATTCCCGGAGTTTGAGCCTCTATTTGAGCAACAATTTCATTCGTGCGGAGTATCTTCAGCCTTTCCTCAATCGTCTCAACCGGTGAATTCTCGTCTAGTTAATCATGTTTTTTCTCATTTTCCTTCTGGAGGTTCCAATTCAAGTATTCGGTGCTGATCATATTTTTCCCTCAGCTCAAATGTTTCCCCTTGCTCGTTCGCCTCTCGCCATTTAATCGTTCCGGAGTGATGAAGACATCTCAGAAGAATAGTGTTTGCATTCAATTATTTCGAGGTTGTCACCTCATTCAAATCTTTCAATCGTTCCGGAGCATCATTTCTCATTCAAACAATCCTTCCAACGGTGTTTGCTTTTCAGTGGGCCCTAACCCGCAGGTCTTTTCCCAGGATCTTACCTGCCTCTTCTAATTATTTCGGACTTATTCTCGATTTCCTTTCGAAGTATGACGTAAGTATGGAATCCATAAGTCATATGCCTTCTCTGAGATCGCTTTCAAATTCTTTTCAACTTTGGATCAACATTTGTAGTATTCATTGTCTCGGAGCACCTCTCTAATTCTTCAAGGTGTTTCTCGTCGTTCGAAGAAGAGTTTCTCTTAAATCTTGTCCGTTCTCCCGGAGATTCGCTGCTAGCTCGATGCCATCCTCTCAAATTGTTTTCAATCGTGCAAATTCTTTTCAATCACCCAACGCATTTCGAGAGTTGCTTTCTCTCTCGATCATCCGAAGGTCATCTTTTTAGATGATTTCTTTGTTCTAAGTTTTCAGCTTCGTTATCTGATTATTCTAAATTTTTGCCTCTTCGTTTGTCTCCATATTCTTCCGGTGCTTCGCTCAAGTATTCTTCAATCAGTTCGCGATCTCTTCATTCTCTTGTCTCTAAAATCCCTCAAATATCTTCGTGCTTGCTCTAATTCTTACCGGCGATTCATTCTCTTTTCTTCGTTCGTTTTCATTTCTAATGGTGGTTCATTCAAGATTCCTTTTCATTAGTATTCATATCGTTAATTCGTTCCTTCCAAATCCTACCTGTGGTTTATGAAGACTCCCTGTGTTCGCGCTATATCCCCTCCTTTTATATTTTTCCAACGTGAATAAGTACTATGCAAATCCATTGCTTCGCATCAATTTAATTGGTGGAGGATGAGCATAACATAATCCTTATTCTTCTTTCTTCAAGTGGATTAATCTCTTCTTTCCAGAGTTTGTTCATCTTATCACATTCTCGGTTCAAAGTGTTTTCATCTTTTCTTTCTCGGAGTTCAAAGCTTCCTCGACCATCTCGTCGGAACCTCCATCGGAATCATCGCAAGGCTTTAATCTTATCCCTTTCATCCTTCTATTTTATCTCGTCATCCTTTTTGTTACCGGAGTTCTTATGGTGGTTCGTAAGGATTTAATTCATTCTTCAAGTGTTCATCAAGATTCTTTTGGTGGAGCTCAAGTATCTTTTCCTCTTGCGTCTCGAGGTGCAGTTAATTCTCCGTATTCTTTTGAAGTGGAGTTTTGCATTTCTTCGGCTTTCTCGGCTATTCTATCATTTCCGTTTGTGGTCGGTTATCACCTCATAATTTTTGAGATGTTATCCATAAGTCCACAACAAGCCTATTCTTTTCGTTGTTGATTTTCTCAACAATTCCATTCAATCCTTCCTTCTAAGGTTGCTTTCAATTTCATTCGTGGTAGAAGATGTCATTTCTTCTCCGATCCTTCACTCCACTCTTTCAATTCTTCCGGAGGCATTGTGTTGTTCCTCTCGTCAAGTATTATTCCATCTTCTCAAGTTCATGTTCTATTCTTTCCTTGTTCAGCCAGAGTTCTGCCTAAATTCTTTCAGACTTATTCCATTCTTATCTTGTTCTAACCGGAGTGGTTTCAGAGTTCATCGTGTTCATTGAGCTTTTGATTCTCGTCATACTCGTCGTTCCTCTTTTCTACCCAGTGCTCTCAACTTTGTTCATCCTCTCTCTTTTGTTCTTATTTCACCTCATCCCTTTTCCCTTCCATCTCGGTCCTAAGATCTCGGGATGAGATCTCTTGTTAGTGGAGGAGAGTTGTAACGCCCCGAATTCGATGCACCACATGTCTTCCGTTTATTCGTCGTCTTTGCCATGTCATGTGCTTGCGTGTTGCATTTTGCCATGTCATCATCTGCATTGCATCCTCATGTTTTTAAAACTTGCATCCGATCTTTTTCCCCGTTGTCCGTTTCGCGATCCGACACTCTCGCACTCGCCCGTTGCACCTCTCCGGCCTTGTTTCGTGAGTGGCATGAAGATGTTCACGGAATGGGATGAAACTTGGCATGCGGTGTTTTTTAGAGTAGGTAGACCGCCTGTCAATTTTCATTCCATTTGGAGGTCGTTTGATGCCCTAACGGTTAACCGCGTAGCCCGAAACCCCTCTCTCTTTGCAGCCCAGCCCCCCTAACACCACCAGCCCACCTACCTAACCCCCTCCGCTCCGGACCGTCCGATCGAGATCGAACGGCTCCGAAACGAGCTAAAGCCCCCCTCCAAACCCTAATCATAGCCCCCTGCTATAAATAGACCCCCTCTTGTCTATTTTGGAACCCTTACCTAACCTGCAGCCGCCGCCCCCTCCTCGGAATGCGCGCCGCCCCAGCCACCATCCGCCTTGGCGCCGCCGCCACGCCCCTTGGGCCAATCCCAGCATGCCACCTCAGCCCCAACGCTCGCGCCAGCCAACCCCCGCCGCCTCCTCGTCTTGCCCGTCGCCGCACGTCAACGGACGCCGGAGCCCCACCGTTGCCCGCTCCCTGTGCCACCTCGTCACCAGTTGCGCCGCGTCGCCCCGCCGCCGCGCTGAGTCGCCTCCGCCTCGGATCCACCTCACCGGCGGGCCGCCCGAGTCTAGATCCACCGGATCCGGCGACCGCAGCCCCGTCCCGGCCTCCTCCGCCGTCCCATGTCGCCGTTGACCGCCGGCGCCAGCGCCCCGCTCGACTTCCTCGCGAGGAGGACGAGAGCCTGGAGCGCGTCGCTCCCTCTGGGCCGTGTTGCGCCCGAGCCGGGCCAACTCCCTCCTCCATCCTAGGCTTGGCCCATGGTGAGCCTCCCGTTTCCCCGCCCGGTGCACGTTTTAGCTATCTTGCGCTCAATCAGATTATGGCCAAGTCCCTGGAAAACTTCTTCATGATACATTTTTGTGAGCGATGTAACTTTCTGCTCGGTGCTCCATTTTGTGCTTATTGTATATAATAATGTTCATCCTGAGATGCTCTACATTTTGTTACATTGGGTCATGCTTGTTTGAGTCCATCTTGATGCCATAATCATCGTTGCAAGAGTGCTATATGATGTTAACTTGCTGAGACCGTTATAGCTTGCTGTTTTGTCATTTTCATTGCATTTTGTGTGTGCATCCTTTGAGCATGACTAGATGACCAGTTGTGCCAATGGCGCAAAGGCCGAGAGCAAGCCATGTATTGAAAGAGTGTACATTAATATTTTTCGGGCACATATTGAAGTGATAAACATTAGACAGAGTCATCGCTGCACGTTTGACCATGGCGCAAAAAGCGAGAGCGAGCCAAGCATTCAAAGCATGTGTATGAGATTGATTTAGAATCAACTTAAAGATACTTATATTCCATTACATGAAAGCTTGATGCTTAAAAGAAAATAATCAGATCACTTGGTAATAGCATACATTGGCTTTAAAAGACGGGCTATATTAGCATAGATGGATGGTGCAAAGGCCGAGAGCAAGCCATGTATTGAAAGAGTGTACATTGAAGATGACTATCATCTAAGCAGAACTTAATGGTGGGTTTGTTTGGTGGACTGTCATTTCCCAAAGCACAAATGCGTTCCATACCATCGTCCAATCCCCAATAATACTTATTTATTTCCTGTAGAATGTCCTATGATTGTAAAGTTGTATCGTCAAGACAATCTCCAACATACCTTATCTATGATAGGGTATGGTTCAGATCTAAAGAAAAACAACAAAGAAGCAACGACTGCAGAAGAGTTTAGATAGTTACATAACACCTCAGTACCTTACTGGGCATTCCAGTGTTCCTATGCAAACACACTACTAAACAAAATGTCCAGTGAAAGATGCGAGCCACTTTGCTAATCACATAGTCATTGAATGGAGTAGCAACCAATCCTTTTAGTCTGCTAGTAGATATGCGTCAACAGTTATGATTCTTTTTGTACATCTCCCCTTGAAGCATTAGCACAAGATTGAGAAATAGAACCATATTTTCTCAGCGCTTTGAACCCTGGTTTCAGAATGATTATCAAAAATACAAATGTCTGGAGACAACAACAGAATGAACACAAAACCGTTCAGTATTAATGGAGGCTTCTCTACTTAAATCAAGACAAATCCAAATGAAATATATAGAGATAATACAAAGACCAAACTCCGCGGCTATTGTTTCAATGCACAGTAAGCTGTATCTTCTATAAAATAGTGTCCCGGTACAACTGGTAACGAACGATTTGGTTCCAAGTACACAAGTAAAGGAAAAGGTAACATTCTTATTTTTGAGATATTAACAATAGTTTCTACAAAAGACTTATATATACCTAAGTACAGGAGGTACCTAGTTTCTACAAAAGGCTAGAGGAACTACATCTTCAAAAAAAAAGCTAGAGGAACTAAAGCACAACTATCCATTGCTGCAAAGTAGAAATTAGAGATAGAAAAATATTATTCTTTGGGTGGAATATTAATCTAAGCAGCAATATGCAAAAGTAAATAAAAAAATACTGGGATCATTTGCAATAACAATGTTACTGATTAGAGAGATTAATTATACTGCAAATGGATAACTAATATTAATTATCGAAAGAAGCAAATCTTTGATGCACCGTATGTAGTCTGCTTTGAAATCTCAAAAAAGTCTTGTATTTAGGAATGGAACGGAGGGAGTAGATGTTTAGGTATGATGTTCATACATGGCACTATATATTACATTGATGGTAGGTTCATATTACAAAATAAAGGCATGAGACCAGTTCATGATATAAGTGAAGGTACCTAGGCAGAGATGTGCCATATAAATAGCTTTGGTCACCCAGCTTATGGTAACTAAGGATGTGTTTGGTTCGGGGACGAAGTGTAACGGAATGTCACGGTTCCATTTCACTAGAATGGGTCGGTTCCGTCACTGTGTTTGGTAGTGGCAATTTGAAGGAATGGAATGGTTACATTTTGATGTTTAGTTTGAGAGATGGAATGGGATGAGTTTATTTATCTCATCATGAATTGGAGTGGATTCCGGTCATTAAAAAGGCAGATAAATATTGAATTGTGCAGCAGTGTGAGCATCAAGATTCAAGAACACTCTGTCAAAAACAAATTGCAGCTAATCTGATTGGATTTCACTCAAACAAAGGCCACCCAAATACCAAAGTCTGCATCTGATCTGTGTGCTACAAGCAAAAAATGCAGCTTGCTCGTCCAGCCTTGCTCCTCCAGTCCACAAGATCGATAGCAGCGACCCAAATACAAAATTTCTGGATCAATAGCAGCCACCCAAACGCAGCCTTGCTCCTTCAGTTCTTTTTCAATCATCTGGCCGACGGGGTGAATTGCACATTGCTCTTGCACCGAGGCCGTCCAGCCGCTCAAGCTCGAGCTCGGCAGCCATGGTTGCGAGCTAGGTTGGCCTTCTAATCGCACCACGCCACACACACACACACATGCGCCTCCTCACGTACACACAGACGCACCTCACCCCGAACTCCTTCCGCCAGATCCCTGGTCGAGGGGTAGATAGGAGGGACAGGAGACGCCGGCGAGGCTGCACTTCCGATGAGGGGCAGAGGTCAGCGACATAGCGGGTGTGATGCAGGCTGCGTCTTCGATGAGCCAGACCTCGGCCGCGCATCCGCCGCGACCGCGCACAAGAGGACGCCGTCGATGATGGGGTGCAGTGGAGGAAGGGAAGGTGCTCCGGCCGACGGCCGCCTCCATGGCCATCGAGGGAGAGAGGGCAGAGGTCGTGGGTGGCTGGGCCGCGGGCCGCGAGGTGGGTGAGAGATGAGGACAAGAGACGCGAGCGAGGCGTTCCGCGTGGTCCGACCGATTTGGAGGAACGCCTAGGTTCGGCATAAACAGGGAATATGCTGTTCCTTGGAAGCGCTGAGTTCTGGTTCCTTCCACAATCCAAACACCGGAACGGGTCCTTGGGATGGAACCAACCCGTGCCGTTCCACTTGGTGACACAAAGCAAACACATCCTAAAATTAGGTAGAGTCATTGTTGTATATGTCATCGGTATCGAAATTGACCTCATCGTGGAGAAGTAAAACACAGGAAAAATAAAGGGCATTCAAACAAAGAAGAAGAATAGAAGTGTGCTCTTACATAAGTAGAACGCACAATATAACTGTACTGAAAGAGGGCATATAAGTGTTGAAGAAAATATATGACGATCAACAAGCATACAGGGAAATGCTAGTACAGAACATGCCATTGATGGTAGGTTCAATATATGGCAAATGCACATATTACAGTGGATAGGGAAAGTTATCTAAGCAACTAACTAACACAAGTGATGCATGAAGTTTTTAGAGCGGGCAGAATACATAGTGTTCACAATATACTGGGCTAGAGCATAACAAAGTGTCTTAACATTAATTTACTGGCTCTGGCAATCACACATAGTTAGTGTAGCCATCGCCCATGTCATCATCGGAACCTTCACAACAGCCTGAATCTGATTCGGTATCATATGGATATATGCCTTTCTTTCGCAGCGAGAGACATGTAGTGAAGTGCAGCCAAAGTATCATGAATCTTCAAGAAACGTTTTAGGTGCGATGCAATCTACCTGATATGGTTACCTTGGTTAAACATGATAGATGAAAAACCTCTAACCACTAATCATTGGCAGCATGCTAGTATTTCTCAGCTCAAACATTCCACACTCTTGATTGATGTTCTGATCACAACCAGTGTCTTTGACTGAACGGTTAATGTTTTGGAACCACTACTAATATAATCTCTCAGCCAAAGCTTTGACAATACCATCTGAAAAGAGTCCAAGGAGTGCTTGAGCAGAACTATTTAGTCACACATTCAATATCATTTATCATTAAAGGTAGCAAGGAATAACCATTTTTTAAACTTCACCAGGTACCACAAAATTCAGAGTAGTTCAGTGAGAGATAAATAGATTATCATGTCTACCTTTTTTGTACAAAGCAAAGTTGGCCATTTTTCCATGTTCATGAAATTCTTTTCACAAAAAGATTAACCCCAAAGACTGGTTATGCATATCTCCTACTCTTAGTTTGATTAAACATGCATACATCAGTTGAGTGCAAAGCTCCTTCAGAGACATACAGTTCACTGGATAATCATCAGATCCCTTGTCCCTCCAGAGAATAATTGTGTTGTCCTGTTTTGGGAAGGCCATGGTTGTAGACAACATTCATTAATATTAAGGTATGCACTTGGGAACCATGCTTCCTCCTTTGATATATCTGATGCTTGTAGGATTGATTTTGGTTCTTGTAGAAACTTCATGGAGAGCTCCTCTAGGACCAATTTTCAGTAGACCTATGCAATGATCACCTAGGCGGCTAAGTTTACAATAATCATTAAGAAGAAATGAAATTTTCAACTGGTATTCTACTTGTCCACCTTTACTGTGATTCCGTGAAGTAAATTGCAAAATTATGAAGGAAAAGCTGACCTCCTGATTCAACGGCGAATTTGTGGAAGAGGCCAAAGCTTGAAATTGGATCCTTGGCGTTCGTGAAAGCTTGGGCCCATTATCTTCCATCACTCTCCAAGATTCAGTGAAGATTTGCCCTGCATATAGACAATGGGGCAACATAATAGGTGATCAGGTAACTGACAATAATCTCTTGTGGCAAGTGATACAAGTTCACTTACTCAGCTCAAATGTCGTACTCAACTAAAATAACTTTTTCTAAGCTGATTATGTGCCAATCAAGAAAGTGAGTTAACAACACAAATATATGTAAAGCAGAGGAAAAATCATCAAGATACGCATCAAAGAGTGTTGACATATAAAGATTCTAGTATCGCATTTCAGGAACATTAATAACTTGGTTCATTCCAATGACCGTGTACATCCGATAAAAAAACTCCCATCATGATTGCTGAGAACGACTATCCTTCTTAACAAAGATCTGTTCCAAAAAAACGTAGAAGACACTAACCTTCACAACAGATGCGAAGTCATCATCTAAGATTATAATGTCGGAGCTTTCTTTAGCAACTTCTGTCCCTGACATGCACATAGGAGCCTATACAACAGATCAAGCATCTTCTCTGAAACTCGGTTATATTATTGATATAATGGAGGACCAAGCCAAATATCATGATACAATTATGCTTAATCAAATATCCACAAAATTAACTATGAAAACACATTCCTGGCATATATTATGGGAGTGTCTAATCAACAGAAGTCTGTTTTTAACTTCGGTTCAGGCCGTTTTTTTGTCCATTGTCTGGTCGACTTGTGTGCATACTTGTTTTCGCTTCATACAGTAGTTTTAAAAAAAACATCTAATTTCATTTGGAGCTTAGGTTGGATTGAATTTTTGCTCACAGTTTCCAGCGTCCCACCCGGTCCAGATTGCAACCCACCCCTCCCCAAACAAAAAAGAAGTGTGAATGAGCAAGGCAGCCAGAGGGGTGCCCTGTTGATTCAGAGCATCTGGCCCTGCCGCATACATCGCCAATACCCCTGGGCAATCTACGAAGGTACCTCCCTCTTCCCCTGACTCTTCTATGATCCTACATCCACGTGTGACCTTTTTTGAATGGTATCTAGTCTAGAACATCACTGAACTGAACTCCATTGAAACTGAATTTTAGTACAACATCTGTGAAGTCCTACAAACCACCGCACACATTACATATATATGGTTTTCGCTTTAACAAAAGAGCCCGACTGAAAAGTTCCAAACAACAACAGCAAGCTGGCTATCTAGTCTAGAACATTCTTCGGCAAAAGGGACCTACACAATTTAGTCAACAAACTAAGTTTAGAGGTGTAAATGTATGATGGCAGCGCACGCAATCCTTTTTGGTAGTCTCTGGCAACTAAATTTCGAATCATGGCATGATGGCAAGCAAGGAAAAGGTGGCAATTCATCACCAGTACCAAAATTCTCCATAGCCAGCTACCTCTTATAACTTCATGCCAACATTGGCCAGCTCCTTTAACATGCAGTAGAAACGAACGATTTAATTTACATTGTACAATAAAATCTGCATTCAAGTTTGGAAGTAGCACAGACCATCATGTAAGGAGCAGAATAAATTTACAAAAAACAATCAGGCGCTTTGTATCTGAAACCGGGACCAACCTCTAAAAGCTCTACATGGTGTTGTCCTCAAGAAATAGAAAAGTGAGTTATATACAGGGAGCATGTAGCAAAAGCAAGCCAGCTACTTGTTTCAGATGTGCGATCCTTGCTGAACATATAGCCAAAGAAGTAGAATAACTACCCATCACTAAAGTTTAAGTAGACTATCTGATTTTTCTGGCCGTGCAGACATGTAAATATTTAGCAGATATGTAGACTAAAGTGTCAACTATAACGCACTATCCGCAATTGGAAGCAACATAATCAGTCTAGAATAAGCATTTGTAGCTAGATAAATTACTTGTTTCAAGATGATTGCAATTTCTTTTAGGGAGCGAATCATAGCAGGAAGTCAACTATAAATTGGCAAGAAGTTGATTGTCCAGCAGTTTTTTCCGTGCTTGATTTGGGGCAAAAACGGAGAGGCCATACCAGCTGCACTTCCTCATCTGTAACTTCTCGACACTTGTTCTTGTTCTGATTCATCTAGGCTAGCTATATTCGCTGCTGGAAGCACAAGTTCTTGTCTCTTTCTTGAGCCCTCTACATAGATAGTGGAAAACCAAGATGTATCTTCCATTAGAAATCAAAATATCAACCTTCACTATCACAACCAGCCACAGAAAGTTAAATTGGAGAGCAGAAAATTCCATTGAACGAACCAGAGATGCAGTGTGAACTTTCTTAAATTCCAGTTAATTTTTTTATGTATAAAAGAATAGTATTTCAGAAGTGCTGAAAGAACCACTGGCTACTGGACCTGAATAACAAATGTAGCAGAAAACAGTGACGTTACACATGGATTTGTAATCAGATCGTTATTGTAGCCGAAATAATACCTTGCTTCATAAAACATATAGGATTATTGGCCTTAGATGTTCTACCCGTCCTTTTTCCACCTCATGGAGAAATGATGGAAGCAGTACATTAAATCAAAAACCAAAGTTAGAATGGCAATGACTTTTCTCACTAAAATTCAACATAATGATGATCTTCCACATAGATCTTGAAAAATAAATCAGCCATGTGACCAAGAAATAGCGAAAAAGTGCAGAAGTGCGTATGGATTGGTGACTGTACCTCTTACCCTGTCAACAAATTAGAGCAAGATACTCGGCTTGCAAAGGTACAAGACGTCGCCGCACATTCAGCTGGGCTCACCCTCTTGAACTTGCAAGATGTGTGGGAATACCACAAGAATGAAAGGCCTCATAAATATCCTCCCTGCTGAATCTGGTGCCAGCATCAGCAAGTTCCTCACACTGAAATCAAGTGTCGTCCTGAGATTATGAACACCAAGGGATAACAGGAGAGAATAAAAGCAATAGGAAGAGGAAAAGCCACTGCAGCAGCACCGTAACGGATGTAGACGCCGACGACAACGAGGCGTACTCGACCTCAACCACCGGTTCCGACGGCAACCATCTCCATCTCTTGCGGTGTGGAGGCTGCCCAACATCCACTATTATTTGCAACAAACCTTAACTGGCCAGCATCTAAAATAATTGCCATATCGGCAAGGAAGGAACGACCAACACAAAGACACAAAGACACACGCATATAAAATAAAACAAGCCGAGAAGGAATTAACAAGCTATAGAAGTACATGTAGCCATTCAAAGAAAACAACTGCCTAGCAGATATAACCAAAGATGCATGGACGGGCAAAAATATTTGAATATCGAATCAGACAAACCTGTCTGGTAGACGATGATGTTACAACCAACAGCGAGCAGGACCTGCAAAATAATAGATCAAGCCTACACATCAGCCCATGCTCAAAGAAGCGAGAACAACTGGGAAAAGGCAGATTGAGGAAGGGGAAAGGGAAACACAACGTCTGAGGAGAATGGATGCGGCAGCGCCACCCTCTCCTCAACTGAGACTTCTCCACGAGCCGGATGGTGGGGTTACTACAGCAGCGAAGCAGAGGAAGGGAGCCAGGGAGGGGATGTGAGAAATTTATTTGCCATGAGGAGTCACAGGTCGTCCTCGTCACCTATCCTGCTCCGCCGCGGATCTGCGTCTCCGGTGCTGATGCGTCACCACCTCCCACCCTCGTTCCATCTGCATTTTCTTTCATGAAAGCACAACGGTACATCTCGGGGGCATCTAAGATAACATGAACAACCTCTGTAAAAGTGGCAGCAAAGCATGCATCCTAGTTAGCACCATAAGGTTATCAGTTCACGCCAAAAAAGGCTCCGTCAGGTCACCGGTCACAAGAGAGTTGGCCCTTGCAGTTCCTTTGATGAGAAGTTCCTGTTGAAACAAAAATACAAACACATGTAAGATTGGTTGCGATCGCGCAAACCACCTTTCAGATGCAAAGGCTCTATGCATGAGTAACAAAATTATCTGAATTCAAATGACATTAAAATATTCCGAGAGACCAAAATGTCAGCACTAAAGAGGAAAAAAATAGCAGGTCAACACCATCAAGATTCAAATGGCACTCACATCACACTACGACATGGTTACCATCCACTGATTTCCATCAAAACCATTCCCAAACATATAAATTCCTCTATAGGTCTCCTTATCTTTTAGTCAAATCTACATCCACTAATTACTAGAGATCTTCTATTGCTTGATTATCTTTGGTTGGTTTATCTTTGGTTGTTGTTGTACTGTCCGGATCACCACGAACAACAGGATCTTTGGTTGTTGCTCTATATGATGATCTCACCAGGAATTTCCGGTCTTCAACAACCAAATGAATTCTTACTGTTAGGATCACCACGAACAACACCATAAAATGATACTACATTTGGCTGGTGAAATGAGTCGAGGATCTGTGTGTCTTTCCAGAAATCCGCTATTTGCAAATAGATTAGAACTAAAATCCGAACTCTTTTCACCGCTTCTTAATTAAAAAACAAAAATTGAAGCTCATCTCATTGGCTCCTCTCACAAAGAGTACTCAGTTTCACAAATAACCGAATAAGGAAGCAACCAGCAGCAGGTAGTAGCACATGGCAGCAGCACAAGCAACAGTAGCAGCCAGTAGCACATCGCGGCAGAACAAGCAGCAGCAGAACCAGAACAAAAGAGCACTGAAGATTGAACACATGTATAACAAGCAGCACACACATCTAGGCATCTAGCAGCATAAGTAGTAGTCGTAGCCCGCAAAGCAACAACACAAGCACATGACATTAAGCGAACAAGGGAAAAACTCACCCTCTTCTTTTCAAAGAATTCGCAATCCAAATAAGCGAACAACCATGGGTTCCCTTTATTAGTTATTTTGCAGCCTGCAGAATCAATTTGAAACGATGAGCGTTGCATTAAAGGAAAAAATCAACAATGGTTCATGGGTTAATGAGTCACCTCCGTGGTAGGCTATTTAAAAGCAAAATCAATCATTTACTATTATCAATGAAGGGATAACAACTATAGATCTGGATCGTTAAAGATTTGAGAAATACCTGCTCAGGTAGATTGTTAGTAGCCGATGTAGGAGCTGGGGAAAGTTGGTCATATACTTCTTCATTATCCATTGACCCGAGCAGCACCCTTGGAAATCATAGAAACTACGAAACAAAAAAGAAAGAAACCGGTTAGAGCTAAAAAAACATAGCCTATCCCAACTTCACTCGATATGTAGATTCCCAAGGGAAAATATAGTTGGATAGCAAGATCCTCATGAGAGATTTGTAAACTAAAACACTAAAACAAAATAATAGTCTATTAAAAAACAACTGCACACACATATAAACATTCCCAGGTAAACCAACAAATCAACATCAAGATGATCAAGACAAACAAACTACTAACCAGACCATGTATGATTGCGCAGCTAATTAGACATCTATATAAAACAGATCAATGCAGACAATTTCTATTTCATAGATCTCAATTTCTACTTATTATGCTATTTCTTTGAAGCTGTAAGTATGTTTTCTTTTAGCTCTTTACTTATGTATTCTCACTATATCACTCTCTACTCTGCATCATCTCATGTTCTTGTACTTCTCCTTGTCTGTACAAGGCTACAACTTATGGTTTATCATGTCTAGAACTGATTGTGTCTTGCTTTCTCTCTATCTATTCTCAGCTAGAAAGTGTATCTCTCTTCTATACACGTTTAATCTCTCTTATTACTTCACAATAGTCCAATAAGGAGCGCGTCCCGAGATCCTCCCTTCCTCCTGCTGGTCTACTTCCTCACGCAAACACAGAGCAAATCATGGCAGAAACAATCAGGCCAGGGGGGTCAAACGGGATCTAACCTAGAGAAAGAGGAACTCGTCGCGGTAGCCGGCCTCCCTCGCACCATCCACCGCTGGGCCGTCGTCGCCGGGGAGCACCCCAAGTGCCAGTCCACCCCTGGTGGGGATCTGCTGCATCTCCGAGCGCCGCGATGCCCATGAGCGCCGCCACCATCGTCGAGAAGCTCACCTCCGTGCCCGGGGCGGACGAGATGCGGGGGGAGGGGCGGAGGAGGAGGGACGGCGGTGGGAGGAGGAGGAGGGGGCGGCGATGGGAGGAGAAGGAGGGGGCGACGAGGAGGGGGAGGCGAGTGGGACGGGAGGCGGCGGCGAGGGTTTCTCAACGTGGGCGGCTGTGATTTATACCCCTGCATGAAAAGACTAAAATGCCCCTGGCGGGGCAGGGAATTTACAGGCGGTGGCACAAGTACTGTTCATGGCGAATTAAAGGCGACGTGGCCACCTTCGTTGTGACTACCACTTTTTCAGGGTTTATATGTTCAATGTCTACATGTTTTAGGAGCATATTCATGCCGTATTTACAGTGGTGCAGTCCATGTATTTTTGTGTGCCTTGTGGTGAGTGCAACAAGCTTGTGAATTGGGCTGCTTGCTGTTACTGTTTTTGCTAGTCTGAATCTGTTATATCATGATGTTATGTAAACCTGCTGCTACAAGTCATTCTATGCATAATCTAGAGATGTTCACTAAGGATGTTCTGATCTACATGTTATGCTCTATCCATACATGCCATTAGTTGCAATTTTGGATTTCTGTATCTTGGTGTTATCATGCTCCAAACATGCTACATAATGTTGCTGTCAGCCTGTTAACATTAAGTTCAGTTTTTCCATGTGTTTGGCTAGTGATCCATGCACCCTATGAAGTTGCTCTTGCCATGATTAGCTTCGTAATTGTGTCATATTACTGTTGGTTTACTTCACATTCCATGAAATGCTTTGCGGTGAGTGGTACAACCTCACCAACATGCCTACTTATCGTTGTTTTTGCCATGTACTGTTCACCAAGTCTGAATCTGTCATATTAATTGCCATGTTTGCATGGATGCTACCATCTTTTCTCTTGATCTTTGGAATAAGTTCAGTAAGGGAGTTTTTTTAATTGCTTTTAGTACAAGCATGCCATGCCTTTGTTTGCCACGGTAAGTTCCTGTAGCATGTTGTTTGATATCTCTAAACATTGCAACCTGATGTTATTTCTGCCATGTCCAGTAATTTCTGCCAAGTCTGTGAACTGTTATTATTTGCAATCTTGCCATGCCCTTTTGAGCATATTCTGTTGATTTCTGGAGATATCTCAGTGTTCATGTTTTGTAATGATTCACCTGTACATAATGTCCATGCCTTTTGTTTTCATGTTGAGGTGATGTAGGATATTGTTTTGATGCTTGCTAGATGCCTAGTTGCTGTTTTGGACAGCTTGTCCTTTAAACTTGTTTCATGTGTATGTGTTGAACCGTTGCTACGTTTTGAGTGTGCTCTACATGAAACTTGCTTAGTTTTGCATGTAGTTTCATGTTACCTTATTGCATCCATGTTTTGGAGTGTGTGCTTGATGTTTGTATGTATTTTGCATCAATGCCATGTTCAACTTGTTTTGCTCATATCTTCTAGGCCGTAGCTCCGAATTAAATAAACTTTATATGTAACTTAACTAGAATTTCATGTAGATCATCTTCATGCATTTTAAATTGATGTTTAACAACTTCAACATTGTGTTTCTAGTCATATCTGGACCAATTTCGAAATTTGCATATGAGGTCTTACCGGAATTGTTATATGTTGTTTCCGGCCTCATTTAAACTTGCTTTGATTTGTTGCTCTTGTATGCATCATCTCTTGCCATGAGTAGCATCATATAGACTTTTCATGCATCATACTTGGTTGAGCATCATGCCATGTTTATGTGTTGAGTGTTTACCTTATTGTTTGCTTCTTTTTGGTTGTGCTTCTTCTCGTTAGCTCTCGTTTCGTTGCGATCATGAGGATTCGTTCATCTAAGCTTGGTTCGTCTTCGTGGATTCATCTTCTTCATGGACTCGTGCTTCTTCCTAGCGGGATTTCAGGTAAGATGACCGTCACCTTGGATCTCATTACTATCATTGCTATGCTAGTTGCCTCGATGCTATCGCTTTGCCGCGTTACCTACCAATTTCTTATCAAGCCTCCCAAATCGCCATGTTAGCCTCTAACCTTTTTCACCCTTCCTAGTAAACCGTTGTTTGGCTATGTTACTACTTTGCTCAGCCCCTCTTATAGCATTGCTATTTGCAGGTGCAGTTGCAGGTTGTTCCATGTTGGGACATGGATATCATGAACTTTGTTAGGATATCACAATATCTCTTATTTAATTAATGCATCTATATACTTGGTAAAGGGTGGAAGGCTCGGCCTTATGCCTGGTGTTTTGTTCCACTATTGCCGCCCTAATTTCCGTCATACCGGTGTTACGTTCCTTGATTATGCGTCCCTAACACGGTGACGGGTATGGGACCCTCTCGACAGTTCACTTTGAATAAAACTCTTCCACCATGGCCCAACATTGGTTTTACATTTGCCTATCACCTATTTATTTTCCCTAGGGAGTCGCCCTCCCGAGGGTCATCTTTATTTAGCCCCCCCGGGCCAGTGCTCTTCGGACTGTTGGTCCAACCTAGAGCCACTTGCGGTGCCACCCCTTCTTCCGGGGTCTTTGGTTGCCGTATGTAGTGTTCATCCGGTCGTGGCCTGAGACGAGATACGCGCGGCTACTATCAGGGTGTCGGCACGCCGGGAGGTCTTGCTGGTTTTGTTTTACCATTGTCGAAATGTCTTGTGCACCGGGATTCCGAGTCTGATCGGGTGTCCAGCGATGGAGGATTGTCTCCGCGGATCGTGAGCTTATAACGGGCTAAGTTGGGACACCCCTGCAGGGTATAAACTTTCGAGAGCCGTGCCCGCGGTTATGTGGCAGATGGGAATTTGTTAATATCCGGTTGTAGTAAACTTGAAGTAAACTTAATTAAAATACACCAACTGCGTGTGTAACCGTGATTGTCTCTTTTCGGGGTTGCTCGAGAGGAGAACACAGTTTGTGTTATGTTTGACGTAAGTAGGAGTTCAGGATCACTTCTTGGTCATTACTAGCTGGCGACCATTTTCTTAGCTCCTCTTCTCTCTCTTGTTTCGTAAGTTAGCCACCATATTTTGCTTAGCCGCTGCTGCAACCTCACCTCTTTACCCCTTCCTTACCTTTTAAGCTTTGCTAGTCTTGATACCCATGGTAATGGGATTGCTGAGTCCTCGTGGCTCACAGATTACTACAACAACAGTTGCAGGTGCAGGTTATGCGATGATCATGACGCGAGAGCGATGTTTATAGTTTGGAGTTCTTGTTCCGCTTCTTCTTCGTTCGAGGGATAGGTTCCTGGTCGGCAGCCTGGGCTAGTAGGGAGGATGTCGTTTGATCTTCTGTTTGTGTTTCATCCGTACTCGGATGTTGATCTCTTGTATGATGTTGATGTATTCTTGGGGCGTTTGTGCCTTTTGTATGTATCCCCATATATTATGTAATGTTGATGTAATGATATCCACCTTGCAAAAGCGTGTCAATATGCGGTCCTATCCTTGGTGGGACCTTCGAGTCTCTAGGATAGTATCGCATATTGAGCGTGACATTTGATGAAATAGTTTGGTAAATTTGGTACGTGCAAATGAGCATCGAATGACCACCATCAGCTGAACGAGCGATAAAGCACCACCCATCGGCTGGTATGATTCCAGGTCCTGGAATCATGAAGGCCAGCGCATTTGCGTCTGCTGCAACAATTCAAATTGGAGACCAAAAGGACAAAAATAAACAATCATGTTCAGAGTATGTGTGGAATTAAGATTATTACAACAGTGACACATATCATAGATAGAGAATTGCCATGCCGTGGTCATAATCATACCCCAAGTTAAAAAAAAATAAGCCAATGGCTTTCATATTCTAGCAATATATCATGGTTCAAACATCATGTAACAATGAGAGGAAAACAGATATGACAGGGCCTACTCATATTCTACCATAGCACTTACTACAGTTATCATATCAAGTCTAAGCAATAACATGCGTTGTTATAAAAATCCTGGAAATGAGAGTAACATATAGCAATCATGAGGTTATACTCATAATATCTATTCTAACAATCATTAGATACCAATTGTTCTCATATCAACTCTAACAATAACATGTGTGGTCATAAAAATCTAGGAAATGAGAGGAACATATAGCAATGATGTGGTTATAGACATACTATACATTCTAAATTTGTAACAATGAACAGGCAGTCGTATTCTTAAGGTAAAGATGAGATGAGATAAAACAATTACACGACGATAGATTCCACCAGTATAGGCAGCCAATCTGTGCGTCGACCGCATAAACAATACCATCGTGCACTATAGCATCAGACAAAAGTGTTGGGTAAAGTGGATCGACGATGAACCATAACCATGTATGGCGACCGGATTCCAGATAGACTAATCCCATGTTGAACACGGCAATGAGCTTGTAATCCATGTAGTCTTCTGATGGTGTGGGCACTTCGTAGATTACAACCTTCAGCAAACAGAGGTCGAGCCAAAAGTTCGACGTGTCTCGTGCGTTGTAGGCAGGAGTGTCCGGCGGGCCGCGAGGCTCGATGGCGGCGGTATCCAAATATGGAAGGGTGATCTCTCGCTGGGTGTAGATATCCACGAGACGCCACGGACTACCGGATTGGTGGATGAGGACGATCCAGTTGGCCTTCATGCCCGCCCAGTAGTGGCCGTGCATGAAGGACAGGTGGACGGGTAGTGGTAGCATGTCAAGGGGCACCACGGCAACCTCCGTAGGATCATCAAGTCGGTGTCTGGACCACCTACAAGGATCGGACATCAGCAAGCAGGGTGTCTTGAAAAGAGCCGGCCGGTTGCAGACGAGTAGACGGTACAAAGACACCGAGCATGCGGCCAGACGGACAGTGCTGAGTCGGTCCATACGATTACAGATCTGCTCCAAGAAAACATCGGGGAGGGAATTCCAATCGCGGCTCTGCATGTCAGTCGATTCTGCCATTGGGGTTTTCGGTGCCTGCGAGCCAACGGGCAAGTGGATTCGGGCGGGCGAGCGAAGAAGGTTCTCCTTGTGTGGCCGAGCAGTGAGCGGGGGGGTATGGTACGCGCGAGCTACCAAGGAAGATGGTGCGGGCGGGCGAGCAGTGAGCGGGGGGAAATGGTGTGCGGCCGACGATGGGGAAGAGAGGAGGAAGAAGAGAGGAGGAAGAAGAGTGGAAGACGGGGAAGAAAGTGCATTAAATCTCAATTCTACTACTAGTACTACCAGGATATACCGTCCTTCGGAGTGTAAATAGTTACACCGATGACATGTGGGTCTACCACAAGAGGGCCCATATGTCAGTTAATGGAGGACAGAAGCGTGCTCTACTGGCAAACATGATGGCAGTACTGGGTAAGGCTGATTTAGTAACACCAACACACTGGTTCAGCTTATTAATTAAGTGTCTCATCTGCTGCAGCATGTATTGTCACTTCACTGCGAAGACTAGTTGAATAGTTCTCTCTGACCGAGATGGGGAATAATGGATCGCGAAGACTTCCTTTCTACATTATCCCTATGCCTCTACGCTCACTTCACTCATTTTGCTCCGTACGTAGTCACTTGTTGAAATCTCTAGAAAGACAAATACTCCGTATTTGGGAATAGAGGGAGGATTTTACTCCATATTTGGGAACAAAGGGAGGATTTTACTCCGTATTTGGGAACAGAGGGAGTATCACGATATGGAGGGAACAGAGGAAGCTTGAAATATGAACATGTCAATGGGAGGGAGTAAGCCCCATGCATGCATGCATGCAACATGCAACATTCACACGTACACATGGACGCACGCAACACTCACGCACCCATGCGGCACACAGCACACGACGCAACACACACGCTCATGCTCAAGTGCTCAACCTACTCCCTACGTCCGTGAAAGACTGTACATTTAGAGATTTACACATTGACCAGGGCATAATTAACACCCAAAAGTAGCAGACTTATGTGTGCATGCGACCATTGAAAGAAGAAGATTAAATGAAGGTCGTTGCATGTTGTAACTAAGGATAGACATGTAGCCTATACCTAGAGCACAAGTTGGTGCATTAGTCAATCAATATCGATTTAGATTAAAGGCTAAATGCATGTGAAGTGTAGATGTACTACACTCTTTGTCTTTTAGCTGATTTCTTTGCTCTGCCAACTGACAGGTGGGACCCAGAAAATAGGTGACAATTTAACCAGTCAACAAAGTGCCACGTCAACTATGTGGCCGGTCAGTAGGGTGCAATACGGTGCTCTACAATGAGCTAGTGATCGTATAATCACCGCAAAACTATATATAGTGACCGTAAAGAGCGTATTGTTACATACGTTGACTGCCAGTGTATTTTTCTCGTTTCAAATTAAGCCATATTAACCGGAAAGGACGCAGTATGGATTAGTACTAGTACTGCTTTGATGTGTCCCGTCAACTCGCCGAACGATGAGAAGCTTGCTTACTACGCCTCTCCCTCGTCCATGTGCGCGGTGGTTCGCAGGACGAGGAGAGGGTTTTGACTACAGTGCCCTCTCCCTCTCCCTCGCCCTCGCGGTGGACGTGCAGCAGTGCAATCGGTGTCAGATTGCCAGAAGCATAATGTGTATTGTAGTATCATCATTGTTGGACCTTCCGAAGAGGCGAAGAGCCAAGTGCAAAGTTCACACGAGTACGAACTGTTGAACCTCCTGAAGAGGCAAAGAGCCAAGCGCAAGGTTTTATAGGAGTTGTCGTCCTAGTAGGAGCGTACTACAACTATAGCAAATGATGCTTTTTTTGTGGGATGCCGCCACGTCACGTATATCAAAAGTTGTGCCACCTTTTTTTTCTCAAAGAGCGTGTTGGAGCCCGTGCAACAACCACACAAGTTGCACATACACATAACACATTTACTAGTAATAAATTCTAAAGGACAAATGCCAGTATGCCACACAAGTTCATCTCCAATTCATGTGATAAATTTGTGCACGACTAGTCTACATATATTCACAGCGCTACCGTTCACAATTTACCGTACTCCACTTACACGTTATAGATAGGCTACATGTCCTCCTCCAGGTTCCAGTCCCAGGTGTTCTTCATGGATGGCACGATCCATAGCGGTGGGCAACGGGAATCATTGTCGCAGCTTTCTCGTCCGGTTCCACACGATGGAGACTCATCCAAGCTGAAGCAGCATAAATCAGGGATAGCGTGTCCCAGCATGTCGTTCATCCTGCGGTGCGCACTGAAGACACAACCATGCTTCATGAATGGCAGGCCTTCCGTGTCGTGCACGGAAGGGGCATCCGCTTCACAATGGGGTAGTTGTCCCCAATGAAAAGCGAGTACTCTCCAAGAGTGTTCCTCGGCACCCACGTAGCATCATGGGGGTCGAACTCGGCGTCGTTCATCTGGTACACGCGGCATCTTAGATCTGGACACATAGTGACGTACATAGTCTAGGTCCATGCATAATAATGTTGTGCTCAAATATGGCGGTCAGTAATACTGTGCAGCAAATAGTACTACTCCGGTATAGGGGAAGTAAAATAACCGGCTTATTATATATAGCCACTCTTGGCTACATGGATGATAAGACATGGAAAAACAAAAATGGTGGCAGCTAGTGGGTTCAAGTCTTCAAGGGCCTAGCAAGCTATACGCGTCCTCCAAGGTAAAAAGTACTCCTACTAGTACGTAAGTAGAGTACTAGTACAACAATGAAAGAGAAGGCGAGAGGGTTAAAAAATGGAATACCTGGGTAGATGGTGACGGTCCGATCGTGGTAGATTGTGTGACCATGTTGCACATCAGTGGTACCATGGGTAATGACTGCTAATATAGTTGATCCCAATATGCCAAAGTCAGCTACAAGGTTCCAGGTTAGACCGAATCGCGGATGCAAATGCACATCCAGGATCGGCAATCTTATTTTGATCACGGGATGACTGGTCCCTACAAAATAATGGAGTACCGTTAGGGATGCAAATGATGGTTTGTGCATCCGTTTGTAATCTCCCGTACCGTAGGATGGCAACCAGATGAAACAAGTCCCCTGGCTTGTCACCGCGAAGATGCGGCCTAGATGGCGCACTGCGTCTTCGAACGTGTAGGGGTACATATCTGCCGCCGCCAACATGCGCCAGACTCTGCCGTTACTGCCTCTTGCATTGATGGCAATCCATATGTCGAACACCGCAATGAGATAGTAATCGTTGTAGCCGCGTCGCTTTGTCGGCGGGTCCGCAATTGCTATCTTCTTCAATCTCATGTAGGCATCATCATACGTATTCAAGCCGAGCCAGTCCGGAAGGCCGATCCCAATGGTGGAGAAGGGGTCTACCGAAACGGCCGCACTGCTGTGGATGTTGTGCAAAATGATGGTGGTATCCGGCCGGAGGTATGCAAGCCAATCTTCTTTCGCACCGACCCAGACCTATATATAAGATGGTGGGCAGCGGAGAAATTACGGGACGGAAATGGAATAACTAAGTACTACATGATCAAACTCCATTACTCACCTGCTAATCGGACAAAATCCGACTACCTCTCAACGTCGGCAACTCTAGCGGAGTCAACCTGCAACCATGGCCAGGGAGCGGTGGACTGTTCGAAGGATTGTCCCATAGAAGAACCTTCTCCTCGAGGACGCATGGAAGACCAACAAGCATGGCCTTTTCCCAAGCCATTTTAAGCACCGTCTTGAAAAAGTTGGTGCAGGAAGCACCGAGTCCTGCGGTGGTGAGGACGTCTGAGCGGCGTGCGATTTCTCCTAGAGGATCATCGTCCAAGGTCTCCCAGCCCCGACAAGGAGGAGAACCGCCTGGCGAATCCATGGGAG
The DNA here is from genome assembly GCF_002575655.3 of Aegilops tauschii subsp. strangulata. Lineage (NCBI taxonomy): Eukaryota > Viridiplantae > Streptophyta > Magnoliopsida > Poales > Poaceae > Aegilops > Aegilops tauschii. The sequence goes on from NC_053038.3 coordinate 214,727,382, forward strand.
CAGCGACGTACTGCCTTCTCTTCGGTGGGAGGGGAATTGGCGAGGAGGAGATAAGAGCGTAGTAACCGCAGGGCCTCGTCCCTTCCAACTGTAGATCGTTCCTTAGGCTACTCATAGTGGGGAGTAACATATACTAGTATCATGCATATGATACTAGTATATGATACTACCTTCATAGTGCATAGTATCATAAAGTAGTATCATAGATTACCATATTTATTGCCATGTATGACACAAAGTAGCATAGCATTTAACATGATACGGTATCTACCTATGTTACTATAACTCTCTCTCTCTCTTATTTAATTGTGTGCCACATAAGCATGTTTGCTAGTCCCAAGTCCATGTTACCGGTTATGTTACCCCCACTATGGCTAGCCTTAGCGAAGGGGTGAGGCTATTATTTACTACTAGTACTAGCATTATGGGACGTTATGGGATTGCATTATACTGTAAATAATAGCACTAGTAAGAAATATTTGGCACTAGCTAGTAGTTTTTGGCGTGGATTAAGAAATTTTGGGTCTGTTTTTGCTATTTTTTGTACACGCCAACTAGTGTCAAAAAAAATCTTACATTATGTGACGGAGGAGTACATACTCGTACTGTAGCAGTACTAGTACTACTTTCTCAACTAGTAGTGCGATGTACTGTACTTCTAGTATAGTGCACCAGTTTTGAACTCTTGAATCTCATGGCCAAGGAGCTACAGTTGGAAGTGGAGGGTACTACTGTTCTCTAGAACCATCGCTGTACTATCAATGCATGGAAAGTACACCTGCGTAGTGGCCTAGTGGGTACTCTCGGTGCTCTATTCAGCCGCTCCTCTCACGTAGCTGGCCTACTCAGCCGCTCCTCTCATGCACACACTAGCAGCCTGTTTATCAGCGATGGTTACTGCGGGGGCAGAACATTTGAGTTATTTGATACTCCCTCCTTTCCGATTTATAAGGCTCAATTCAAAAATCTCACCAACCAAGGTGGATAGTGAGTGGTGGAATACTTTTTGTAGTTTGCAAAAGCACCCAATTAATGCTGTTGTTTTCCTCAAAAAAGTATGTTTACCAATGCATTAATTGCAATGCATGCTTATATAAATTACATGCATTGGTCAATTTTCTCTTAATACTTGCATGCAATGATTTAATGCAAACAACCAAATTGAGCCTTATAAGATGGAAAAACTAAAATTTTGAGATAAGCCCTATAAACCGGAAAGGAGGGAGTACAGCGAGACTAGGCTTTTCACTTCCATTTGTGGAGGTGTAATGGATCTCGTCGACCTTTGTTAGTAGTTCCTTCTTTATGAATGAGATGAAGCAAAGCTTTTGCCTCTGTTTAAAAAAACACGTCAAGAGGAATTTCTTTCATAGTAGAGCCGATAATGGAGTGAAGTCCATGCGTGCAACGCCACAAGCTATAGAGTAGTAGTAGATTACTTTACGTACAGAGCCGTATTGCACAGTTCCCAATGCCCCGCCAGGCTTTTCTGGCTCCTCGGGCTTAATTGGGAGGCACTAGTTTAAATATGCTACTAGATGATGAGGAAGCTGCAAGCGAGGTGCGGCTAGGGCGAGCATGCGAGCCACGAGATGCTGGGAAGGAAAACTCGTTCACGTGGCTAGGCTATCCAGTGCACCCAGATTGTGGTGCCGCACGTCCGTTTGACTTCAAAACTCAAACTACCCGTGTAAAATATTGGCTCGCAGCGAAATTACTATTTAAAAAAAGGACGTCGTGCGTTCGGCCGGGATCGAACCCACAAAATGAGGTATACACTCCCGCGACCACTAGTAGTACTCGTTGGAGTACAACGTAACCTAGAATCGCCTTTTGTCGCTAGTAGTACATTGTTCCTTACAAGAAACCACTAATAATGCAAGAAACCACTAATAATGCCAAGAAAGTACTACCACTTGCATACGTGGCAGAATTAAGATAAGACTACCTTATCAACCATTGTACATGCTCTTACCAACCAGCCCTACCAAGAAATGACTACTCTACAAAGTGCCGTTATAGGCACGTTTCAACCCATGGTCGTGTTTGGATACATTTGTTGTCAATCTAACCCTGCCATCCAAACACCACTTTGGTTAGAGTTAGTTCAGGGTTAGAACTAACCTCTGACTTAGAGTATCCAAACAGGGCCCATGTCGCCCATTAAGTCAATGCCTTCTATTCGACCGGGCGTTATGACTTGTGGGACCTACATGTCAGTCTGCACAAAAATCCCCGAGTGACCTCCTACCTCCGGCCCGTCCACCTAGTCTTCCTCGGCCATGGGACGCAGCTACCACCGTCGGCAGAAGGCGAGGTCAAAACCGCCGGCGGTGCGTAGCCCATCTTGCGGCAGCCCGGATGCCAGCTCCGTCCGGCGCTCGCGGCCGCTAGCTAGCCAAGATAGCTCCGTCCAGATGCTTGTCTGCAAGGTTTGCTAGCTAGATTGGCACGGCGGCGCGGCGGCTTGCTCGTGCGCTGTGACGCCCCGAGACCGATGCTCTAGTCGCCTTCCATGTTTTCGTGTGCGCCGTGTGTTTTATTTGTGTGTTGCATTCATCATTGCATCATCGCCTTACATCCGTCATTGTTTTTCAAACATGCATCCGATCGTAGTTGCCGCGTTCCCCCCTTGCTTCCGCTGACCCTTCCGAGACCAACCTCGTTCTTCGTTTTCCCTCTTGCTTAAACCGGAGTCCCTCTTTGCACAGTGCATCGCCCCCTCGCGCGTGTCCGAAATTTGTCCCGAACCCGAACCGGACTTTCGTTACCGTTGGGTCCGGATCATCCCCTAACATCTACAAAACATCACCGTTTTCTTTGTTGGACGCCCATAGCCTATTTTTCTCGACCGTTGATTTCGATCGGAGGGACTAGCCCCTAACCTAATTCCCTGCTATTTATACTCGAGGTCCAACCCTAGAAGTTAGGAGCCTTGTCCCATCCCCATTCGGCCGCCGCCATTCCAAAAATCCCCCTCGGGATCCATCCCCAACCTACCAGCCTCCTCCTTCCCGATCCATCCAACCACCACAGCCCACGCAGTCCTCCCCGTTCCCCTTGTCGCGAGCCAGGGAGAGGAGCTCCCTGCCGCCTCCCACCTCCTCGTCCCCGTGCCCACAGCCGCGGAGCAGTAGCCATCACGCCCGAGGCCAAGCCCCTCGAGCAGGAGGGCTTCTCCTGCCCGAGCCCAGCCTCGTTCCCCATCGTCCTCGCTCGTCCGCCATGGCCATGCCCCTTCGAAGCTTGCAGCTCTTCCGCCAGCCCGCCGCCGCTTTGATCCAGCAGGGAACGGGCACATCGGCGACCTCCTGCCCACCGGAGTTGCGCCTCCCTGTGCCTCGCAGCCCCGCCGCGTCGCGCCTCTGCTTCGTTCAAGACGCGGGCGCCAGGTCGCGTTGACTTCACTGGAGCGCTGCGGCCGCTCGCGCGTGTTGACCGCGCGTGGGTCTCCTCTTGCCTCGCCAAGGCCCAGTGCCGCTGCTCTGCCTCGTCCTCGCCGGAGTCCCAGCCGCGCCGGCCATCTTCCCCGCAAGAGTGCTCCGCCGCCCCGCGCCCTTCCCTCTCCTTCCTTTTCCCCATCTCGTTTCTTCTCCCCCTCTCATGGTCTCTCTTCCGTGGATCACAGGGACCCCGCCGCCACCGTTCGAGCTCTCCCGCCGGATCTCCCTCTCTGCCGCCGGGAACGAGCTCCCCACGCCCGGATCCGCTCCTCCTTCGCCGCGCCAAGTACTGGAGCTGCACGTCGCCACCAGGGAGCTGTCCTCGCCAAGTCCAGCTTCCCGCGGCGTCTGCTTCCTCTTCTTCAAGCAGGAGTTCTGCTCGTTCCGCGCGCCTGAACACCGAGCAGCTGCGCTCGTTCTCGTGAGCGTTGACCAAGGCCCAGCGCCGCCCCAGCCTCATCCGGCCCAGCCGCCCCCTCTCCACCAGCAAGCCAGATCTGGCCCGTGGTGAGACACCCACCGAAGCCCACCCGTGTGCAGCGCTCGCAGTAGCTGGCCCAGTTCAGCTAGATTCGGCCCGTGACTTGTTTTTTTCCTGTGATGTGATTTTGTCTTTAAATCCTGGACATGCTTATTACAGAAATGCCCCTGTTTTAAACTGCTAATAACTATTTAACCATGCATCCAAATAAAACATGTCATACATGTAAAATGCTTAGAATTTTGTGTAGTTTAATAATATGCCAATTTCACCCATGTTAAAATTGTTTAAAATGCTGTTTGATTAAATTTTGCTCAAATAACATGCTAAATGCTTTAATTCATAACTAAATAACCGTAACTCGGATTTTAATAAACTTCATATGTAAATGGGGTAGAAAAATGCCTAGTTTAACATGGTGCACTTCATTTTGCTGTTTAACAATATTAAAATTGCGTTTATTGCAGAACAGTACCAAATCTAAAATATGCTTATGGGATTTTCCGGAAATTGGTGTTTGTTGTTCCGGACTCATTTAAATTGCCTAAAATGTGTAGTTTACTTATGTCTCACCTCTTGCCATGTTAATCAACATTTAATATTGTTGGGTACATAAACGAGAGAGAACTAAATAATTAAATGTGGTGTTTCGTTGATATGCAACTCGTTGCATATTGAGCTCCACTTAATTTGTAGTGTTGTTTGTTGCACTTTGCCATGCCATGCATATTTAAACCGGACATGCATCATAGTTGTTTTTGCATCATGCCATGTGTATGTGGTGGTTGTTTACTATGTTGTTTGTTTCTTTCCGGGTTGCTTCTCTCGTTAGCTTCGGTTTCGTTCCGGAGTTGTGAGGATTCGTTCGACTACATCCGTTTGTCTTCTTCATGGACTCGTTCTTCTTCCTTGCGGGATCTCAGGCAAGATGACCATACCCTCGAAATCACTTCTATCTTTGCTTGCTAGTTGTTCGCTCTATTGCTATGCCGCGTTACCTATTCACTTGCTCTTCAAGCCTCCCAAATTGCCATGAACCTCTAACCTTTGTCACCTTCCTAGCAAACCGTTGTTTGGCTATGTTACCGCTTTTGCTCAGCCCCTCTTATAGCATTGCTAGATGCAGGTGAAGATGAAGATTGCTCCATGTTGGATTATGTTTATGTTGGGATATCACAATATCTCTTATCTTAATTAATGCATCTATATACTTGGTAAAGGGTGGAAGGCTCGACCTTATGCCTGGTGTTTAGTTCCACTCGTGCCGCCCCTAGTTTCCGTCATACCGGTGTTATGTTCCTTGATTTTGCGTTCCTTACGCGGTCGGGTGATTTATGGGACCCCCTCGATAGTTCGCTTTGAATAAAACTCCTCCAGCAAGGCCCAACCTTGGTTTTACCATTTGCCTACCTAAGCCTTTTCCCCTTGGGTTCTGCAGACTCAAGGGTCATCTTTATTTTAAACCCCCGGGCCAGTGCTCCTCTGAGTGTTGGTCCAACCCGTCAGTCGCCGGTGGCCACCAGGGGCAACTCTGGGCTGGCCTACCGGAAGCTTGGACAATCCGGTGTGCCCTGAGAACGAGATATGTGCAGCTCCTATCGGGATTTGTCGGCACATTCGGGCGGCTTTGCTGGTCTTGTTTTACCATTGTCGAAATGTCTTGTAAACCGGGATTCCGAGACTGATCGGGTCTTTCCGGGAGAAGGTTTATCTTCGTTGACCGTGAGAGCTTATGATGGGCTAAGTTGGGACACCCCTGCAGGGTATTATCTTTCAGAAGCCGTGCCCGCGGTTATGTGGCAGATGGGAATTTGTTAATGTCCGGTTGTAGAGAACTTGTCACTTGACTTAATTAAAATACATCAACCGCGTGTGTAGCCGTGATGATCTCTTCTCGGCGGAGTCCGGGAAGTGAACACGGTTTCTGGGTTATGTTTGACGTAAGTAGGAGTTCAGGATCACTTCTTGATCATTGCTAGTTCACGACCGTTCCGTTGCTTCTCTTCTTGCTCTCCTTTGCGTATGTTAGCCACCATATATGCTAGTGCTTGCTGCAGCTCCACCTCACTACCCCATTCTTTCCTATAAGCTTAAATAGTCTTGATCTCGCGGGTGTGAGATTGCTGAGTCCTCGTGACTCACAGATACTTCCAAAACAGTTGCAGGTGCCGACGATGCCAGTGCAGGTGACGCAACTGAGCTCAAGTGGGAGCTCGATGAAGATCTTGTTCGTTGTGTTGTTTCTTTTCATGTTGATCAGTAGTGGTGCCCAGTTGGGACGATCAGGGATCTAGCAGTTGGGTTGTCTTCTTTTATTTTGGTTCCGTAGTCGGACCTATGTGTGTATCTCTGATTGATTTATGATTTATTAATGTATTGTGTGAAGTGGCGATTGTAAGCCAACTCTTTATCCCATTCTTGTTCATTACATGGGATTGTGTGAAGATGACCCTTCTTGCGACAAAACCACTATGCGGTTATGCCTCTAAGTCGTGCCTCGACACGTGGGAGATATAGCCGCATCGTGGGCGTTACAAGTGCGCCGCGCTAAGGCCAGCCATCTGGCTCGAGCGAAGGCCAGCGCGGTGGCTTGCTCGCTCGTGAGTCACGCTCGGGCCAGCCTGCCAACCCGTGCGGAGGCCAGCGCGGCATCCGGCCCGTCCGGCGGAGCGGCGGCCAACTCGCTCATCACCGGCGCCACCAACGAACACGCATCAGTACTGTTTGAAATAATGTTCAAGAAAAATAATGATTTGAGGGGGAATAATAGGATAGAAGGTCAGATGTGGGTCCCTCATGTCAACGGTCGAACAAAATGTGTTGGTTTAAGCTGCCTCATCAGCACAGACGTGTGGGCCAACCCTGTCATAAATGGGTTTAAACTAACCTAATTGGTAGGTAGTAGTTTTTGGCGTGGATTAAGAAATTTTGGGTATGTTTTGCTATTTTTGTACAATAGATTCTTCCTAGGGCTGGTTGAAAGTGGTAGTTTTTTGTTAAATACTCTACATATTGTAAGTAGGAGTGAAAGTTAAGCTTTGGAACCCAATAAGCAAGGCTAGTTACATAGTGCATATGTGTACATGATTGATAGTAAATATCAACCATGAGTGACTAATATCTTGATGGAAAACTCGAAACTATGGAATACTAGGGAAAAAATTGCATGGTTGGAAATACTACCAATGTTCATGTGCGTTGCAACGAATCATAATTAGAATAATACTTATTCACAAACTTGATACAAAACACTCTAATTCTGATATACATATATCACTGGAGATATATTATGTTTCAATTAGAATATATTCCTTGGGCTGTTTTGGTGAGGTCAGGGAGGGATGTGGTTGGTTTTAAGATACTAATTTTGGGTTTTTCTGCAAATTGGTAGATGTTTGTGAGAAAAGGCAACAACTTACCTCACAGTCGTTAGATCTAGATCTAATGGTCACAAACGACGGATGGCAGACACACCATCATCATCAACTCAGTCTTCTGTAGGAGTACTAGCAAGATCCATGCATTGCACGGAACATCAAGATGCATTTTTTTATAAAAACACTCGTTGTGATTGACCCATGCGGGAGTAATCCCATGTGTAAAAACTAATGATATCTCGAGAAATAGGAGATAAGGTGAAGAGGAGTGGGGCGTGGTGGTGATTAGTGGTCGGACTGAGCGGAGGCATGGGGATTGACGACGCCGGCAGCGGCCACCAGGCCAGTTTGTTCCAGAGGCTTCCTTTCTTAATTTCTCAACAATGAGGTTGTTGGAGATAAGGATGAACGAGGGAAGGCCTTGTCTGCAAATGTGGAGAGGGGTGCGGGTATCTTTTAGTTTAATTTCCATCAGTCAGATATAGATCGGACGGTCTATATTGCAAGATGGCACGCGTACCATCATCACCAACTCGATTTTCTATAAGAGAAGAAATATAAGTATGGAGATACAAACGTATTATCGATACTTGTTTCCGTAAACTAGCATCTACATTCTATTCAACGCCTCAGCATGTGATGCCTTAGCACAATGACTTCTCGACTTTGTAAAACAAAGGTTTTCCCGTCGCCGATAAGGAGGGGGTGACGGCGGCGCGCTTTTTGGCTTGCTTTAGTCCTAGTAGTCATACTAGGTGGTCTAAGAACGTGTAGATTTATTCTTTTTCACGTCTCGTGTTCGCCGTACTGCCACGACTGTTGATGAATAGACGGTAAGTTATTCACGTGGAAACCCTTGTTGAGCATGTTTGCGAGAGAGAGAGACATTGTGCGTGTGTGATATGTCTAGAGACTGAGGCAATGATAACAGGTTCTTTGTGTCTATGTGTGTGGAGGATAGAGAGAGACATGTACATGGGGCTTTGTGTTGTGTAACATGGAGACACATATACATAATTAGAGAGTGAGTGTGCGAGATACACATGCGGACATGGGGAGAGATGAGGATCCATATTAATGGGTGTTTGTGCATGTCTGTGTGTGTTTGTGCGCGCGTTTGTGTTTGAGAGGGATTGTGTGTATGTGGAGTAGAGAGACCACTAATGATGTAAACCTAGTATAAGGGAAGGGGGAATGGTGTGACATGTGTAGTAGCGTAATAGCATGGGTGCGGGCGGGGGGAGCAGACTATTTGGAAGAGACATAGATTGTGTGTGGGAGAGGGGTGTGAGAGCGAGCGAGGGAGAGAGAGAGCTAGCGACGGAGAGAGAGAGAGAGAGAGAGAGAGAGAGAGAGAGAGAGAGGAAGAGAGGGGGCGAGAGAGGGGGCGTTTGTGTCCATAAATGGCGTATAGATAGGGAGAAAATGTTGATGTTGTTTGAAATTGGCCTATGTACGGAGACGCAAGGGAAGCGAGTCATCGTGTGTGTGATAGGGACTTCATGAGAGACTAGAATAGATGGTGTAGAGAACAATGTGCGAGATCTAGAACGATGATACATTAGGGAGCTATGGAAAGAGTCACGCCATATATGTATACAGGGAGGAGCTGGGGCGGGTCCGCATGTGGGAGAGATAGAAAGAGGAGTGTGGTGCACAAGGAGACAAAGTGTGCTTGTTTTGCAGTGCGGGTGGTGTGTGAGGTGAGTGTGCGAGAACCACACAACTAGGGAGATAGACGTTTGGGGGCGACGTTTTGTGTGTATGGGAAAGACACACTCTACATAGTGCGTGTGCTTGGGAAAGAGAGATGCCGGGAGACCTAGCTAGAGAGTGGGGGAAGAGATGTGTGCATGCCCAAGAGACAAAGTGATAGAGACCTATATTGGGGTGTCCGGACTTTAGAAGAGAGAGGGGAGTTAATGTGCTCGTGTGTTGGTGTTTGGGGGAGAGAACGACTTCTCTGTGTGTGTGTGGCGGGGGGGGGGGGGGGTGGGCGACGAGGGGTGGGGGATGGGCGACGAGGGGGGGCTTGGCTTCAGATAAAGAGCGAGGTGTCTATATTTGAGGGACTTTAGCGTAATTGAGATATACATGGTCAATAGTGTGTGCACTCAAGGTTGATCAATTTGTTTCACAGTTTGGACTATGAGATAACGATACTTTTGAACATGTGTGATATACTTTGATATACCATAATTACAAACCTAAGATTGGAATTTTGGAATTCGACTCCATCATTAGCTTTTGTAATTCATTTAAACGGAGGTACATATTTAAGCCGGGATTTCGTGATTTCAAATTCGTATATCAAACCTAGAGATATACACATACGGGCATGTTCAAACTTTATAATCATCCACTTTATTCATACACATACACATTTTTGCTTTTGTCATCATATTTAGGATAGACACATTTGGAATTTCATTTGAATTGGACCATATGATGGTATTTGCTTGTAGTAGCTCAATGATCCATATTTGAATTGAATGGACAATCTAAGTTTCGAGTTGGAGACACTGATTTTCAAAACTTGCACTTTTTTTGCGTGCAAAACAAACAAATTCTCGGCCATGATATCATAGTCGGCCGTACAAGAACAAAATATAATTTCAGGCGCCAAAAGCTTTCAAACTTCCCGCTCACATCGAAATATCTCGCGCCCAAAAGTTTAGAACTGCGATATTCCTGTTTTACCCCTTCCACATGAACAGAAAAGGGCTGCTTTGGTAACTCCATTGTTTTCCCCTCTTTGCCCCCAACATTCTTCCCCAGAGCCCCTCCCCTTCCCCTCCCCGACCCCCCAACCACGGCAAGCCACCGAATCTAGTCCTCCACCGCAGCGGTGGACCTCACACCCCGACGGATCTACCTTCCGCACCTTGGAACCCCCGACTGCCAACTCACCACTTCACCGGAGCCGCTTCAGCGACTGGCTTGTACACCGCTCCAGATCTCCTTGACTGCCATCATGCTCCACCCCACCGGATCTGCTTAACCGGCGCCCTCGTCCACCACACTGTAGGCCCTTCACTAACTCCCTTGTCCGTCCCTTCGCTGGCCCTTCATACAAGCCCTCATCCGCCGCAAAAGATCCGCCTCACCGAAAGCACTGTACAACGCGCCCGCCGAAGCCTTCGTCCACTGCACTGGACCCACTCGACGGACGCCATATTCAACTCCATCGGCCCTGCTTTACTCACGCCGCAGCCTCATCAGGTTATTTCGATCTGTACTCCTTCGGTTTTTCTCTTTATCGTGCAACGTTCACTTACCACAGATGAGCTTTCTTGTATGTCGACAGGCACCGCAACCGTAGCACCGGAGCCGCTTCAGCGACGGTGACAGCCGGCCCAAACTCAACCGCAACACAAGCACCATCGACGATCCTTTGCTATCAAGTATGCCAACGATACCCATACGCCGCCGAGAATCAGGTACTATTATCCAACGGCCGACGCCTACGTTCACTTTCTTAGCATAAGCACCACACCTTTGAATTTCTTCAAGGCATCATTCAGTTTTTCATGAGACGCGTTATTCTGCTTGCACCTGTAGGGCCATACTTCTGGCAGCGAACATGTTACATGTGCTAAATTATATACTAGTGCACATATAGTTAATATGCTTTAGTTTTGTCCTAAGTATTACTGTACTTCCTAGATATCACTCCTACTATTTTACTTCTTGCATGCTATATTTATGATAATGGTGTTGTTCTGATGCCACCTGTTCGTTCCATCAGACTGCTTCATGTTCTCTATGCTTAATTACACATCAGCAAACTAGCATGTCGTTCCGCTAGTTTTTGTTCATTTTACCCTACATTTTCTGATGCTAGCTATTACATCACTCCTACGAGCCTCTGTTCATTACTTTTTGTGTGTTCTTGATCTTCCCAAGTTGCATTACTAATTTGATGCTTCTATTAATTATGGAGCTGCCAACCCCATCAAGTAAAATATTTGTTCTTTTGGGGCTGGCACCTCGAACAAGCATAAAAATAGAGGGAAGCAGATATATTGTCGTGTATGCACACACCCTTCTCTCATTAGTTTAGATGAACCATTGATGATCAATTCGAACCAGTGCATGCGATTAAAATTAATTTTACCTAAATAGAGGGTGCAGAATAAACTACAACAAGTAGATTTGCAACCACGGGATGCTGACGATATCTTCAAAGAACATTGCAACAGCAGCGAGGCTTCACAGCAACATATGGTAAGCCAGTGTGTTTTAGTACATGTGAAATGTAATGCGTGTGGGCTGCTTTCTTGGCTTGTGCCCTCAACCTTCCTAAGAATAACAAATAGTTCAGTTCTCTGCTTTGTTGTATTGCTTGATTCGAATGCTTGTTTGTTACTTGTTACGCTATACCTGAGTTGGCCAATATGTCAGTAGTGCCTGCTGTACTATCGTAAAGATATGCATCCTAGTTCATTTGAGTCCTGAACTTTTCCTCTGAACTTCATCACAAGACTGTCTTCGTAGTTTATATGAGGCCACACTGTTAAGTGCTTTCTCAGATTATTTCAACTGCTTAGATGCCTTGGCAACTTAAATATAGTGGTGGTACACTCCCTTTCAACTAGGGATGTCAATTGGGTCCCGTTTAATCCCGATTAAAGTCCACTAGTGGTATGATAGTTCAAAAGAGTTTTTGTTTTTTGAGGAAAATAAACCAGGGAGCTAGCAAAAACTAACTAGATGGGACTCGCGGATGTCGTTTATTTGCCACTTACATCCCTAGTTTCATCTTACCATTTCAATTTCTTTTCGGCTGATGCTGCTTCGAACCATTTAAATATAGCTTGCCATGCTCGGCAATAATTCATATGTCGTTTACCATGTAAGCTTACTGCCTGGATCATGCGATAACTATCTCTTACTTATGTCCAGCGGAAACCTTTCAGGATGCCGTTCACACTAGGACACAATGTACAACCCCAGAATCTATTTGTGGAAGCAGTGCGCCATGCATGTTTCCAGATGGTAGCAGTTCAGAGGCAACACCGCCGGAGAGCAGTCTGAGCATAGATATTATAGTTCTTGAGGCTCTACTAGAGGCAGAAAGAGATGGTGTGGCTGCCATGAATGAGGTAATCTCGATCTTGAAGCTGGAAATTATGCAATTAGCTGCACGCATTATGCAAGCAACCCAAGAATTAAAGGAAGTAAGAATGTAGCACTTGAAGATGGAGGAGGTCCTTCTGCTTCTGCTATCTGAAGCCCAGTTCTTCTTTAGATAGCAGTTGAAATTGTCATTAGATTATTGTACTTGCATGTTTTGTCATGTCTCTGAATGGATTATGTTGTAAGACCCCCTATGTTGTCCATGTGTTGTAATGATCCGAATTTTTTTAGGCGAGGTAATCCTTAGTACTTGTATGATTGACATAAGGTGAACTGTTTTTCGTGTGAGCATATTGTATAGGATGAAATAACTGTTTGACTCAAAGTGTATCCAACCTACTGAATTCGAAGATCATGGCATTTCTAAATCATAATCATATATAAAGGTGGAATAAATCTTTGTTGTGGTTTTGAAGAAATAAATAACAAAACGTAGAATTATCTGTGGATATTCGTAATCGAATAAAAATTGGATTTGGATTTAGTTGCCATGGCCCAGGGCAAACGTGAATGCTAATTCTCCCAAGTTTTGAACGAAGCGGCTAAACACCCACTATCATTTGTGGGATACCCGAAGCAAGTGTTTGCGAGATGGAAATTACTGTCTACCCCTGACACTTGACATCCTTATCGACCGGATTTACATTGCTGTCGATAGGGGTAGACTAGTAACTTCAATCAGACGTGACACGACGGCCTCTGAGTCCATTCAGACACGATGGGTGCCAAACATGGGCGACAAAACACATTTGATTCAAGCTCGTCCGAAAGACATGTGTTTCTCCCTCCATTTCCCCATTCATCCACAGTGGGAGGCAAAACAAACTCTCATCGTTCAAAATCTATGTAGGCTAATATTTTAAATAGGGGCAGATGTGTAACTTCCCTCAGACGTGACACAACCGCCCTACCTGTCAGCCCCGTTCATACACCGTGGGCGCCAAAACACCCTCTCCTCGCCCGAAATCGTTACCGGCAAATATTTGGGAGATGCGAGATTACCGTCCTATCCCCAACCGACGTGATGTCCCAAATTTTAAACGGGGGATAAGTTCGTAACTTTCCCACATTTCAGACAAGCGCGTCCCAAAGTTGACATCCCCCTCCCCCTCCATTTACCCATTCATACACCGTCGGTGCCACGACAACCTTCCCAGTGCGGCCAGCCTCCTCCGTCCGCCACCCCATCCTCCACCTTGCCGGAGCCGCTACCCCTACCCCGTCGTCCACTGCAAGAGATGGACGTCTCTCATCCACAGCGCCGGACCAGGATCCTTTCATCGCGTCGTCTCGCTTCATCGGCGCCGTCGTCCACTTTGCCATTGCCGCTCCTACGACCGCCTCGTCCAGGGCAACAGGATTTATCCCCCAACCTGGCCGTCTGCCATCTAAAGTCTTCTTCCCCACCGCCGACAGCCATCGCACCCGCAGCACCCTCAACGTATCAGCAGGGGCCTACACGACGTTGCAAGAGAGGTGGTACTCTTCCATATGTGCTTAAGTTATTGATCTCACTCGGAAAATAGATCTTAAATTGTTTACTGTACTTTTCTTGTCTGTACCAAATCGTAGTGGCTAGTTGAATGCAAACATTGGTTACGAAGTAGCTTTGTCCAGTTTGCACCTTCAGATCCGCCGTGTTACGGTCACTATGCTCGTAAAGCTTATGGTTCCCCCCTTTACATTCACTACCATCATCGTAGGTGTTTCACTGCTTCGTGTCGTGCTAGCACTGCTCCTCAAGACCTAAACCCATCAAGCGAAACAACATGCCACTCATAATTCCAAAGCTTACGTGTTGAAATACGAATATAATATGATGCTCATATTACTAAAATAGAGAACGTTTAATTGGTCACCTAATGTTCCAATATTCGTTTCGAAAAGCATGTGCGCCACCCATTGGTCCAGCTAGTTGCACTTTCCTGATTTTACTCTTGATGCTTAGGGTTTTCCCCTTTTATCTACTCTAGTATGATCGGCGTAGGTGCTTTCTGTCATACTAGCATTACTCCACCCTTCAAGCTAAACAACAGAACACTCAAAATTCCAAACTTAGTTGTTCAAGTATGATTGTGATATGATACTGATATTAGTTAACAGACACATTTCATTGGTTAGCTAAAGGTCCCACTTGAGTTTCCAAATGCATGTCGTGACATATAGAGAGACAGCAGAATTGCATTTCTTTGTCACTTGTTGACTGTACTTTCTTGTCCATACCAAATCTTAGTTGTTATTTCAAAGCAAACACCGGTTGCTAACTACCCTTTGCGCGGTTTGTGGCTTCAGATCTGCCATCCCACTGCCACAGTCAACACTATACTCATCATGCTTACGGTTTCCCCATTTTATGATGACCACGATCAGCCTATGTGGTTCCTGTCATAATAGCACTGCTCCACCCATCGAGCTAAACAAGCTTAGTTGTACAAATTCAAATCTGATATTATGCTGATATTAGTAAAACTGAGAGATGTTTAATTGGTCAGCAAAATGTTCCTACTTTAGTTTCGAAATGCATGTGAGCCACATATGGAGAGACCGGAAGGAATAGTATTTCTCTATGCGCTCTGGTTCATCATGGGTGGCCAACCGACATTGTATAGAAAGACTTGTAATATCTTCAATCTGCTTGCTCTTCTGCTCTTCTTTAAGATGATCCTCTTCTCTTGCGGTCGACTGGTCAGGTCGAGTTATTCTCCCTTAGTATATTTTGAATCTGTCAGGTCAGGTTGACTTGTTCTTCTTTACTATATGTTGAAGTTGTCATCTGCGAAGTATCATCACTTCTGGAGCTCTCATATTTTGAGTAGTAGGTCGCATTATATTAATGCACACACCAAATTACAGCATGCATGGCACCTCTTAGAAGAATTGCAGAGATAGCACAAAGGGGTTTACAGGGAGGAAGTATTGGATTAGAATCACTTCTGCATTACAAAGATAATCTCACTTATTTTTATGTTTTCATGCATGTCAGGTATTGAACATTATCAAAATGAATATGAGAATGGGTGCACGAGAGGAATATTGCGGAACAATCCACTGGCTAACAAACTTGGCATAGTGGAGGATGGCCTATCTTATTCACCCATCAAGGTGCATGCTCTAACTTGGCAAGGTTGTATTGGTCGCACATATTTTGCATCTGACCTCTTGCATTACTTCTACTTTGTTACACCATCTTCTTAGTTTAAGCATCATATATGAGTATATGCCATACCTATCCATTTTCTGCACCTATTCCATGTGTCATCATACTATGCTTTTCCAGTCAAATGTTGTTCTTTCGTAATAGATGTCCAAAAGGAAGAGGGTGATTGCAGATCCTCAAGGAGTACAAACTAGGTATTTGGAAAAGGTAGTGATACCTGTTAAATCAGATAGATCAGCAGCCACAGAAAACACAGGCCCAACTGTAACAAACTTTACCCCTACTCCAGTGGCCAAACCCCTATTAGAACTGCTGACAGCCCAGCGTCAGGTACTGTCTATGATATCAATTCAAAATTTGAACTCCTAAGTTTCTGCATGTGCCTTACCTTCTCTCTTGTATGAAAACTAATTTCAGATGAATCTCCTTGCTCAAAGGATCATAGGATCTCACGACAATACTGGGCTCTGCATTGCTCTTGTCAGTACCTCTTGCCCTTTGTCAGCATACTTACAATCATTGTTGTTTGATTATGTAGCATCACTGTAAATGTTCGCTTCTTTATCCTCCCTTTGCTTGAAATTATAAGATCTATATATACTCTTAGATAAATGTAGAATTAACACAATGGTTATGAAGTTTTGGATTGCTCATGTAAGTACATGTTGTCATATACTCCCTCTGTATCGAATTAATTGTTGATCAATTGGATGTATTTACAACTTAATAGTGCTAGATACATCCATTTGAGCGACAACTAATAACGGACGGTGGTGGTATTACTGTACATGCATCGCGAGATAGTTGGTTGTCTAGCATTACTTTGCATCGTATCTGCCCTGCCCTCCACTTTCTCCAAATTATCATATCTACATTTACCCTTACCAAAATGTTGAATAAAGCCAATGCCACTGCACACGTTGATGTCTGCATTCCTCTTGTCAGTACCTTTTGCCTTGTAACGCTGTACTTAATTAATTGCTATTTGATTATGTATCATCAGTCTGCACCTGAGCTTCATTATCCTCTATTTCTTCCAATATTATTTGATCTATATTTACTCTTTGCAAAATGTAGAATAATGGCAACGCTTATAAAGAATTTTCTTTGGGAAATTTATTGAATTATCTTTCCATCAACATGGAGAAGGGCTTTGTGCAGCCCGTGTTAACATGTAATGTAAGTTCATCCTTCTCAAGCCTTCAAACTTTGTTCTAGTATAGATTTGGATAGGCATCATTTCCTCCACTGCAGTTTACATCTGATTGGATGTTTCCAACAACTACCAGTTTTAAATTGTAGTTGTAAAAACATGTTCCTTATGCAGAACAGATCCATTTATTTGCTTATATAATTGTGAAACATGTTACGTGTCTCCTTGTTTCTCTTTCAGAGTCGTATATCTTATGCCAGGCAGAACTTTAGGAAAGATAGTGAGCCAAACCATCTTGAGGACAGCGAGATGACCCCAAGGTCCTGTCTTGATGAAGACAGTGAGTTCAAGCTACTCACCGCTAATAGGACGTATTTGATGATGCTATGAAAACGGCCCAACGTATTAACGGGCCACAAATGGGCTGACTGTAACCACGGGCTGAATTTGGCCCACAAGCAGAAAATGGCAGTAACGGGCCATAAGTAACCGAATGCTAGAAATGAGCCCAAGAATAAATGGGCCCTGAGAAGGCCGAAAGTTAACATGGGCTGCAAACGGCCCAATGGATTAATGGGCTGTTAATGGGTATAAAGTGATATACTGTTCATTATGGGCCAGTTTCACCATGAGCCGTTAATGGGCCAAGAGTTACAAAGGGCCTCATATGGGCCGAAAGACGTCATGGGCCATACATGGGCCGGAACTTAATGGCTGGAATCATATTGGACGACCCAGATGACGCTACTGGGCCTAATTCGGATAGGTCGTAATGGGCCTTGGGTTAGCGGGCTGTAAATGGGCTATATGCGAATAGGCCGTTAACAGGCTTTCCATGGGCCGGCCCACCACCTTTTGACCAAGTCAAACGGGCCGGCCTTTTCAAAGGAATGGGCCTCTGTTCGGCCGTGCCACGTGTCGACGTATCATAGGCGCCTTCGGTCCAATGAGTGGATGACATCTATCCGAACGGTTAGCCGACACGTGTTTCCTCCAGCCAATGATGATTTTACACGTGGAAAATCCCCATTGGTCAGGGCTGTTAGCGGGTTATCGGATCCAAAACCGGACCAGATAGCTTAACGGCGTTCCGTTACGGTGGATGCCACGTGTCGGTCACCCTTGACGAAAGCACTTCTGTGACGTGCGATTTATCGTCATGGAAGTGGACACTTTCGTGATGATAATTTTGGTAATGTCATGGAACACTTCTACGACAACACACGTATGACTATCTTGATTCTGTCATAAAATTGTCATGGATGTACATGCATGACAAAAAACGTGACCTACTATGACAAACTCGTATCATCACGGAAGTGTATTTTTTTGTAGTGCCTATGACCAAACCAGCTGCCTCAAGTTTCTTGATCTCTTCGGCAATGAACTGCTACCTCTCCAAGGCCTGCTTCCGAACTTTCTGCTTGACAGGTCGGGCGTGTGGGAAGACAACAAGGTGGTGCTCAATTACCTCCCTGGGAACACCAGGGATATCAGATGGTTGCCAGGCAAACACATCGATATTCGCCTGCAGGAAGGCAACAAGCGCACTTTCCTATTTGTCATCGAGGGTGACGCTGATAGTGAAAGTTCCATCAATGCCAGCCAGCCTTGTCGGGACCGTCTTCACTTGGGGTGCAGTGACCTTGGATCTCTTACTGTTGGAACTCTCCGGCAAAACATCAACAGGTGCAGCGCACTCCAAAGAGGTACGCTTCCTGGATTCCTTGCCAGCGTCCTTGCTATCCTTCTTCTTTCCTTTGTCCTCCTTGGCGGGAACTGCTGATGCCGCTGCATCTACCACGACTGCGACCCAGTACATCTTGTCCATGCAAATGATTGCATCCTTCTCGTCTGATGGGATGGTAATGACTCCCATTGGCCCAGGCATCTTCAAGGTGTTGTAGGCATAGTGGGATGCCGCCATGAATTTAGCCAGGGCTGGGCATCCAAGAATCCCGTTGTACGGCAAGGGAGGTCGACCACATCAAACACAATCTTCTCAGTCCTATAATTGAGCTCTCCCCCAAATGTCACCGACAGCATGATCTTTCCCTTAGGATGACTCCTGCCGGGATTAACTCCTTGGAACATGCCGGTAATGTTCAACTCATCCTAAGCTATCTGAAGTTTTTCAACCCGGCCCCGCCATCCACCAACATTTTTCTGACCTTGAGGTTGCGAATTGTTGGATACACCAACAATGGCAAACATACTACCGCAATGGTATGGTTAGGATGATCCTCTTCGTCAAAGATTATGGGCGTGCGTGACCATTTGAGCGGCTTCCGGGCCTCTGGCGCTGGTTCCACGGCATTGACTTCTCGTGCCCACCGTTTGAGTTGGCGGTGAGAGGTGTTCAAGGCTGCACCTCCGTCAATGTACAGGGCGTCAGTGGCCTTCTGAAACTCTTGTTCACTGGTTTCCTCTTCATCCCCTTCATTGCTCTCATCATCACATATTTCCTTCTCTCGACTTGTGGCGGGTTTTCCTTGGTTCCGGAAGGGTTCACAGGGGCCATTTACTTCATCGCCTCGGCCCTTACCGCCAACGACATTCTGACCCTTTTCCTTGTCGCGCTTCTCATATTCTCCTCTCTATCTCTTAACAAGCTGCTCAACCTGATAACACTCTTGAAGGTCGTGGCCTTTGGTCTGATGAATCTTGCAATATGGCCCATCACACTTCCCAGCCTTCTCAGCAGCCGCGGCCTCCCGACAGCAGCGCACATGGCAGCTTCCTTGTCGGGGCCCTCAGCTTTGGCCTTCTTACCGGTACTAGGTGTACCCGATCCTTCAATAGTCATCATTCCCTTATCCTTCCGCTTCTTACTGTGCTTCTTCCTCTTCTTCTGACTAGTTGATTCGTCATCGTCCTCAGAATCGACATTGGTGCAATCTTCCTCTCCTGGCAACTTCCTTCCCTCCTCCATTTGAGCACACTTATCCACCAAGGTGAAAAGCACCTTCATAGTCTTGGGTAACTGCACATTCATCTTGGAACGGATTCGGCGGTTGCACACATTGGACTGTAAGGCAACTATCACAGCTGTTGGATGGATATTAGGGATGTTCCTATAGACCTTGTTGAATCTCTGTAAATACTTACGAAGGGTCTCTCCTTCCTACTATTGGAGAAGCTTCAAGTCGCTGGGTCGACCTGGCTCTTGATGGCTGCCAGTGAGGGCGCCAATGAATTCATGGCACAGGTCAGCCCATGACGAGATGGAGTTCTCCGACAGGTGCATCAGCCAAGACCTCACATTGGACTTGAGAGCCAAAGGGAAGTAGTTGGCAAACACCTTCTCATCTCTTCCCCTGGCTGCCTGAACATCGATGGTGTAGAGGCTCAGAAACTCTGCCGGGTTTAGCCTCCCATCGTACTTCTCGGGTATCTCTGGCTTGAACATGCGAACGGGCGGCCAACGGACTTGCCGCAGCTCACGAGTAAAGGCAGGACACCCAACCTCAAAAGGTAGGCACCCGCCAATACCGAGCGCAGGCTCGTCGACGTCGAGGCCATCGCACCCATTGGTTCGACAATTATCGTTGCAGCGTCGCTCGACGACGACGCGCGCGTCTCCCAGCCGCCTATCCTCCAGGGCTCGCCGTCGGCCCGGGCGTGCTTGAGGGTCAGAAGAGGCCATCGAGACGTCATCAGGTTCTTGATTCTGCTGCGCCCGCGCTGGCTGTCATGGCGGGGACTGCATCGTGGGGTGCCCCCTTCCGTACGGCTAGCAGCATGAGCCGTGGTCGTCGCATGGGGAGGGCGTGGCGGGCCAGCTCGCTACGAGCCCCCAGCCTCTGCGAAACCGAGCAGACTTTGGGTGGTGGCACGCAATTCGTCCATCTGCTCGGCCGCTGGTCGAAACCTCAGTAGCAGCTGAGTCCGCGCCATGGCCTCCATGGCTGTACATGGCATGGGTGATGACGAAGTAGATCGCACCGTCGCCTGACTCCTGATGGTGCCAGCGGCGGCGGCACCGTGCCCCCGCTGTTGTAGGGCGGCCACCTGGATGGCAAGGTGGCGCGGTGAAGGCGCTAGAGGGCCAGCGGTGAAGGCGCTAGAGGGCGGCGGCCGTCCTTCTTGTCTTGGTCTTGTTGCACCGATATGGCAACCTTTGCCTGATGCCTCGGTACTCCTCACCTGCACTGGCCTCCTTAGCACCAAAGAGGAAACAAGGACGCTGCGCGCACTGGCGCCCGCCTGGTGCCAATCATCATGGCTCACGTCACGAGAGCCTCGTGAGGTTCCCCCCGCCTTGATATCTCTGCTCCTCGTGAGCCTGCCTGACTAGGCCACTCCTGAGGAGGTCTTGCGTCGTCCGCCTCGCGAAGCTTGGCCCCTCGCGAGGGTCTTGGATGTCTTGCAATGAAGATGGGCCGTACCGCCCGCTAGCCTGGCCACGCCGTGGGCCACAGGCAGGCAAGTCTGGGGACCCCCGTTCCCAGAACGCTGACAGTTGCCCCCGGGCCCAAGGTGCGCTCGGGCTTGGCTTCGCGGCGAAGCCAAGGGTCAAGTACAGAGCACCGCGGGCCCCAAAAGCCTACGGCCTCGGTTGACTCATGGTGGTTGATTGGACGTGGGCGTCTCCACTTCCCCACGCTGCCTCGGCAACTGTTCGACTTGACAAGTCCCTGCGATATGCAAGGAAAAACATCATTACCTGTGATCGTGGGCGCGCCGGTTGGCCTTCTGCCGCTATAACTGGGGAGGGGGCGGGACCCCCGTCGCCCATCTCTTCCTTGCTCGCTTGCTTCTTCCTCCTCACTCCATTGCTTGGAGTGCCACCAATGGCGCCACGAAGGAAGTTCTCTGCCACCGAGAAGGGAAAGGCCCCTCGATGGACCCGGCTCCCCGGCACCAAGCACGGGCGCGGCCGTCCGCGCAAGCACGCCGCAGTCCCCGCCATGTATGTCAGTCAGCAACTCCCTTCCTTGATCGCTGGAGATGCAGTGCAGCGTGACATCGTTCGGTCGTTTCCTGTACAACTCGCCGTCTTGGATACAGTATGCCGTGGTTTGCTGGGCCACGTGCTCCGCGTCCTCTTCCTTCTCCGGCAACAACCCGTTCGTCAGGTACTCCTTGAATTCCTTGGTCCAGCATTCCTCCTGGGGCTCGAGCGCCAAGAGCAGCCGAGCTCCTGAGGTCGGGCCACAGGCTGGGGCTCCCATGGCTGGAGGCTGTGGGAGCTCCTCCCGAGGCTGAGTCGTGCTTGAAAGTGGCGGTGTAGCCGATGGCCTGAAGAGCCGCTCCTCAAAGATGCCGGGTTCTTGCGGCTGCCACTTGGATGCCCTTCTGGCGATGTCGTCGGCTTCCTTGTTAGTGCCCCGGGGGACGTGCTGCAGCTCCAGGCCCGAGAACTGCTTCTCCATCTTACGCACCTCCGCGAGTTACGCCTCCATGTGCTCGTCCTTTGGCTCGTATTCCTTGTTGGAGAAGTTGACGAGGAGTTGCAAGTCGCCTCTGACGGTAAGGCACTTCACCCCTAGAGCCGCTGCAGCCTTCAGGCCAGCTAGGAGGCCTTCGTATTCTGTGATATTGTTGGAGACCTTCTCGCCGTGCTGGAAGCAGAGTTGCACGGCGTAGTAAAGCTTGTCCTGAGTGGGCGAAATGAGCACTGCTCCAGCCCCCGCGCCCTGGTGCGTGAAGGCGCCATCAAAATACATGACCCAGCTGTCTGGAGCCCCGCTCCCTGATGAAGTGGATCGGTCTTCGCCTTCTTCAAGCGTCGGGGCATCCGTCCATTCTGCCACAAAATCAGCAAGCGCGGCCCCTTTGATGACCCTGGTAGTGCTGAAGTCCAACTGGAATGCTTGCAGCTCGATGTTCCACTCAGCGACCCTTCCAGCCGAGTTGGGGTTCCTGAGCACCCTCTACAACGGGTAGGCTAAGACGACCTTGATGGGGTGGCCTTGGAAGTAGTGTCGCAGCTTACGTGAGGCCACCAACAGTGCGAGCAGGAGCTTCTGAGGCATGGGGTAGCGTGCCCTCGCGTCCCGCAGCACGGTGCTGACGAAGTACACCTGGAGTTCGACGAGAGCTGGCACACTGTCGAGGCCCGGGTCCTGCGGAGATTGGGGCATCTCCTGAGGGGGAGGGTTCCTGAGACATGATCGCCCTCAGGAGTTTCTGCGACGTTGTCCTGCTGAGCTTGGTCTTCTGCCGCTGAGGCCTTTGTTGCGTCTTCCTGACCCTGCACCACTTTGGCTTCGGCTTGGCACAATGTGCCCTTGGCTTGGCGCTCCTCCCGAACTGCCACCAGCGCCGCGCTGGCGGAGTACGGGGTCGCGGCAAGGTAGAGTACCAGGGGCTCGAGAGGCCGTGGTGCCACCATCACCGGAGGGCTGGTAAGGTATTTCTTGAGGTCTTGGAAGGCCTGGTCGGCCTCTGGGTCCACTCGAACGGGCCCTTCTTCTTCATGAGCTTGAAGAAGGGTAAGGCGCGCTCTCCCAGTTTGGAGATGAAACGCCCTAATGCAGTCACCTTCCCTGCTAGCTTCTACATCTCTTTGAGGGTCTGTGGTGGGCTCATGTCCTCGATGGCCTTGATCTTCTCCGGGTTTGCCTCAATCCCTCTGTGGGATATGAGGAATCCCAGCAGCTTGCCGGAGGGGACGCCAAACACACACTTCTCTGGGTTGTGCCTCAAGTTCACTTGGCGCAGGCTCTCGAAGGTCTCCTCCAAGTCTTGAATGAATGTTCTCGGCTCGCGAGACTTTACCACTACGTCGTTGACATAGGCCTCTGTGTTTCTCCCGAGCTGCCGCCCCAGGGCGATGTGCATCAGCCGCTGAAAGGTCGCGCCCGCGTTGCGCAGCCCGAAGGGCATGCAGGTGTAGCAGTACACCACACATGTTGTCAGGAAGGCTGTCTTCTCCACATCTTCCACCGCCATCTTGATCTGATGATACCATCCGTTCCTTCCCGCCTTTCTTCGGCACTACGATGGGGTTCGCCAGCCATTCGGGATATCGAACTTCGCGAATGGCACCTGCCGCCTCCAGCTTGTGTGTCTCTTGGACGATGAAGGCCTGCTTCTCAGTGGACTGCCGTCTCGCTCGCTACTTCACGGGGCGTACGTTGGGGCATACCCTCAGATGATGCTGAATCACCTCCCTCGGGACCCCTACCAGCTGATTGGGCTCCCACACGAATATCTCCTTGTTTGCGCGCAAGAACCTCACCAAGGCTTCTTCTTGTCCCGGGTCAAGGCCGGTTCCTATGTTAAAGGTGGCTCCTGAAGACCCGTCCTCGTTGACCGGCACCTGCTTGGTTTCCGCCTTGTCTTGGGTGAACAACTGCTTCTTCTTGGTAGGCGCGGCCTCCTTGGCCTCGGGGGTACCGGCGTCGGCGGGCTGTGCTGCTGCCGCGGTCTTGAAGGCGAGCCTGAGTGCCGTCACGGCCTCCTTAGTGTCCCCCTTGATGGTGAGGACGCCCTTGATCCCTGGCATCTTCATGAGGTTGTAGGCCGGGTGAGTCGCCGCCATGAACTGAGCGAGAGCTGGGTACCCGAGGATGGCGTTGTACGGGAGGCCGATGCGGGCGATGTCGAAGTCCACCAGCTCGGTGCAGTAGTTGTCGCGGGTGCCGAAGGTGACAGGGAGGCGGATCTGCCCCAGAGAGTGGGCACCTCCACCACCCACTCCCGAGAAAGGCTTGCTGAGGCTGAGCCGCTCGAGCGGCACCTGAAGAAGGCTGAAGGCTTCTACAGAGAGCAAGTTGAGGCCGACACCGCCATCAATGAGGGTCTTGGTAACGGCCACGTTGCAGATGGAGGGCGTGCAGAGCATTGGGAGCATGCCGGAGCCAGCTGTGGAGTCGGGGTGGTCTTCCGAGCCGAAGGTGAGGTCGGCCTCTGGCGCAGCCCAACCCGGCGGAGCCCCCGGGCGCTTGGAGGTGGCTCCGATCTGACGGAGGAACGACTTGACATGGCGATCTGAAGGCGGTGCTTGAGAGCTGCCCAGACTGCGTGGTTAAGAGGTCGCGGAGTTCCCCCAAGGAGGCCACCGTGGATCCCGAGACGTTGAGCAGCCCGGCGCGCGGCTCGCCGGCGAGGGCCATGGGGAACCAGTTGGCCATGATCTTGTCGTCGCCTCCGGCCTCGAGGAAAGCCTCCTCGTACGCCAGCAGGAATGGCGACGGGTCTGCCGTGCCGCCGTAACGCGGCGACATCTCTGGCTTGAACTTGGTCGGCCATCGTACCCACCGTAGGGCGGGTGCCAGGGCTCGGTACCCAGATGCTTCGCTGTCGATGTCGGCCGTGGAGGTGGATGGCGGGGCACCTGCCATGGAGGCGAAGTGCGGCGGCGCGGGGCGTAGGCTGGTGGAGAGGAGCTACAGCGCACCCCCTACCTGACGCGCCAAATGTCGGATGTGGGGTTCCGGCAAACCCTTAAGGTTCGAACTCTGGGGTGCGCGCAAAGTCTTTCCCTCCTACCGATCTACGCCCTAGCTCGCTATGATCTCACGGACGAACTGGACGAACTCACAACACAGAAAGACACGAGATTTATACTGGTTCGGGCCACCGTTGTGGTGTAATACCCTACTCCAGTGTGGTGGTGATGGATTGCCTCTTGGGCTGATGAAGAACAGTACAAGGGGAAGAATAGCCTCCTGAGGTTGAGGTGTTCTTGTGCTTGATGAACTTATCGGGCGAGAGCTGTGTGAACTGCTCGATCAGATTGGATCAAGCTCAGATGAGTTGCCCCTACTGTGGTGGCTAGCTCTACTTATATAGGCCCTGGTCCTCTCCCCAAATATTGAGCGGGAAGGGAGCCAACAACGGCAGGCAAATTTGAAAGGGGACAACTAGTACAAGCTATCCTGACAAAAGTGGTCTTCACCTGCAAAAGGCTCTGGTGGTGACGCCGTCTTGGGCTCCACGATCACCTCCATCTTGCCGTCCTTCTATTCTTGGTCTCGTTGCACCGATATGGCAACCTTTGCCTGATGCCTCGGTACTCCTCGCCTATGCTGGCCTCCTTAGCACCAAAGAGGAAACAAGGACACTGCGCGCACTGGCGCCCGCCTGGTGCCGATCGTCATGGCTCACGTCACGAGAGCCTTGTGAGCTTCGCCCCGCCTTGATATCTCCGCCCCTCGTGAGCCTGCCAGACTAGGCCACTCCTGAGGAGGTCTTGTGTTGTCCGCCTCGCGAAGCTTGGCCCCTCGCGAGGGTCTTGGATGTCTTGTCGATGAAGATGGGCCGTACCGCCCACTGGCCTGGCCACGCCGTGGGCCGCAGGCAGGCAAGTCTGGGGACCCCCATTCCCAGAACGCTGACACCGAGGTCTCAGCAGGTCATCATGAGGTGGAGCCCGAGGGCTCCCCTCAGCCTAGCACTCCCGAGGTCGTCTCCTCGGGCGCCTCACCAGCCGCGCCCTGCACCGGTTGCCGCATCCAACGCTTCGGCCGGCTCCGTTTGGACTTCGCTGTGCTCCACAAGAGGAAGGGGTCTCCAAGCTGTAGCAGTGATGCCTTCCGGCCGTTGAAGCAGAGGAAGTACATCGCCATAGATGAGTATACATCGCCATAGATGAGGAGGTTGCTGCAGCAGTGATGCCTTCTCGAGTGCTGGTTCCCCTCCTGACAGTGGCTCCTCAGGGTCCCTCCTGCTAAGCCCGCGAAGTGTCCTGAGAAGCAACCTCCGCCTGCCTCGACTCCTCCACTAGCCCTGAGCGCCCCAAGCTAGCGTGTCGCCCCTGGCACGAGGTCGGCCGGAGAGGCAAACTCGCCAGCCTGGCGCCTCGAGCCCGCGCCTTTGCCGTCTCTCCTTTGTGGCCTCGCCTGGGGTGTGGCAAGCGCGCCAAGGTCTCCTCCTTTGGTTATGGACGACGGCTGGATGGCTTCGATCCTGGCTTCCTCTTTGATCAACGAGCCTCAAACCATCCGGGCCCTACTGAAGCCTAGTCGGCAACCCGGGAGGCACCAGCCCCAGCCCCCTGCTGAAAGGGGGTGAGCCGCTTCGGTTCCCACCGGCAACCCCCGCTGTGGAGGACGGACCGGGTCGCGCACTTAAGTTTGCGCATGAGCGGAGCATCGTCCGGCATGAGCTCTTTCAGGAGGCAATGGGCGCGATGAGCCGGCTCGGCGGAGAACTCGTGGATGTAGACGCGTTCCTTGAAGCCGAGGGTCTTCGGCTGGTGAAGGAGTGGCATCAACTGAAGGTGGCTATCAACCTTGGGCACCTTCAGTGTGAGGATGCCAATGCGAAGGCCGAGGCATCCCTGGCAACCTCGCGCGAGGCCAGCTCCCGAGCCTTGGAGGAGGCCAGGGAGGCATACGGTCGCCGCGCGGTTGCCGAGGAGCGCAGGCAGGAGCTCCAGGCCTTGAACGCCTCCTTGGAGCAGCAGGTGGAGGCGCAGAGCTGCCTTGGCGTCGATGAAGGGTGCACCGTCCGACGAGGAGGAGATCTCGAGGCGCGAGGAAGCACTATTGCTGGAGGCCACAGAGGCAGCCTCGAGCTCGAGCGGCTGGAGACGAGGGAGCGTCAGGTTGCCCAAGCAGAGGATGCTGTCGGTGCGCGCGAGGCCAAGGCCCAGGAGGAGGTCGCCCGCCGGGTGGCCGAGGCTCGCGCGGATCTTGTTGGCAGATATGACCTGAAGCTGAAGCTCATGGAAGCCGATGCTGTGGGCAGGACTACTGCCCTCAGGTCAGGCCTGGCTGAGGTGGAACAGTGCGAGAAAGCCGCCGCAGCCGCCCTGGTCTCAGTGCAGGCTGAGCTAGCATCCGCCCGCGCCAAGCTGCTCTCTCTTTAGCGGTGGGGACAGCCCGGCCGCAGCACCCCGCCCTGAGGATGGTAGGGCGGCATCCCGCTGGGGCCGTGGGTGGCAACGCTCATGCCCACGCTCATCGGATGTGGCAAGGGTGCGATTTGGCATCTGGCGCTGCAGGTCGTGCCGATGTCGATGAAACCTCCTGGCGCGCCCGGGGGCACGTGGGCGCGGCGAGGCCCGCCATGCGATCCGGCCGCGGCCTGAGGCATAAGCAGGGAGCAGAAGGGCGGTGCTCCCGAGGCCGCCGCGTCCAGTAGCTCGGCGACGCGCTCTAGCAGTCCATCCTGGCCGCTCTCCATCAGTCGGCACCGCAGCAGCTCCTGTGCCACTGTGAGCGCGGCCCTCATGTTCGCCTGTTCCCGCCGGGCGTGCGGCACCGTCGTCGCGGCATAGCTAGAAGCTCTCGCAGCGGCCCGCGCGCGGCACAGGGTAAGGGTGGACGGCGCTGAACCGCGCCGCCCGCGCCCGCAGCGCTTGGCGGCACGCGTGCCGCCCGAGGCGCGAGGTTGAGGTCTTCTTGGGTGGTTGACGCCATTCGGGCTGGGCAGGGCGCCCAGTGGTTGGCGTTGGCCCTCAAGTCACCAGTCATCGTCGCTGCAGAGTACTAGCGAGTCTGCTGATGGAAGAGTGGCTCCGGCGCACCCCTACCTGGCGTGCCAAATGTCGGATCTCGGGTTCCGGCAAAACCCTTGAGGTTCGAACACTGGGGTGCGCACGAAGATCTCTCTCTCCCTAGATCGCCCTCGCTTCAATCGCAAGGCCTAGCTCGACGAACCCAAAAAACGAGAGACACAAGAGTTTATACTAGTTCGGGCCACCGATGTGGTGTAATACCCTACTCTAGTGTGGTCTAGTGGATTGCCTCTTGGGCTGAGGATGAACAATTACAAGGGAAGAATAGCCTCCTGAGGATAGGTGTTCTTGTGCTCGGTGAGCTTGTGTGGTAGAGGATGATCTGAATGATCCATCCCCTCCTATGCTGGTGGCTAGTCATATTTATAGAGGCCCTGGTCCTCTCCCCAAATATTGAGTGGGAAAGGATCCAACAACGGCCAAATTCGAATGGAGACAACTAGTACAAGTTATCCTGACTAAAGGTGGTCTTCGCCTGCCAAAGGCTCTGGTGGTGACACCGTCTTGGGCTACACGGTGACCTCCGTCCTGATGTCCTGCTGGTTTTGGTCTCGTTGCAGCGATATGGAAACCTTTGCCTGATACTTCGGGACTCCTCGCCTGCACTTGGCTCTTTAGCACCAAAGAGGAAACGAGGACACTGCACGCTGGCGCCCGCCTGGCTCCAGTTGTCATGGCTTGTGTCACAGAAACCTCGTGAGTGTCTGTTGGTGAAGATGGGCCGTACAGGGCCGCTAACGGAGCCACGCCGTGGGCCGCAGGCAGGCAAGTCCGGGGACCCCCGTTCCCAGGACGCCGACAGCAACCTTTGCCTGATGCCTCGGGACTCCTCGCCTGCGCTTCCCTCTTTAGCACCAAAGAGGAAACGAGGACACTGCACGCGCTGGCGCCCGCCTAGCCCCGGTCGTCATGGCTTACGTCAAGGGAACCTCGCGAGCCAGCCTGGTGAGGCCGCACCCGAGGAGGTCTTGCGTCGTCCGCCTCGCGAGGCCTGGCCCCTCGCGAGGGTCTTGAGTGTTTGCTGGTGAAGATGGGCTGTACGGGGCCGCTGGTGGAGCCATGCCATGGGCCGCAGGCAGGCAAGTCTAGGGACCCCCGTTCCCAGGACGTCGACAGCTGGTAATACAAGTACAAGCATTACAAAACACAAACATGGACTCGAGAGATTACATTATTTGAATTAAAATTTGGCAAGTGCCTACAAGTTCAAGACTGAAAAAAGATAAGTGCCCTATAATCCCCTCTTTTCATTTTCCCTCCACCAGGCACTGCGGTGGAAGGAGGAAAAGACAAGAAAAGGGCACCCAAGCAGGAGCCCATCCCGGTCCCGTTGTGACCGACCTAGCGCCGCGTGACAAGACCGGGAGTGGCGAGGCTGCGAAGGAGGAGCGAAGGAGCAGAGCGGCGTTCCCCTGGTCGCCTCCTCCAGGACCAGCAAGAAGCCCCGGCTTGACCCCCGGTGGAGTCATCCACCAGAGCTCAACTGGAAGACTGCTGGAGGGGAGGCGAAGACACCAAGGGAACATCCCTCCCCGGCTATCACCCAAGGAGGCTGGTGATGATGGTGCCGGGGAGGGAGGGGAAGAGCGGAAAGACGAGGCGACAGGTTGCCAGTCGGAGGCGAAGGCATCCACACCATCGTACTCTGACCTGATCCCTCACCACCCGCCTTCTCCGCCTTCCCTCTTTTTATTTCCATCACCATTACTCCCGGAGAGCGCCAAGACTCCAGCCCGGCGCCTTCCCCGAAGAGACAGCGTGCGACCAAGATGGACAGGGGACTCGAAGCACGCCACTCCCCGCCTCGACGGGCCGGAAGGCGCACCTCTCGTTAACATTAGCCCCACAACCTCCGGAAGGCAGGCCCTAAAGATGCCAAGGACCCAACCGCCAAGCCCACGAGAAGCGGTAGCCTAGAGCTGGACACCGTACTATCCAATGGGCTGCTGACCATGGAGAAGAGAGCAAGCGATTCCCCGCAATGGGGAACCTTGGTGTCTGCAACGTCACGGGCAGCTCGTCCACGACGCGTTCTCCGAGCATGGACCAGGCTCACTCCCCAAATGCCAACACCAACACCCCGACGAATCTACAGGGGGGGGGCGGCCATGACCTTCTCTTCAACATGACGTTCTCTTGAACCTCGGAAGTTGCAACGTTAACGGGTTTTGGTTTCCAAACCAAGCCTAATCTTTTTAGCAAAACGGGCACAATCTCTACTTCTATGGCCTACAAGAGAACAACCCAAGCACTTTAAAGTTGACGTGCACGAGGATGAAAAATGACCCTTCTTGAAGGATAACTAGCACGTAACAATTTCATCGACCATATCATCCACCATTTTATCAAAAGAAGTTGCAGCCTCGGATGGGCTTGGTACCGTTAAGATAGGTATCCCCGACGCAATTGGGCCGATATCGGCGAGGCCCAAAGAAGATGGATGTGAAGATCCTTAAATCCAGCCCGAATGTGATGGCGCATGATCCAAGGACCTCCTGAATCAAGACGATGTTGGATCACCAATAAGCTCACCGTGCAAAAAACAATCGGCGGCGATGTCACACTCCAATGAAGATCAGTGGATGGGCGCGAATGATAACACGTTCCCTATCTGGGATATCATATCCAGCACTCTCTGTGGCAGCAATACATTCGGCCGAAGCATGATATCTATACCCTTTGCAAACATCATAATTTTTAAATCTAGCAAAAGATAGCTTCTTTTTAAGATTAGATCTGGACTTATGAACCGATTTGGCAGGTGGGTTATGCATTGCAACAAGACCCAAAGCTGCTTCACGCTTGGAAGGGTTGACCACAATCCATTCTACATCACATTCTTTCTTCCAAATTTTGAACTCCCGATACCAATTCGGTCCCCCATTACCCCACAAATGGAAGTAACATTTGAATTGAGGACAAGAAAATGATCTAGTATCAACGATGTAAAAACCTACATCCTTGCATGAGACATTAAAGCCGAATACCTTATCACCAATGCATAAAACCAAGAGATCAATGGCAGAGCCTCCCAACGCAGATTCAAGTGCTGCGGCCATAGAATCCTCTGTGAGCCTAAAATCATGTCTGCTGAACGAGACTACCAGAGTGAATGATCCCATATTCTCCATAGGATGAATGCTGAGGCCCAAAGACTTGTAGATCTCATCAGCAAAAACTCCACCCTTGGAGAAATCCAAGCCAAGAGTAGATCCAGAAGAAGACCCCATGACAAAGGGTATGAGGATGGAGATCGAAGGGCGCCGGAGAAGATGATCGGAGTAGATCCCCAAGTTACTAGAGAATTGTGGAGATCACCGGAGGGCTAGTGTTTAGGGGTGGGTCCATGGGTGGGGGCGCCATTCCAATGTAATCACATAAGCTGCCGAAGGACCCTATGTTATCTAGGGTTTATATAATAAGTTGGCAGTGCAATAATGTGACTATGGTTAAGGGGCGAGTCAACATGGTTATTCATTACTAATAAATCGCCAAAATTATGAGACGGCCAAATGAAGGAACAACTATGGCTTCCAAGCTAGGCAAGTTATGATATACAACAATGCGCTGGCGAATCATAAGGCATCTCATCTTAATTAAATACTTTGGTTTTTAGCCAAGTGTTGTGCAAATCAGTTTTCTGTTCAAACGATAACAGCTACGGACCTACGAAATGGTTTTAAAAGAAAAATATTCACTAAACCTAAGGAGGACAATGCAAGCATCCGCTGGTATACTCGCAAGATCTGATGAAAGTTTGAAGTTTCTACATGCAAAAATGGTGTTACGCTAGCACCAGAGTATTTCTACCATAAGTTCATTTGAATATAGACCTAGACATCAAACAAAGGCAATATAAATCGATGAACATTGATGAACGCCGATGAACTAGGTAAAAAGATGAGGATTGCTATAGATCTAAGAGAGAAACTAAGGCATACCTGGATGCAGCAGAAGCCCCGGGACGCTTTCTTGAGCAGTTTCGACGGTGGCGCACACAATATCGAAGGAGTAGTTGACGTCACCGGCGCACCCGAGGTTGCACGGCGGTAGAGCTCTGGTCGCAGCCGGATGAGACGCGAGGAAGTAGAAGGAGCGAGGGGGTGAAGTGGTAAAAGTGGAAAAAGATCCCCTCGGGTATATTTATAAGGGAAAAGAGAAGGAGAAGAGGCAGGCACGAAAATAGAGGAGACACATTAACTTTTTGAGTAAGGGATGCCTCAATTTTCAGGCTTGATAGATATACACAAAATATTAGTTATGATGTCATACTTTTGCTCCTAGAATTCCAGAGGATGATGTCATGATTCAAAGAGATAGAAAAATGACAAGTGTGGAAGTATCATAAGCCGGAACTTATTACCTGGTCATGAGGCTGATTCAGAAGGGGAAGATGACCCAGAATTATTATCAGTCTAAATATTGACATGAAAGAATCCAAGTCAATGTGGTGGATAATGTTGGGGATATAACCCCATGGTGTTAGCCGCCCGTTCAGGGCTGAGTAATCCAATGGCGGCCTGAAGAGCAACACACGAGATGGGCTATGGCGATCAAGACCTCAAGGCCTGCATGGCGACTCGTAGACTGGGCCGGCTCACAACCCAGCACTTGAGGCGGAGGCTGATCATTATAAGGACGCCATAGTTCTTTACTTAGGGAAAAAGACAAAAAGGAAACCGACTAAGGCACGGGTTGTACTACGACCCAGACTTTGTTGTAAGCGCAGGGCCTCCACCTGTATATAAAGTGGAGCCCCTGGGGCAGAAAAGACTAAGTTACAACCTCTCGAGTACTTGGTTAGCCAAGTCACACCCTCATAAACGATATCATCATCATCAATATCAATCAAGCAGGAGTAGGCTTTTACCTCGACCGTGAGGGGCCGAACCTGCATAAACCCTTGTCTTTCAATTCAGATCAACCTCGTTCAAGCTACTACCGTACGACGATGGCTTCAGGACTAGGTACTTTCACAAGGACATCTGTCATGACAAAACCATGACACATCGGCTTCACCAACCTCAACAAAGCCTGCCCTCAAGACCCGTTCCTGCTTCCACGCATGGACCAGATCGTCGACTCCACCGCTGAGTGTGACCTACTGTGTTTCTTGGACGCTTTCTCGGGTTACCACCAGATCAAGGTGGCGGTGGAGGACGTAGAGAAGACAACCTTCTTGACCTCGTGTGGGGTATACTACTACACTTGCATGCCTTTCAGACTGCGCAGCGCTGGGGCGACCTTCAAGTGGCTGATGCATATCGCCCTGGGCCAGCAGCAAGGGAGAAACACTGAAGCCGCCGCCGACGACATCGTGGTAAAATCTCGGGAGGCAAGGACCCTCATTCAGGACCTGGAGGAGACTTCCGCCAGCCTGCGCCAGGTGGACCTGTGGCTCAACCCGGAGAAGTGTGTGTTCGGTGTCCCCTCCGGCAAGCTACAGGGCTTCCTCGTGTCGCACAGGGGGATCGAGGCTAACACGGAGAAGGTCAAGGCGATAGAAGACATGAGCCCGCCGCAAACTCTCAAGGAAATGTAGAAGCTCGCGGGCTGCGTGACCTCGCTGGGGCGCTTCATCTCCAAGCTGGGGGAGCGCGCCGTGCCGTTCTTCAAGCTGATGAAGAGGAAGGGCCCGTCTGAGTGGACCCCAGAGGCCGACCTGGCATTTCAAGACCTCAAGATATATTTGACCAGCCCTCCGGTGATGGTAGCACCTCGTCCCCTCGAGCCCTTGGTGCTCTACCTGGAAGCCATGCCCCACTCCGCCAGCGGGGAGTTGGTGGCTGTCTGGGAGGACTGCCAAGCCAAGAACCCGCCGCGTAATGCCGCACCTTCAGCAGGGACGACGCAGCACCAAGACGGCACCGCAAAAGCAACGATGACGCCCGCAGATGATCAGGTCCTACAAGACGGCGTTTCTGGGCCTGCGGAGGCCCCGATGGGTGAGCAAGCTCCTGAGCCCCCCACCTTAGGAGGCGCCACAACCCCCGGAGGCCGCACCATCGACGCTCCCGCCGTCGTTGATCACACGGTGTACTTCGTTAGCACGGTGTTACGGGACGCAAGAGCATGATATCCCATGACATAGAAGCTTTTGCTCGCACTCCTAGTGGCCTCATGCAAGCTGCGTCATTACTTCCAAGGCTACCCAATTAAGATCGTCCCAGCCTACCCACTGGAAAGGGTGCTCTGGAGCCCCAACGCTGCGGGAAGAGTCGCTGAGTGGAACATCGAACTGCAAGCGTTTCAGCTGGAGTTCAGCATAACCAGGGTCATCAAAGGGAGCCGCCCTTGCCGACTTCGTGGCAGAATGGACCGACGCTCCGGAGCCTGAAGCAGGCGAGAGCCGATCCCTCTCGCCAGGAAGTGAAGCGCCAGATGGCTGGGTCATGTACTTTGATGGCGCTTTCGCACGCCAAGGCATGGGGGCTGGTGCCGTGCTCATCTCGCCCACCCAAGACAAGCTATACTATGTCGTGCGGCTCTGCTTCCAGTGGGGCAAGAAGGTCTCCAACAACATCACAGAATACAAGGGGTTGATCGCCGACCTCAATGCTGCAGCAGCCTTGGGGGTGAAGCGTCTCACCATCAAGGGCGATTCTCAGCTCGTCGTCAACTTCTCCAACAAGGTGTACGAGCCAAAGGACAAGCACATGGAGGCGTACCTCGCGGAGGTGCGCAAGATGGAGAAGCAATTCTTGGGCCTGGAATTGCAACATGTGCCATGCGGCACAAACAAGGAAGCCGATGAGATTGCCAAGAGGGCATCAAGGTGTCGGCCCCAAGAGCGTGGTGTCTTCGAAGAGTGACTCTTCGAGCCCTCGGCGGTCCCCTCGACCGCGGAGCCTGCACCACCTCAAGAGGAACTACCCCAGCCACCAGCCTCGGGAGCCCCCGCTTGTGGCCTGACCTCAGGAGTGCACCTGCTCCTTGCGCTCGAGCCTCAGGTGGGGTGCCGGACCGAGGAATTCAGGGCATACCTGGTGCAAGGAACGCTGCCGGAGTAAGAGGAGGACGCGGAGCGCGTGGCTCGGCAAGCTACGGCGTATTGCATCTAGGATGGTGAGCTATACAGAAAATGACCAAATGATGTTTCCTTGCGATGCATCTCTAGGAAGCAGGGGAACGAGCTGCTAGCTGAAATACACTGCGGAGATTGCGGGCATCACTCGTCGTCGCGCACCCTGGTTGGCAAGGCGTTCCGCCGCGGGTTCTACTGGCCCATGACACTCAACGACGCAACCGAGCTGGTAAGATCCTGCGAGGCCTGCCAGTTCCACGCCAAGCAAATCCACCAGCCGGCCCAGGGCTTCCAGACTATCCCACTCTTATGGCCGTTCGCGGTCTGGGGGCTGGATATCCTGGGTCGGTTCCCTCGAGCGCCTGGGGGCTACTGCTACCTCTACGTCGCCATCGACAAGTTCACCAAATGGGCAGAGGTGGACGCCGTCCGCACTATCCCAGCCAGGCCGGCAGTTAAGTCCATCAAGGGCCTCGTGAGCCGGTTTGGGGTCCCTAACCGCATCATCACCGACAACGGCTCGCAGTTCACTAGCAATCTCTTCAAGACATATTGTGCTAACCTTGGAACATAGATATGCTACACCTCAGTGGCACACCCCAGGAGCAATGGCCAAGCCAATCTCGCCAACATAGAGGTCTTGAGAGGCCTGAAGACCAGGACCTTCAAGAAGAAGCTCGAGGCCTACGGCAGGGGCTGGCATGATAAGCTCCAGTTCGTGCCGTGGTCCATCCGCACCACCGCCACCAAGCCAACAGGCGAGACTCCATTCTTCCTTGTCTACGGAGCCGAAGCAGTTCTCCCTCACGAGGTCAAGCATCGCTCCGCGCGGGTACTGGCATTTGACGAGGCACGTCAGGACGCCATGCGCGGGATGGACCTCCTGCTGGAGGAGGAGCGTCGCCGTCAAGCCTCGCTCCAGGCGGAAAGATACCAGCAGGCTCTGCGACGGTATCACTACCGCAGCGTCCGCTCCAAGATGCTCAAGGTGGGCGATGTCGTCATGAGGTGGGTGCTCTCCAGGGAAGCTCTCACCCATGTGGGAGGGACCGTTTAGGATTGCCCGCGTCTCCAGGCCTGGCGTCGCGCGCCTGGAGACGCAGGACGGGATCCCCATCCAGAACGCCTAGAACATCCAGCACCTCCGGAAGTTCTACCCATGAAACAAGGCCTAGTGCCTGTGAAGGTCTCCGCTCGTGACACTCTCACGTAATAATGAGTGGGGCTGTACATGCCCCGAAGTCTGCGGAGTGCCGCCCTCGGGCCTCGGGGGCTCCCTCCCATGTCCTAGTGGCAGCACTTAGCTCCGCGCTGGTTAGAAGACTAGACTAGGTGCCGGACGCGGCTGTTCATTTGCTTTCTGTAGTTGGCTTGCAACCCTTTTAATAGAATTTGAAGATCTGGCATTTCTCGATGGCTTGGTTGAATCCCTTGTTCTCTCTGTTTCTTCCCTCAGTTCTTTGCTTTGCGCCAGGGAGGGCGGCAGTTGCCCGACGCTCTCCCTCGCACGCCTCGCGACGGGGCTACTGGACAGCTGTGTGCGTGCACGCTCCCCTGGTCTCTGTGAGGTGCCCTCGATTGACCTCGTGATCAGCGCACCCCCTTTTTTAAGGTTGTGCCCCACGGGTACCGCGATGTGGTGCACTAGGTCATGATCAGCCCATGCCTGAGGCCTCGCCCAAGGAGGGATAGGGATTTCCACACCACACTGGAGCTTCGTGCGCCCCTACCTAGCGCGCCAAATGTCGGATTTTGGGTTCTGGCAAACCCTTGATGTTTGAACATTGGGGTGCACATGAAGAACTCTCTCTCCCTAGCTCGCTCTCGCAACGATCTCAAGGCCTAGCTCGCCGAACCCAAGGAACAAGAGACACGAGAGTTTATACTGGTTCGGGCCACCTTGCGGTGTAATACCCTACTCCTATGTGGTGTGGTGGATTGCCTTGTAGGTTGAGGATGAACAAGTACAAGGTATGAACAGCCTTCTGAGGACAGGTGTTCTTGAGCTCGGCGAGCTGGTGTGTGAGGATGGTCTGAAAGATCCGTCCCTCCGTCCAGTTTCGTCTCCTCCTATGGTGGTGGCTAGTCCTATTTATAGAGGCCCTGGTCCTCTTCCCAAATATTAGGCGGGAAGGGATACCACAACGGCCGATTTTGAAGGGAGACCACTAGTACAAGTTATCCTGACAAAAGGTGGTCTTTTCCTGCCAAAGGTTGTGCTGGTGACGCTGCTGTGGGCTCCGTGGTGACCTCCGTCCTGCCGTCCTGCTGGTCTTGGTCTCGTTGCACCGATATGGAAACCTTTGCCTGATGCCTCAGGACTCCTCGCCTACTGTCGGTGTCAAAACTTGCGGATCTCGGGTAGGGGGTCCCGAACTATGCGTCTAAGGTCGATGGTAACAGGAGACAGGGACACAATGTTTATCCAGGTTTGGGCCCTCTCTATGGATGTAATACCCTAATTCCTGCTTGATTGATCTTGATGAATATGAGTATTACAAGAGTTCATCTACCACGAGATCATAGTGGCTAAAATCCTAGAAGCCTAGCCTGTCTGACTATTATTATGATTGTTGGCCTCTACGGACCTAGCCCTCCAGTTTATATAAACACCGGAGGGATCTAGGGTTACATAAGATCGGTTACAGAGAATGGAATCTTCATATTTGGACGCCAAGCTTGCCTTCCACGCCAAGGAGAGTCCCATCCGGACACGGGAGAGAGTCTTCGATCTTGTATCTTCGCAGCCCTTTAGTCCGGCCCATGTCCAACAGGCCGGACGCCCGAGGACCCCTTAGTCCAGGACTCCCTCAGCTGCGCATTGCTCTTTAGCACCAAAGAGGAAACTGGTACACTGCGCACGCTGGCGCCTGCCTGGCCTTGGTCGTCATGGCTCACGTCAGGCGCACCTCGTGAGGTGCCCCTTGCACAGATATCTCCGCTCCTCGAGAGGCAACCTAGTGAGGCTGCCCCCGAGGAGGTCTTGTATCGTCCGCCTCGCGAGGCTTGGCCCCTCGCGAGGGTGTTGAATGGTTGTTGTTGAAGACGGGCCATACCAGGCCGCTGGTGGAGCCACACCGTTGGCCGCAGGCAGGCCAGTCAGGGTACCCCCATTCCCAGGACGCCGACAGTCAGGTGTGTGCGTGCGCGCTCCCCTGGTCTCTGTGATGCGCCCTCGATTGAGTTCGTGATCGGCGCACCCCCTTTTTTAAGTCCGTGTCCCATGGGCACCGCAACGTGGTGCGCTTGGCCATGATCAACCCATGCATGAGGCCTCGCGCAAGGAGGGAAAGGGATTTACTAACGAATTTTCGCAGCTTCGCAATGTCTCCCGAGTCGGCAGCAGGGAAGCCACACCCGATGCCAGGAGGCGCGCGCCCTCACAAGGTGGAAGCTACCTCGGATGTATCAAGCTAAGTTATCCCTCTACGCCTACATGAAGCACAGATGCCACAACACAACCCGGAAACAATAAACACAGCATAAAGCAGCACAAGCATTACGGTTCATTACACGCCCCCGCAGGGCCCATACTTGTTTCTTGTAATACAGGAAGGAAAGGACAGGAAAAGGCGGCTCCTACGCTCGCGGCTGCTCACGAGGATCAGCCCCCAGCGCCCCACGGACATAGCCGGAGCCCTCCTTGCGCTTCACTAGGGCGTGGCGACGGGACGACCCGCCACCGTCCTCGAATCGAGCCCGACGACGTGGCGGACGGTCATAGCTGCCACTGCTGGAGCTTTCGCCGGAGGAGGAGCCGCCGCTGCCAGACGAGCCGCGGCTGTCGCCGAGGGCGAGTTCGCCCTCATTCACGTCACGGCCGTCACCAAGGCCGAGCACTTCATAACCGTCGATGTCTTTAGGGCAGCACTGAGCGTGGCGACCGCCTTCCCCGAACACCCTCACGAAGATCGTCGCGGCACCGTCATACTTGAAGTGGAGGTTGCACCGCCTGCTCAGACTGCGCGCGGGCGAACGTCTACCAGCCGCAGGCCAGGGCTACATTGCCCGCGATGGAGACCTCCACCGCGACCCACGAGGCCTTGCTGCAGTAGCCATCGGCCTGCAGCCAGAGGCCGCAAGGACCCGTGGTGGGCAGCTCGCCGGCAAAGGAGCGCGGAAGTTGAAGCCAGGTGGCGGCCGGGTTCTCCAACCACACAACGAACTCCGGCAGCACCTTCGCCAAGTGGAAGCATGGCCGGGGAGGCCGGGCGACCATGGCAGGCCATCCTTCGTTGGCGGGACTGCCACATTTCGTTGAAGAGACACCACCGCGGCCACCAGGGGTGGCGCCGGACTCCGAAGAAGTTCGTTCGCGCCCACAAGGGACCACAGCAGGGGTTGCGGCGTGCTTGCGGGGGCGACCACACCCCCTCTTAGGCGGTGGCGAGCCGGGGCCCTCCTGGCGAACCTCTTCGTCGGCGCCATGAGTGTCGCTGCAAGGCGATGGAGGAAAGAGGTAGAAGATGTAGGCGAAATGGAGGAAGAGATGAGCGACGGGGGCTCCACCCCTCTCCTCATTTATAGCCAGGAGGAGGCTAACCGTCGACCTCCATGATCACAGGTAATGATAGTTTTCTTCTGCATGCAGTAGGGTCTCGTCAAGTCGAACGGTTGTCGAGGTAGCGTGGGGAAGCGAAGACGCCCACGTCTCGTCAATCGCCACGCATCAGTCAAGGCCGCAGGCGGTTGGGGACCGCGGTGCTCCGAACTTGCCCTTTGGCTTTGCCTCGAAGCCAAGTCCGAGCGCGCCTTGGGCCTGTGGGCTACTTTCGGCGTCCTGGGAACGGCGGTAACCAGACTTGCCTGCCTGCGGCCCACGGCATGGCTCCACCAGCGGCTTGGTACGGCCCATCTTCAGCAGCAACCACTCAAGACCCTCGCAAGGGGCCAAGCCTCACGAGGCGGATGACACCAAGACCTCCTCAGGGGCAGCCTCACTAGGCTGGCTCCCGAGGAGCGGAGATATCAAGGCAGGGGACACCTCGCAAGATGCGCGTGATGTGAGCCATGACGACCAAGGCCAGGCGGGCACCAGTGGGCGTGGTGTACTAGTTTCCTCTTTGGTGCTAAAGAGGTAGGCGCAGGCGAGGAGTCCCGAGGCATCAGACAAAGGTTTCCATATCAGTGCAACGAGACCAAGACTAGCAGGACGGCAGGACGGAGGTCATCGCGGAGCCCACAGCAGCGTCATCACCAGAGTCTTTGGCAGGCGAAGACCACCTTTTGTCAGGATAGCTTGTACTAGTTGTCTCCCTTCAAAATTGGCTGTTGTGGGATCCCTTCCGGCCTAACATTTGGGAAGAGGACCAGGGCCTCTATAAATAGGACTGGCCACCATCATAGGAGAGTATGGATCATTCAGACCATCCTCACACTCACCAGCTCACCAAGCTCAAGAACACTTCTCCTCAGGAGGTTGTTCATACCTTGTACTCGTTCATCCTCAGCCTACAAGGCAATCCACCACACCACACTGGAGTAGGGTATTACACCACAACAGTGGCCTGAACCAGTAAAAAATCTTGTGTCTCTTGTTCCTTGGGTTCGGCGAGCTAACCCTTGAGATCGTTGCGAGAGCGAGCTAGGGAGAGAGTTCCCCGTGCACACCCTAGTGTTCGAACTTCAAGGGTTTGCCGGAACCCAGAATTAGACACGTTCATGTGGCCCGATGAGGACGTCGGTTCCTCTAAGTAGGCATGTATGTGATAGCCTAGCTTATTAGGGAAGATATACTACTCATATAAATAAGGGATTCCCTCTTTTCTAGGAGCCCATTTGGAAAGAACTCCTGTGTTAAGCGTGCTCAGCTTGGAGTAATTTCAGAATTGTTGACCGACCGGTAAGTTGCTCTCGGGTGCACATGAGTGAGGACAAAGCGCGCAAGAAAGACTAGTGTTGATCTATGGGCCAGTCTGGATCCCACTAGAGCCTGACCCCCTACCCGGAGCACCATATGTCAGTGAGTTATCATCGATATCAATGAACGAAAAGATCCTCTTATAAAGATTTGGCCAGGGGTCAAACACTTCATATCACTTCAGATATGGTGACTTTGTTTATCTAGGTTCACCCTAAAAAAACTGCAGCAAAGAATCACTCCAAAATTTCTTTTTTTATCAAAGAAAGTAGGATATCGATGATGAAGGGGGAAGGGGGTGATGTGATCACCTATTACAGGTACGGTCAAGGGCCCATAATTTGGGACCCACATAGGGCCCATCACCATCATATTTAGGTCCTTGGACTATGCCAGCATTTGGATGCATACATCAGGAGGTTCATTCGGACGGCTCTGCACCACGCGGACAACCACACGTCACTTAGTGGATGAATTACCACTCGGACGTATAGGACAAGACGGGGTCATGGGAGCTGCAACGCTCGAGGAATCCTAAGTCATCCACTAAATAGAGTTATAGCTATCATTACCTGTAACTACTCTAGTAGAGGCTCATTACACTAGTAACTCTCTCATTCAATGACATTAATTGCCTCGGCGGCGTGAGAGACATGGGGCTGCAGCGCACTCTATATAAGCCACTCCCCTCTCCATAGCCGGGCACATTCAATCTCTATAACCATATCCATCAAGTAAAAGCAAGCCTCAGGGCACGATACGTAGGGCTTTTACCTCCACCGAGTGAGTGGCCTGAACTCCTTAAACACCGAGTGTTACACCTACGCCGGAGCAAGTCTCTGCCCCTTATTCGTACCCCTAGTACTCATTGTCGGGATCATAACCTCGACAGTTGGCGCCCACCGTGGGGCTAGGCGTTTAGAAAAATTTCACGGTGTAGGTGGATTTCTTCTTCATCATCATCATGTTAGTGGGTGGCTAAATCCGTTTCGGGCCGATATCCTTCATCGCCGACGACTTAGCGTGGTTACGCGAGGCCCCGCTGGACGTGGAGGCATTACCCGTCCATGGCGTGACGCACTTCTGTGCTTCCTCCTATGGAGTCCTTCTCCGACAGCCCTCGTCTCCGTACTGAGTGGTTGTCTAGGCCACCGTTGTGCGCTGTCTCAATGAGCCCGCCCTCGACCTCTCCGACGGATCACTCAGCAATTCCTCAGAGGAGTCCGAGTCCAAAAGGATCGACTCGACCATCGAGATTCTCATGGCGGATAACTCCCAGCACCGCGAACCCCGGGGTTACATGGAGCCCAAAGACGGTCGTGTGGGTACGTCCCATGTCAACACCGACGGCGGCTTCCCAGGCCATGAGCCGTATGTACCTCAAGCTCTCACTCGGGAGCTGCGGGACCAGCTCCATCGCAGGAACAACCAGCTCCTGAACACTCCCATCACCAGGACGACTCCCGTGGCGTTAGCCATGGAGTCGGCTCGCATCGCCACTTTGGCCGAGCGCGATTGCCTCAAACAGCTTCAAAGGCAGCTAGATGAACGCGAGCATCGTCAACCCAGTTCTAGTCGGCAGAAACGCCGGCTCTACGCGAGTGACCAACCTCGTAACTATCAAGTCCGTAGTACTAAGTTGCAAAATCTAGCAGCCGCCACTCGGATCGCAGATTCCATCCAACCCTCTGGATCTTCGGCCGGAGAAGGGATTCAACAGATCCCGGCGCTCCTCAAGACAACGCTGTCGCAGAATGCGGCGGTGTCCAATCCAGAGACCGGATCCATAGCGCATCCGCGCGTGTGGAGACCGTCTAGTCAGCCCACAGTCCACTCAGCGCAGGCAGGTGCCGAGCCACTTCTTCCTGCAGAAATCGTCACGAATATCGGAGGCTCGATCGAGTTGCGTCGCCCTGGCGTAACGACGACTATGATCGTGCCCTGATGCCTCCACCAAGGATTGGCGTACGGGCGCCAGCCCTACGACAACAGACGGACGCACGGCGGTGACCGCAGGCCGAGTCCTACTCGTCCCTCGAGAGACACTCGAGATCCGCTATTCAATGCGAGGTTCGTTCTTGCTCAGAACCTGGTCGACAGAGGTCGGGCCCTGCGAGAGGGCCAATATCAAGATTTGCCGAGTGGTTCTGTACCATCAGGTCCGGAGTGCTTCAGCCGTTACATACGAGTGTCCGAGATTCCCAACAACTTCGGGTTGTCCACGGGGATCAGCAAGTTCACCGGCGAATAAAAGCCTGAAGTTTGGCTACAAGATTACCGAG
The DNA here is from genome assembly GCF_002575655.3 of Aegilops tauschii subsp. strangulata. Lineage (NCBI taxonomy): Eukaryota > Viridiplantae > Streptophyta > Magnoliopsida > Poales > Poaceae > Aegilops > Aegilops tauschii. Next base: position 214,770,711 of record NC_053038.3, read on the forward strand.
TGGCGGTCCAGATCGGCGAAGGCAATTATAATGTGGCCATGAAGCATTTGCCGCTGATGCTAGAGGGCTCCGCTCGGGCTTGGCTAACACAGCTCCCGCCGGGTAGCATTTTCTACTGGGATGATCTCGCGAAGGTGTTCGTCAAGACTTTTGAAGGCACATAAAAGAGGGCAGGAGGTTTGGCTGAGTTGCCGCACTATGTAGAGAAACAGAATGAGACACTCCGAGAGTATATCCAGTGGTGGACCACTCTAAACAGTACGGTGGAAAACGTCACCGAGCACCAGGCAATCTGTGCCTTCAAGGCCGGAGTTTGGTATCGGGAGCTGAACATGAAGTTCGGCCGAATTGAGACCCCGACTCTTAGTCGGTGCTACGGATATAGCCAACCGGGTATGCTAATGGTGAAGAAGAGGACCGACGGAGGAGCGTTAAAAGCCGAGTAGGCGACGCTCATATGTCGGAGAACAAGGGCAGGAAGCACAAGCGGAAAGCGGATGCCGGAGGGAGTGCTGAGGCTGCGGCTCTAGCTAGCCATGGCAAAAAGAGCTCCCAAAAGCAGAAAAAGGATTGGAAGGGGAAGAAGCAAGTCACCTTGAAGAGCGACATCCTCGACCAACCTTGTCAGATCCACAAAAACAAAGATGAAGAGGGCAATTCAATTTTGCCCAAACACACCACTCGGGAGTGTCGACTCCTGAAGCAAGAGATGCGGCAAGATTCCTCTGAGACAAGGATGATGACGACGATGACGGAAGCAAGGGTACTTCCGAGTACCCCAACGTCGAGAACGTCCTCATGATTTTTGCCGACATCAAAAGCAAGAGTTGCCTGAAAGTCATCAACCGAGAGGTCAACATGGCAGTTCCGACTGTCACGAAATAACTTGACTGGGCCAAGACACCAGTAACCTTTGATCAGCTAGACCATCGGGCTCACATGCCGACCCCCGGGCGACAGGCCTTGGTGGTAGATCGAGTCGTGGGAGGAGTCCGACTGCGCAAAGTCTTAATGGACGGCGGCCGCGGGCTTATATCATTTACGCTGACACATTGGAGGCGATGGGCATCCCGATGACCCAGTTCAGCAATTTCAACATGCAGTTCCATGGGTTAATCCCTGGGAAGAAAGCCAAATCACTCGGCCAGATCGCCCTCGACGTCGTATTCGGCGAGAAGAAGAACTTCCGAAAAGAACGGCTGACTTTTGAGGTGGTGGACTTCTGAAGCGCTTATCATGCCATCCTGGGTAGGCTTGCCTATGCACATTTTATGGCCCATCCATGTTACGTGTATCTTAAACTCAAGATGTCAAGGCCAAAAGGTGTGATCACCATCACAGGCAATCAGAAGGTTAACGAAGAATGCCTCCAGAAGGGCTCCCAGATTGCTGACGAGAAGATGGCGATGGCCGAGCTGGATGAATACAACAAGGCGGTGGATTCAAGCGAACTATTGCAGTCCAAGAAGCCGACTGTGGAATCCGCTTTCCAGTCGGCATGAGAGACGAAGCTGGTGCATGTCCATCTTGAGGACCCAACTGCTGCCCCGACCAACATATCCACCACCCTGGATAGCAAATAGGAAGCCACGCTCGTCCAGTTCCTCCGTGAGAACTGGGACATCTTCGCATGGAAGCCTTCTGACAAGCCGGGTGTTCCCATGGAACTGGTCGAGCACAAACTCCGTGTCGATTCGACGATGAAGCCTGTCAAGGAGCATCTTCGAAGATCTTCCACCGAGAAGCGCAAGGCCATTGGAGAGGAGACAACGTGGCTCTTAGCCACCGAGTTGATCCGAGAGGTGTACCACTCCGAGTGGCTTGCCAACGTTGTATTGGTGCCGAAGAAAGACAAGTCAACCCGAATGTATGTAGATTTTAGGCACATCAATCGGGCCTACCTGAAGGATCATTTCCCTCTCCCTCACTTAGATCAGATAGTAGATTCTACTGCCAGATGTGAGCGGTTGTCATTTCTGGATGCGTACTCCGAGTACCACCAGATCCGACTTTACGGCCCCGATGAAATAAAAACAGCGTTCCTCACCCCATTCGGGTGTTTATGTTATATCATGATGCCATTTGGGTTGAATAATGCTGGGGCAACATTCTAGCATATGATCCAGAAGTTCCTACGGAAGCAGATCAGTCAGAACGTAGAAGCTTATATGGATGGCATCGTGGTTCGAACCTCTTGACCGACCTCGCTAAGACATTTGCACACTTACGCCCTTTCGGCATCAAGTTGAACCAAACCAAGTGTACATTCGGTGTACCAGCAGACAAGTTACTCGGTTTCCTCGTTTTTGAACAAGGGATCGATGCCAATCCTGAGAAGATAGGAGCAATCGTCTGAATGAAATAACTGGTACGTCTACATGACGTGCAGAGCCTCATAGGCTGCTTAGCGGCCCTGAGTGGGTTCATCTCACAACTCGGTGAAGAGGCCCTGCAACTTTACCGATTGATGAAGAAGTCTGACAGGTTCGAGTGGACTCCCGAAGCGCAGGCTACGTTCCAGGAACTTAAAGCCTTGCTTTCTAGCTAGCCGGTGCTAGCTGCTCCAAGCGGCAAGGAGCCCTCGCTCTTATATATCGCGGCTACGAGCCAAGTTGTTAGCACGGTCCTCACTGTGGAACGGGAAGAACAAGGCAAAGCCTTCAAGCTCCAATGACCGCTCTACTACATCTCTGAAGACCTCATGCCTTCCAAGCGAAGGTATGCGCATTATCAGAAGCTAGTATACAGAATTTAGCTAACTGCAAAGAAGGTGGCGCATTATTTTCAAGAACACTCGGTCACAGTGATATGTGACGCCCCTCTATCTAAGATCATGAACAATAGAGATGACACCGGCCAAGTTTCTAACTGGGCCATTCAGCTCCTCCCGCTAGACAACCGGTTTGAAGCCAAGAAGGCCATCAAGTCACAAGCCCAGGTATATTTCCTGACCGAATGGATTGAGTAAGAGCGGCATGTCCCAAGTGTTCCCGAACACTGGACAATGTTCTCCGACGAATCCAAGATGCTCCATGGATCCGGGTCTAGGGTGTTATTGGTGTCTCCTAAAGGCTATCATCTCAGCTATGTACTTCAGATCCACTTCGACTCCTCCAACAACGAAGTTGAGTACAAAGCTCTCTTGTATGGACTACAAATGGAAATTTCTCTGGGAATTCACCGATTGATGGTCTATGGAGATTCAGACCTAGTGGTGAATCAAGTTATGAAAGAATGGGATATCCGCAGCCCTGTGATGACCGGCTATTGCAACGCCATCAGGAAACAAGAAAAACACTTTGAAGGGTTGGCTCCATCAGGTGCCACGACTCAAAAACCAAGCGACTGATGACCTAGCTAAGATGGGCTCCACTCGGAAGGAAGTACCCAAGAATGTGTTCCTGGAACACTTACACTTGCCCACGATCAAGGAAGATCCTTTTGTGGAAGAGCCCCGGCGACCAGTCGCGCCTTCCAATCCGACTGAAGCAGACATTCCCGCAGTAATTGATCTGGTCAAAGAGATACTGATCATCACTCCTGAGTGGACCGAGCCATACCTGGCATACTTGCTCCGGCATGAGCTTCTGGAGGATGAAGATGAAGCCTGCCAGATCGTCCGCTGATCCAAGGCCTTCACCGTCACGGGAGATCAACTTAACAAGGAAAGTACAACTAGAGTCACTCAGTGGTGCATATCCCCATAATAAGGGCAACATATACTGTAAGAGATTCACTCGGGAACATGTGGGAATCATGCGTCCTCTCGGACCTTGGTCGCCAAAGCAATCAGAGCCGGATTCTATTGGCCCCGAGCCAATGAGGCCGCCCGAGACATAGTGGATCAGTGCATCGGGTGCCAGTTCTATGCGAACTCATCACATAAGACGGCGTCTACCCTGAAGACTATCCGCCTCACTTGGCCGTTCGCCGTCTCGGGACTCGCCATGGTCGGCCCTCTTCAGACTGGGGTGAGTGGCTTCATGCATCTGCTGGTAGCAGTAGTTAAGTTCACCAAGTGGATGGAGGCTCAACCCATAAAGAATCTGGACTCAATCACTGCAATTCAATTCATAAGTAAGATTATCTTTAGATTCGGAGTCCCACACAACATCATCACCGACAACGGGTCTAACTTCGACTCGGACTCTCGGTCAGACTTATACACAGGCGTGCTGGCATCGCATTTCCGATCACAAGCATATAAAGCAAGGCCAAGCCAGAGAAACTGCTCTTCATGTGATCAAGGAGCAGATCAAGAAGACCAAGTTAATATACAAGACAACAATGCATCGGATGGGAAGGCCTCCCTTGCCGGGCAGGAGAAGCCCGACTAGGTTGATGCCACCCCAAGGACATGTCCAAGATTGCCCAGGCAGGCTTGCCGGGGCCGCCAAGGGCAGGAAATCCCGCCAAGACACCACCGCTCCACCGCACAGCAACGCAAATCACTTGTCAATGCGGTGTCGAGCCTCTAGATGATTAAATGGCCTCCACTAAGCACGTGGCGGCCCGTTGGAATAAAGACTACAATCATATGACCCCCATCCAGAGGCGTGTCAAATAGATAAGTAGGAGAGGCTTAATCGGCCCGGCAAGCTTGTTGGGCTCCACCCACAGCATGACTCCTAGCAGTGCATTTAATGCACTTTGTCCTAACTGCCAGAGTCAGGTATGATAACACTATTAGCTATCTAATCGTTGGATAAAGACTGTTTTGCCACTTGGTTATCCCTTGAGCTATAAAAGGAGGTCCAAGGCAACATAGAAATGGATTTGGAGCCCCTCGCACTCGTACACGCGTAGCTGCTTCCCCCGAGGCCACCTTGTTGGGCTCGAGCGATGCGTGCTGTTGTGTTCCACCATCCAATCCACCAAAGGCAGGAGTAGGGGTTTATGCCTCATGGTGGTGCGAACCTGGGTAAAAACCTCTCGTGTCATCGTCGTCGCGCTACCCCCATGGCTTCCGATCTTTGTGCAACATGATCTCCCCCTCGCCGAACCACAAGGGGCTCATGGCCCCATAGGTCATCGCGTCCACCCACGCCATCTTTGGCGCGCCAGGTCGGGGGAATCTCTTGTGTGAACCCGAAGTTCTGAACAGCGCGTCAATCTTCTTCATCGCCTTCTTCATCATCATTTTCTTCGTCTATGGTGCCCAAGAAGAAATCTGGTGCAACAACACATCCTTCCACTTCGAAGGTCCCCTCTCATGTAGCCGAGTATGCCATAGGTGCCATGATGGTGTTGGTCGAGGTGGTTACTATGGGCGACACGACCGGCGCAGGCGGCGCCGTCGTTGCGTCCCCCGCAGTCAAAGCTGGGACAGGAAACGCCGGAGGCGGTCCCCATCTGTAGCTTTCAGGCGAGCTTGACCCAGAAGCTACGGCGGGAGATGACAACTAGGCTGCACCTCCCTGCCGCACCAGCGGGCGTAGTCATCACAGTGGCACCCGCTCCGGTGCAAGCCACGACCCTCTAGTTCCTCCCACCATGGGTGTAGCCACCAGACGCACTCCTGGCCCAGTGCAAGATGGGCAAGACGAGGTACTGGACAAGGCCGTCGGCTCCCAAGCGCGGCCTCCTCATCACGAAACCGCCTTGGTGACCGGTCTACGACGGCGAGAACACAACGACGCTCCTGCTGGAACCACCAGGAGTCGAGCAACGTTCCGGTCTACCTCGTCAGCTATGCCGAGCACATCTACGAAAGCCATGGCGCAGGCCCAACTCCTACTAAGATTCCCACCGGCAGCTGATCAAATGGATGAGTGGAGGGCCACCATCCAGAGTTTGATCAGCTTCACTGAAGCTGGAAAATCACAACAGGCAGACCCTTCGCAGTACCCGCGAATAGCAACAGCAGCCCGGGCTGATGGCCGTGTAGAGGGGGCCACACTAACGGTACAATCCCCTCCACGTCAGCAGGCCCAGGGGCGACCACAGCAAGACCAGCGTGTCGACGAGCCCGGCAAGACATCGATGGCCTCGTCTAGCCCACAAACCCATCGTGATCAGCAGTGAATTCTGGAAGACCGGCAGAATGAAGATGCGCGCGCAACTATATAGAGACACCGTGAAGCATGCCATCAATCCGATAGGCGCAATTGCCCAGACGATGACGAGCCCGCGCCCGGTGCTGGCGAGTACCTACCTTTTGAGGTTGGGTGCACTGCCTTCACTCATGAGCTGCGGCAGGTCCGCTGGCCGTCTACCCGCGTCTTCAAGCCAGAACCCCCAGAAAAATACGATGGGAAACTAAACCCGGCAGAGTTCATGAGCATCTACACCATCGCCGTTCAGGCCACCGGGGGTAGGCATGAGAAGGTGTTCGCCAACTACTTCCCTTTGGCACTCAAGCCAAATGTGAGGTCGTGGCTGATGCACTTGCCAGAGAACTCCATTTCATCATGGGCTGACTTGTGCAATGAATTTGTTAGCGCTTTCACGGGTGGTCATAAGAGCCCGGGCGGTCCAGTGATTTGCAAGTCCTTCCACATAAGCAAGGGGAGAGCTTGTAGAAGTACATGCAGAGGTTCAGTTGAGTGCACCGCAACATTCTAGAGATACATCCAACAACTGTGATTGCCGCGTTCCATTCGAACATTCACAAGAGAAGGATATGTTCCAAAATGAACGTCCGACTACCCAAGACCGTCAATGAGATTTACAACTTGGCAGATAAGTGTGCTCGGGCTGAGGAAGGAAGGCGACTCCCCAGGGAGGAGGATAATGTCAAAGTTGATTCAGATGATGACAACGAGGCCACTAACCCGAAAAGGAGACGGTGGAGGCGCAACAGAAAGCGCAAGGATAAGTTAGTATTGGCCGAGCTCTGGTGATCTCGGCACTGGCAAGAAGGAAAAAATTGAAGCCCCCGGCAAGGAAGCTGCTGTGTGCGCTGATGGTCGGGCGGCTGCAGTGGCAGAGAAAGCTAGGAAGTCCAACGGGCCATACTAGAAGATCCACCGCACTAAAGGGCATGATCTCCATGAGTGCCATCAAGTTTAGCAGCTTGTCAAGAAGCAGAAGCATGAGTATGACAAGCATGACACACACAGAGAGAGAGAGAGAGAGACCAAGAAGGCGCTGGCGGGAAGGGCCGTGGTGGCAGGGGAGGCCGCCGCGGCAAGGCCCCATAGCAGAAGGAAAAGCATGCTAGAGGCCGAGAGAAGAAAGAAGGAGATGATGACAGTGATGAAGGGGATGAAGAAGAAACCAGCGAGCAAGAATTCCATGAAGCAACCGAGGCCATGTGTGTTGATGGGGGTGCATCTTTGCACTCCTCTCATCGGCACCTCAAGCAATGGGGACGTGAAGTCAATGCCATGGAGCTAACAGCAGATTCCCAAAGGCCACTCAAATGGTCCTGCACGCCTATCATCTTTGATGAAGAGGATCACCCTGACCGCACTACTGCGGTCGGGTGTTTGCCGTTGTTGGTTTCACCAACAATCTGCAACCTCAAAGTCACAAAGATACTAGTTGATGGTGGGGCTGGGTTGAATATGATCTCCCCCAAGGTAGTCAGCAAGCTACAAATCCCTGATGAGGATCTCAAGTTTACTAGCACGTTCCAAGGAATCAACCCCGGCATGAGCCGACCTAAGGGGAAGATTACGCTGCCGGTAATGTTTGGTGGAGAATTTAACTACCAGAGGGAGAGGGTTGTGTTTGACGTTGTAGAACTTCCCTTGCCGTACAATGGGATCTTGGTCGTCCAGCTCTGGCAAAATTCATGGCAGCGTCCCACTATGCCTACAACACTTTGAAGATGCCAGGGCTGATGGGCGCCATTTCCATCCCATCACGCAAGAAAGATGCAATCATATGTGTGGATCAGATGTATCAAGATGCGGTAGCAGCTGAGGCTGCAGAAGCCACAACTCCCACCAAGGAAACAAAGAAGGGAAAGAAGGCTAGCAGAGATGCTGACAAGGCCTCCGGGAAGCGCACCTCTTCGGAGTGCGTTGCACCCGTCGATGACCTGCCGGAGAGTTCCAGTAGCAAGAAATCCATGGTTGCTTCACCTGATGTAAAGAAGGCCCCGACAAGGCAGGATGGCACTGATGGAACATTCACCCATAAGTGTGATACGTCCATTTTGCATCATGCTTTTAGATCGATATTTATTGCATTATGGGCTGTTATTACACATTATTTCACAATACTTATGCATATTCTCTCTTATTTTACAAGGTTTACACGAAGAGGGAGAATGCCGGCAGCAGGAATTCTGGGCTGGAAAAGGAGCAAATATTAGAGACCTATTCTGCACAACTCCAAAAGTCCTGAAACTCCACGGAAGTCAGTTTTGGAATATATTAAAAATATTGGGCGAAGAAAGCACCAGAGGGGGGCCACCCACCATCCACGAGTGTGGGGGGCGCGCCCCCTGCCTCGTGGGCCCCCTGGCAGGCCTCCGGTGCCCATCTTTAGCTATATGAAGTATTTTTCCCTGGAAAAAATCAGGAGGAAGCTTTCGGGACGAAGCGCCGCCGTCTCCAAGCGGAACCTGACGAAACCAATCTAGGGGGTCAATCTCCATCAAAATCTTCACCAGCACCATCTCGTCTCAAACCCTAGTTCATCTCTTGTATCCAATCTTTGTCTCAAAACCTCAGATTGGTACCTATGGGTTGCTAGTCGTGTTGATTACTCCTTGTAGTTGATGCTTGTTGGTTTAGTTGGTGGAAGATCATATGTTCAGATCCTTTATGCATATTAAGACCCCTCTTATTATGAACATGAATATGATTTGTGAGTAGTTACGTTTGTTCCTGAGGACATGGGAGAAGTCTTGCTATAAGTAGTCATGTGAATTTGGTATTCGTTCGCTATTTTGATGAGATGAATGTTGTCTTTCCTCTAGTGGTGTTATGTGAACGTCGACTACATGACACTTCACCATTGTTTGGGCCTAGAGGAAGGCATTGGGAAGTAATAAGTAGATGATGGGTTGCTAGAGTGACAGAAGCTTAAACCCTAGTTTATGCGTTGCTTCGTAAGGGGCTGATTTGGATCCATATGTTTCATGCTATGGTTAGGTTTACCTTAATACTTCTTTTGTAGTTGCCGATGCTTGCAATAGGTGTTAATCATAAGTGGGATGCTTGTCCAAGGAAGGGCAGTACCCAAGCACCGGTCCACCCACATATCAAATTATCAAAGTAACGAACGCGAATCATATGAGCATGATGAAAACTAGCTTCACGATAATTCCCATGTGTCCTCGGAAGGCCTTTCCTCTATATAAGAGTTTGTACAGGCTTGTCCTTTGCTAGAAAAAGGATTGGGCCACCTTGCTGCACTTTGTTTACTTTTATTACTTGTTACCCGTTACAAATTACCTTATCACAAAACTATCTATTACCGATAATTTCAGTGCTTGCAGAGAATACCTTACTGAAAACCGCTTGTCATTTCCTTCTGCTCCTCGTTGAGTTCGACACTCTTACTTATCGAAAGGACTACGATAGATCCCCTATACTTGTGGGTCATCAAGACTCTTTTCTGGCGCCGTTGCCGGGGAGTGAAGCGCCTTTGGTAGGTGGAATTTGGTAAGGAAAATTTTATATAGTGAGCTGAAATTTACTGTCACTTGTTACTATGGAAAGTAATCCTTTGAGGGGCTTGTTCGGGGTATCTTCACCCCGACCAGTAGAGCAAAGAGTTTCTCCTCAACCTACTGAACCTACTGAAAATGTTTACTTTGAAATTCCTGCGGGTATGATAGAGAAACTGCTAGCTAATCCTTTTACAGGAGATGGAACATTGCATCCCGATTTGCACCTAATCTATGTGGATGAAGTTTGTGGATTATTTAAGCTTGCAGGTATGCCCGAGGATGTTATCAAGAAGAAGGTCTTCCCTTTATCTTTGAAGGGAAATGCATTGACATGGTTTAGCCTATGCGATGATATTGGATCTTGGAACTACAACCGATTGAAATTGGAATTTCATCAGAAGTTTTATCCGATGCATCTGGTTCATCGTGATCGTAATTATATATATAATTTTTTGCCTCGCGAAGGAGAAAGCATCGCTCAAGCTTGGGGGAGGCTTAAGTCAATGTTATATTCATGCCCCAATCATGAGCTCTCAAGAGAAATTATTATTCAAAAATTTTATGCTCGGCTTTCTCTCAATAATCGCTCCATGCTCGATACTTCCTGTACTGGTTCTTTTATGGTGAAGACCATTGAATTCAGATGGGATTTATTGGAAATAATTAAACGCAATTCTGAAGATTGGGTACTCGACGCACTACTAGGAAAAGGGCTATAGATGAAATGGCCACTAATGGCGCACTATACATGTGGTGCGCCATTACTAAATACTAATGGCGCACCATGTGTCGGTGCGCCATTAGTGTGAAAATACTAATGGCGCACCACATCCACGGTGCGCCATTAGTAATTTTTTTTAATTTTTTCAAAACTACTAATTGCGCACCGTGGGGTGGTGCGCCATTACTAGTTAATGGCGCACCACCCCACGGTGCGCAATTAGTAATTATGTTTCAAATTTTTTTTTCCAATTTTTTATATTTATTTTTTAAACTACTAATGGCGCACCTGTGAGTGGTGCGCCATTAGTAGTTGAACTACTAATGGCGCACCACTCACAGGTGCGCCATTAGTAATTTTGTTACAAATTTTGTTTGTTTCAATTTTTTTTTGAAAAACTACTAATGGCGCACGGTTGGGGAGGTGCGCCATTACTAGGTGAACTACTAATGGCGCACCACCCCCACGGTGCGCCATTAGTAACTTGGCCCATTCCACCGAATGCACCCCCCCCCATGGACCGCCTTTTCAGTTTTAAAAAAAATAAAAGAAAATGATGGAAATGTCAAAAAATAAAATAAAATAAGTTTCCCATGTGATATGTGGTCTAGTTGTTGGGAAAATTAACAAATATGAATTTCGACTTTATTTGCAAAATCTCTCTGGAATTTCTTAAAATGGGCATAACTTTTGCATACGAACTCGGATGAAAAAGTTTTTTATATGAAAAATCATCTACTCGAAAAGTTACATCCCTCCGGGAGGGGGAAATCATCACCATCGTCATCACCATGGGTCCTCTCAGCGGGAGGGGGTCAATCTCCATCAAAATCTTCACCAGCACCATCTCGTCTCAAACCCTAGTTCATCTCTTGTATCCAATCTTTGTCTCAAAACCTCAGATTGGTACCTATGGGTTGCTAGTCGTGTTGATTACTCCTTGTAGTTGATGCTTGTTGGTTTAGTTGGTGGAACATCATATGTTCAGATCCTTTATGCATATTAATACCCCTCTAATTATGAACATGAATATGATGTGTGGGTAGTTACGTTTGTTCCTGAGGACATGGGAGAAGTCTTGCTATAAGTAGTCATGTGAATTTGGTATTCGTTCGCTATTTTGATGAGATGAATGTTGTCTTTCCTCTAGTGGTGTTATGTGAACGTCGACTACATGACACTTCAACATTGTTTGGGCCTAGAGGAAGGCATTGGGAATTAATAAGTAGATGATGGATTTCTAGAGTGACAGAAGCTTAAACCCTAGTTTATGCGTTGCTTCGTAAGGGGCTGATTTGGATCCATATGTTTCATGCTATGGTTAGGTTTACCTTAATACTTCTTTTGTAGTTGTGGATGCTTGCAATAGGGGTTAATCATAAGTGGGATGCTTGTCCAAGGAAGGGCAGTACCCAAGCACCCGTCCACCCACATATCAAATTATCAAAGTAACGAACGCGAATCATATGAGCATGATGAAAACTAGCTTGACGATAATTCCCATGTGTCCTCGGGAGCACTTTCCTCTATATAAGAGTTTGTACAGGCTTGTCCTTTGCTAGAAAAAGGATTGGGCCACCTTGCTGCACTTTGTTTACTTTTATTACTTGTTACCCGTTACAAATTACCTTATCACAAAACTATCTCTTACCGATAATTTCAGTGCTTGCAGAGAATACCTTACTCAAAACCGCTTGTCATGTCCTTCTGCTCCTCGTTGAGTTCGACACTCTTACTTATCGAAAGGACTACGATAGATCCCCTATACTTGTGGGTCATCAAGACTCTTTTCTGGCGCCGTTGCCGGGGAGTGAAGCGCCTTTGGTAAGGAAAATTTTATATAGTGAGCTGAAATTTACTGTCACTTGTTACTATGGAAAGTAATCCTTTGAGGGGCTTGTTCGGGGTATCTTCACCCCGACCAGTAGAGCAAAGAGTTTCTCCTCAACCTACTAAACCTACTGAAAATGTTTACTTTGAAATTCCTTCGGGTATGATAGAGAAACTGCTAGCTAATCCTTTTATAGGAGATGGAACATTGCATCCCGATTTGCACCTAATCTATGTGGATGAAGTTTGTGGATTATTTAAGCTTGCAGGTATGCCCGAGGATGTTATCAAGAAGAAGGTCTTCCCTTTATCTTTGAAGGGAAATGCATTGACATGGTTTAGCCTATGCGATGATATTGGATCTTGGAACTACAACCGATTGAAATTGGAATTTCATCAGAAGTTTTATCCTATGCATCTGGTTCATCGTGATCGTAATTATATATATAATTTTTTGCCTTGCGAAGGAGAAAGCATCGCTCAAGCTTGGGGGAGGCTTAAATCAATGTTATATTCATGCCCCAATCATGAGCTCTCAAGAGAAATTATTATTCAAAAATTTTATGCTCGGCTTTCTCTCAATAATCGCTCCATGCTCGATACTTCTTGTACTGGTTCTTGTATGGTGAAGACTATTGAATTCAGATGGGATTTATTGGAAATAATTAAACGCAACTCTGAAGATTCGGTACTCGACGCACTACTAGGAAAAGGGCTATAGATGGAATGGCCACTAATGGCGCACTGTACATGTGGTGCGCCATTACTAAATACTAATGGCGCACCATGTGTCGGTGCGCCATTAGTGTGAAAATACTAATGGCGCACCACATCCATGGTGCGCCATTAGTAATTTTTTTTTTCAAAACTACAAATGACGCACCGTGGGATGGTGCGCCATTAGTAGTTCAACTAATGGCGCACCACCCCACGGTGCGCCATTAGTAATTATGTTTCAAATTTTTTTTCCAATTTTTTTTATTTTTATTTTTTAAACTACTAATGGCGCACCGTGGGAGTGGTGCGCCATTAGTAGTTGAACTACTAATGGCGCACCACTCCCACGGTGCGCCATTAGTAGTTGAACTACTAATGGCGCACCACTCACAGGTGCGCCATTAGTAATTTTGTTACAAATTTTGTTTGTTTCAATTTTTTTTTGAAAAACTACTAATGGCGCACGGTTGGGGAGGTGCGCCATTACTAGGTGAACTACTAATGGCGCACCACCCCCGCGGTGCGCCATTAGTAACTTGGCCCATTCCACCGAATGCACCCCCCCTCCCCCCCCCCCCCCCCCCCCCCCGTGGACCGCCTTTTCAGTTTTTTAAAAAATAAAAGAAAATGATGGAAATGTAAAAATAATAAAATAAAATAAGTTTCCCATGTGATATGTGGTCTAGTTGTTGGGAAAATTAACAAATATGAATTTCGACTTTATTTGCAAAATCTCTCTGGAATTTCTTAAAATGGGCATAACTTTTGCATACGAACTCGGATGAAAAAGTTTTTTATATGAAAAATCATCTACTCGAAAAGTTACATCCCTCCGGGAGGGGGAAATCATCACCATCGTCATCACCATGGGTCCTCTCAGCGGGAGGGGGTCAATCTCCATCAAAATCTTCACCAGCACCATCTCGTCTCAAACCCTAGTTCATCTCTTGTATCCAATCTTTGTCTCAAAACCTCAGATTGGTACCTATGGGTTGCTAGTCGTGTTGATTACTCCTTTTAGTTGATGCTTGTTGGTTTAGTTGGTGGAACATCATATGTTCAGATCCTTTATGCATATTAATACCCCTCTAATTATGAACATGAATATGATGTGTGGGTAGTTACGTTTGTTCCTGAGGACATGGGAGAAGTCTTGCTATAAGTAGTCATGTGAATTTGGTATTCGTTCGCTATTTTGATGAGATGAATGTTGTCTTTCCTCTAGTGGTGTTATGTGAACGTCGACTACATGACACTTCAACATTGTTTGGGCCTAGAGGAAGGCATTGGGAATTAATAAGTAGATGATGGATTTCTAGAGTGACAGAAGCTTAAACCCTAGTTTATGCGTTGCTTCGTAAGGGGCTGATTTGGATCCATATGTTTCATGCTATGGTTAGGTTTACCATAATACTTCTTTTGTAGTTGTGGATGCTTGCAATAGGGGTTAATCATAAGTGGGATGCTTGTCCAAGGAAGGGTAGTACCCAAGCACCCGTCCACCCACATATCAAATTATCAAAGTAACAAACGCGAATCATATGAGCATGATGAAAACTACCTTGACGATAATTCCCATGTGTCCTCGGGAGCACTTTCCTCTATATAAGAGTTTGTACAGGCTTGTCCTTTGCTAGAAAAAGGATTGGGCCACCTTGCTGCACTTTGTTTACTTTTATTACTTGTTACCCGTTACAAATTACCTTATCACAAAACTATATGTTACCGATAATTTCAGTGTTTGCAGAGAATACCTTACTGAAAACCGCTTCTCATTTCCTTCTGCTCCTCTTTGAGTTCGACACTCTTACTTATCGAAAGGACTACGATAGATCCCCTATACTTGTGGGTCATCAAGACTCTTTTCTGGCGCCGTTGCCGGGGAGTGAAGCGCCTTTGGTAAGGAAAATTTTATATAGTGAGCTGAAATTTACTGTCACTTGTTACTATGGAAAGTAATCCTTTGAGGGGCTTGTTCGGGGTATCTTCACCCGACCAGTAGAGCAAAGAGTTTCTCCTCAACCTACTGAACCTACTGAAAATGTTTACTTTGAAATTCCTTCGGGTATGATAGAGAAACTACTAGCTAATCCTTTTACAGGAGATGGAACATTGCATCCCGATTTGCACCTAATCTATGTGGATGAAGTTTGTGGATTATTTAAGCTTGCAGGTATGCCCGAGGATGTTATCAAGAAGAAGGTCTTCCCTTTATCTTTGAAGGGAAATGCATTGACATGGTTTAGCCTATGCGATGATATTGGATCTTGGAACTACAACCGATTGAAATTGGAATTTCATCAGAAGTTTTATCCTATGCATCTGGTTCATCGTGATCGTAATTATATATATAATTTTTTGCCTCGCGAAGGAGAAAGCATCGCTCAAGCTTGGGGGAGGCTTAAGTCAATGTTATATTCATGCCCCAATCATGAGCTCTCAAGAGAAATTATTATTCAAAAATTTTATGCTCGGCTTTCTCTCAATAATCGCTCCATGCTCGATACTTCTTGTACTGGTTCTTTTATGGTGAAGACTATTGAATTCAGATGGGATTTATTGGAAATAATTAAACGCAACTCTGAAGATTCGGTACTCGACGCACTACTAGGAAAAGGGCTATAGATGGAATGGCCACTAATGGCGCACTGTACATGTGGTGCGCCATTACTAAATACTAATGGCGCACCATGTGTCGGTGCGCCATTAGTGTGAAAATACTAATGGCGCACCACATCCATGGTTCGCCATTAGTAAATTTTTTTTTTCAAAACTACAAATGGCGCACCGTGGGATGGTGCGCCATTAGTAGTTCAACTAGTAATGGCGCACCACCCCACGGTGCGCCATTAGTAATTATGTTTCAAATTTTTTTTCAATTTTTTTATTTTTATTTTTAAACTACTAATGGCGCACCTGTGAGTGGTGCGCCATTAGTAGTTGACTCCCACGGTGCGCCATTAGTAGTTGAACTACTAATGGCGCACCACTCACAGGTGCGCCATTAGTAATTTTGTTACAAATTTTGTTTGTTTCAAATATTTTTTTTTGAAAAACTACTAATGGCGCACGGTTGGGGAGGTGCGCCATTACTAGGTGAACTACTAATGGCGCACCACCCCCACGGTGCGCCATTAGTAACTTGGCCCATTCCACCGAATGCACCCCCCTCCCCCCCGTGGACCGCCTTTTCAGTTTTAAAAAAAATAAAAGAAAATGATGGAAATGTCAAAAAAATAAAATAAAATAAGTTTCCCATGTGATATGTGGTCTAGTTGTTGGGAAAATTAACAAATATGAATTTCGACTTTATTTGCAAAATCTCTCTGGAATTTCTTAAAATGGGCATAACTTTTGCATACGAACTCAGATGAAAAAGTTTTTTATATGAAAAATCATCTACTCGAAAAGTTACATCCCTCCGGGAGGGGGAAATCATCACCATCGTCATCACCATGGGTCCTCTCAGCAGGAGGGGGTCAATCTCCATCAAAATCTTTACCAGCACCATCTCGTCTCAAACCCTAGGTCATCTCTTGTATCCAATCTTTGTCTCAAAACCTCAGATTGGTACCTATGGGTTGCTAGTCGTGTTGATTACTCCTTGTAGTTGATGCTTGTTGGTTTAGTTGGTGGAACATCATATGTTCAGATCCTTTATGCATATTAATACCCCTCTAATTATCAACATGAATATGATGTGTGGGTAGTTACGTTTGTTCCTAAGGACATGGGAGAAGTCTTGCTATAAGTAGTCATGTGAATTTGGTATTCGTTCGCTATTTTGATGAGATGAATGTTGTCTTTCCTCTAGTGGTGTTATGTGAACGTCGACTACATGACACTTCAACATTGTTTGGGCCTAGAGGAAGGCATTGGGAATTAATAAGTAGATGATGGATTTCTAGAGTGACAGAAGCTTAAACCCTAGTTTATACGTTGCTTCGTAAGGGGCTGATTTGGATCCATATGTTTCATGCTATGGTTAGGTTTACCTTAATACTTCTTTTGTAGTTGTGGATGCTTGCAATAGGGGTTAATCATAAGTGGGATGCTTGTCCAAGGAAGGGCAGTACCCAAGCACCCGTCCACCCACATATCAAATTATCAAAGTAACGAACGCGAATCATATGAGCATGATGAAAACTAGCTTGACGATAATTCCCATGTGTCCTCGGGAGCACTTTCCTCTATATAAGAGTTTGTACAGGCTTGTCCTTTGCTAGAAAAAGGATTGGGCCACCTTGCTGCACTTTGTTTACTTTTATTACTTGTTACCCGTTACAAATTACCTTATCACAAAACTATCTGTTACCGATAATTTCAGTGCTTGCAGAGAATACCTTACTCAAAACCGCTTGTCATGTCCTTCTGCTCCTCGTTGAGTTCGACACTCTTACTTATCGAAAGGACTACGATAGATCCCCTATACTTGTGGGTCATCAAGACTCTTTTCTGGCGCCGTTGCCGGGGAGTGAAGCGCCTTTGGTAAGGAAAATTTTATATAGTGAGCTGAAATTTACTGTCACTTGTTACTATGGAAAGTAATCCTTTGAGGGGCTTGTTCGGGTATATCTTCACCCCGACCAGTAGAGCAAAGAGTTTCTCCTCAACCTACTGAACCTACTGAAAATGTTTACTTTGAAATTCCTTCGGGTATGATAGAGAAACTGCTAGCTAATCCTTTTACAGGAGATGGAACATTGCATCCCGATTTGCACCTAATCTATGTGGATGAAGTTTGTGGATTATTTAAGCTTGCAGGTATGCCCGAGGATGTTATCAAGAAGAAGGTCTTCCCTTTATCTTTGAAGGGAAATGCATTGACATGGTTTAGCCTATGCGATGATATTGGATCTTGGAACTACAACCGATTGAAATTGGAATTTCATCAGAAGTTTTATCCTATGCATCTGGTTCATCGTGATCGTAATTATATATATAATTTTTTGCCTCGCGAAGGAGAAAGCATCGCTCAAGCTTGGGGGAGGCATAAGTCAATGTTATATTCATGCCCCAATCATGAGCTCTCAAGAGAAATTATTATTCAAAAATTTATGCTCGGCTTTCTCTCAATAATCGCTCCATGCTCGATACTTCTTGTACTGGTTCTTTTATGGTGAAGACTATTGAATTCAGATGGGATTTATTGGAAATAATTAAACGCAACTCTGAAGATTCGGTACTCGACGCACTACTAGGAAAAGGGCTATAGATGGAATGGCCACTAATGGCGCACTGTACATGTGGTGCGCCATTACTAAATACTAATGGCGCACCATGTGTCGGTGCGCCATTAGTGTGAAAATACTAATGGCGCACCACATCCACGGTGCGCCATTAGTAATTTTTTTTCAAAACTACAAATGGCGCACCGTGGGATGGTGCGCCATTAGTAGTTCAACTAGTAATGGCGCACCACCCCACGGTGCGCCATTAGTAATTACGTTTCAAATTTTTTTCCAATTTTTTTATTTTTATTTTTTAAACTACTAATGGCGCACCAGTGAGTGGTGCGCCATTAGTAGTTGAACTACTAATGGCGCACCACTCCCACGGTGCGCCATTAGTAATTTTGTTAAAAATTTTGTTTGTTTCAATTTTTTTTTGAAAAACTACTAGTGGCGCACGGTTGGGGAGGTGCGCCATTACTAGGTGAACTACTAATGGCGCACCACCCCCACGGTGCGCCATTAGTAACTTGGCCCATTCCACCGAATGGACCCCCCTCCCCCCGTGGACCGCCTTTTCAGTTTTTAAAAAAATAAAAGAAAATGATGGAAATGTCAAAAAAATAAAATAAAATAAGTTTCCCATGTGATATGTGGTCTAGTTGTTGGGAAAATTAACAAATATGAATTCCGACTTTATTTGCAAAATCTCTCTGGAATTTCTTAAAATGGGCATAACTTTTGCATACGAACTCGGATGAAAAAGTTTTTTATATGAAAAATCATCTACTCGAAAAGTTACATCCCTCCGGGAGGGGGAAATCATCACCATCGTCATCACCATGGGTCCTCTCAGCGGGAGGGGGTCAATCTCCATCAAAATCTTCACCAGCACCATCTCGTCTCAAACCCTAGTTCATCTCTTGTATCCAATCTTTGTCTCAAAACCTCAGATTGGTACCTATGGGTTGCTAGTCGTGTTGATTACTCCTTGTAGTTGATGCTTGTTGGTTTAGTTGGTGGAACATCATATGTTCAGATCCTTTATGCATATTAATACCCCTCTAATTATGAACATGAATATGATGTGTGGGTAGTTACGTTTGTTCCTGAGGACATGGGAGAAGTCTTGCTATAAGTAGTCATGTGAATTTGGTATTCGTTCGCTATTTTGATGAGATGAATGTTGTCTTTCCTCTAGTGGTGTTATGTGAACGTCGACTACATGACACTTCAACATTGTTTGGGCCTAGAGGAAGGCATTGGGAATTAATAAGTAGATGATGGATTTCTAGAGTGACAGAAGCTTAAACCCTAGTTTATGCGTTGCTTCGTAAGGGGCTGATTTGGATCCATATGTTTCATGCTATGGTTAGGTTTACCTTAATACTTCTTTTGTAGTTGTGGATGCTTGAAATAGGGGTTAATCATAAGTGGGATGCTTGTCCAAGGAAGGGCAGTACCCAAGCACCCGTCCACCCACATATCAAATTATCAAAGTAACGAACGCGAATCATATGAGCATGATGAAAACTAGCTTGACGATAATTCCCATGTGTCCTCGGGAGCACTTTCCTCTATATAAGAGTTTGTACAGGCTTGTCCTTTTCTAGAAAAAGGATTGGGCCACCTTGCTGCACTTTGTTTACTTTTATTACTTGTTACCCGTTACAAATTACCTTGTCACAAAACTATATGTTACCGATAATTTCAGTGCTTGCAGAGAATACCTTACTGAAAACCGCTTGCCATTTCCTTCTGCTCCTCGTTAAGTTCGACACTCTTACTTATCGAAAGGACTACGATAGATCCCCTATACTTGTGGGTCATCAAGACTCTTTTCTGGCGCCGTTGCCGGGGAGTGAAGCGCCTTTGGTAGGTGGAATTTGGTAAGGAAAATTTTATATAGTGAGCTGAAATTTACTGTCACTTGTTACTATGGAAAGTAATCCTTTGAGGGGCTTGTTCGGGGTATCTTCACCCCGACCAGTAGAGCAAAGAGTTTCTCCTCAACCTACTGAACCTACTGAAAATGTTTACTTTGAAATTCCTTCGGGTATGATAGAGAAACTGCTAGCTAATCCTTCTACAGGAGATGGAACATTGCATCCCGATTTGCACCTAATCTATGTGGATGAAGTTTGTGGATTATTTAAGCTTGCAGGTATGCCCGAGGATGTTATCAAGAAGAAGGTCTTCCCTTTATCTTTGAAGGGAAATGCATTGACATGGTTTAGCCTATGCGATGATATTGGATCTTGGAACTACAACCGATTGAAATTGGAATTTCATCAGAAGTTTTATCCAATGCATCTGGTTCATCGTGATCGTAATTATATATATAATTTTTTGCCTCGCGAAGGAGAAAGCATCGCTCAAGCTTGGGGGAGGCTTAAGTCAATGTTATATTCATGCCCCAATCATGAGCTCTCAAGAGAAATTATTATTCAAAAATTTTATGCTCGGCTTTCTCTCAATAATCGCTCCATGCTCGATACTTCTTGTACTGGTTCTTTTATGGTGAAGACTATTGAATTCAGATGGGATTTATTGGAAATAATTAAACGCAACTCTGAAGATTGGGTACTCGACGCACTACTAGGAAAAGGGCTATAGATGGAATGGCCACTAATGGCGCACTGTACATGTGGTGCGCCATTACTAAATACTAATGGCGCACCATGTGTCGGTGCGCCATTAGTGTGAAAATACTAATGGCGCACCACATCCACGGTGCGCCATTAGTAATTTTTTTTTAATTTTTTCAAAACTACTAATGGCGCACCGTGGGATGGTGCGCCATTAGTAGTTCAACTAGTAATGGCGCACCACCCCACGGTGCGCCATTAGTAATTATGTTTCAAATTTTTTTTCCAATTTTTTTTATTTTTATTTTTTAAACTACTAATGGCGCACCACTCACAGGTGCGCCATTAGTAATTTTGTTACAAACTTTGTTTGTTTCAATTTTTTTTTTTTGAAAAACTACTAATGGCGCACGGTTGGGGAGGTGCGCCATTACTAGGTGAACTACTAATGGCGCACCACCCCCACGGTGCGCCATTAGTAACTTGACCCATTCCACCGAATGCACCCCCCCCCCCCCCCCCGTGGACCGCCTTTTCAGTTTTTAAAAAAATAAAAGAAAATGATGGAAATGTCAAAAAAATAAAATAAAATAAGTTTCCCATGTGATATGTGGTCTAGTTGTTGGGAAAATTAACAAATATGAATTTCGACTTTATTTGCAAAATCTCTCTGGAATTTCTTAAAATGGGCATAACTTTTGCATACGAACTCGGATGAAAAAGTTTTTTATATGAAAAATCATCTACTCGAAAAGTTACATCCCTCCGGGAGGGGGAAATCATCACCATCGTCATCACCATGGGTCCTCTCAGCGGGAGGGGGTCAATCTCCATCAAAATCTTCACCAGCACCATCTCGTCTCAAACCCTAGTTCATCTCTTGTATCCAATCTTTGTCTCAAAACCTCAGATTGGTACCTATGGGTTGCTAGTCGTGTTGATTACTCCTTGTAGTTGATGCTTGTTGGTTTAGTTGGTGGAACATCATATGTTCAGATCCTTTATGCATATTAATACCCCTCTAATTATGAACATGAATATGATGTGTGGGTAGTTACGTTTGTTCCTGAGGACATGGGAGAAGTCTTGCTATAAGTAGTCATGTGAATTTGGTATTCGTTCGCTATTTTGATGAGATGAATGTTGTCTTTCCTCTAGTGGTGTTATGTGAACGTCCACTACATGACACTTCAACATTGTTTGGGCCTAGAGGAAGGCATTGGGAATTAATAAGTAGATGATGGATTTCTAGAGTGACAGAAGCTTAAACCCTAGTTTATGCGTTGCTTCGTAAGGGGCTGATTTGGATCCATATGTTTCATGCTATGGTTAGGTTTACCTTAATACTTCTTTTGTAGTTGTGGATGCTTGCAATAGGGGTTAATCATAAGTGGGATGCTTGTCCAAGGAAGGGCAGTACCCAAGCACCCGTCCACCCACATATCAAATTATCAAAGTAACGAACGCGAATCATATGAGCATGATGAAAATTAGCTTGACGATAATTCCCATGTGTCCTCGGGAGCACTTTCCTCTATATAAGAGTTTGTACAGGCTTGTCCTTTTCTAGAAAAAGGATTGGGCCACCTTGCTGCACTTTGTTTACTTTTATTACTTGTTACCCGTTACAAATTACCTTATCACAAAACTATATGTTACCGATAATTTCAGTGCTTGCAGAGAATACCTTACTGAAAACCGCTTGTCATTTCCTTCTGCTCCTCGTTGGGTTCGACACTCTTACTTATCGAAAGGACTACGATAGATCCCCTATACTTGTGGGTCATCAAGACTCTTTTCTGGCGCCGTTGCCGGGGAGTGAAGCGCCTTTGGTAGGTGGAATTTGGTAAGGAAAATTTTATATAGTGAGCTGAAATTTACTATCACTTGTTACTATGGAAAGTAATCCTTTGAGGGGCTTGTTCGGGGTATCTTCACCCCGACCAGTAGAGCAAAGAGTTTCTCCTCAACCTACTGAAAATGTTTACTTTGAAATTCCTTCGGGTATGATAGAGAAACTGCTAGCTAATCCTTCTACAGGACATGGAATATTGCATCCCGATTTGCACCTAATCTATGTGGATGAAGTTTGTGGATTATTTAAACTTGCAGGTATGCCCGAGGATGTTATCAACAAGAAGGTCTTCCCTTTATCTTTGAAGGGAAATGCATTGACATGGTTTAGCCTATGCGATGATATTGGATCTTGGAACTACAACCGATTGAAATTGGAATTTCATCAGAAGTTTTATCCAATGCATCTGGTTCATCGTGATCGTAATTATATATATAATTTTTTGCCTCGCGAAGGAGAAAGCATCGCTCAAGCTTGGGGGAGGCTTAAGTCAATGTTATATTCATGCCCCAATCATGAGCTCTCAAGAGAAATTATTATTCAAAAATTTTATGCTCGGCTTTCTCTCAATAATCGCTCCATGCTCGATACTTCTTGTACTGGTTCTTTTATGGTGAAGACTATTGAATTCAGATGGGATTTATTGGAAATAATTAAACGCAACTCTGAAGATTGGGTACTCGACGCACTACTAGGAAAAGGGCTATAGATGGAATGGCCACTAATGGCGCACTGTATATGTGGTGCGCCATTACTAAATACTAATGGCGCACCATGTGTCGGTGCGCCATTAGTGTGAAAATACTAATGGCGCACCACATCCACGGTGCGCCATTAGTAATTTTTTTTAATTTTATCAAAACTACTAATGGCGCACCGTGGGATGGTGCGCCATTAGTAGTTCAACTAGTAATGGCGCACCACCCCACGGTGCGCCATTAGTAATTATGTTTCAAATTTTTTTTCCAATTTTTTTTATTTTTATTTTTTAAACTACTAATGGCGCACCACTCACAGGTGCGCCATTAGTAATTTTGTTACAAGTTTTGTTTGTTTCAATTTTTTTTTGAAAAACTACTAATGGCGGACGGTTGGGGAGGTGCGCCATTACTAGGTGAACTACTAATGGCGCACCACCCCCACGGTGCGCCATTAGTAACTTGGCCCATTCCACCGAATGCACCCCCGCCCCCCCCCCCCCCGTGGACCGCCTTATCAGTTTAAAAAAAATAAAAGAAAATGATGGAAATGTCAAAAAAATAAAATAATATAAGTTTCCCATGTGATATGTGGTCTAGTTGTTGGGAAAATTAACAAATATGAATTTCGACTTTATTTGCAAAATCTCTCTGGAATTTCTTAAAATGGGCATAACTTTTGCATACGAACTCGGATGAAAAAGTTTTTTATATGAAAAATCATCTACTCGAAAAGTTACATCCCTCCGGGAGGGGGAAATCATCACCATCGTCATCACCATGGGTCCTCTCAGCGGGAGGGGGTCAATCTCCATCAAAATCTTCACCAGCACCATCTCGTCTCAAACCCTAGTTCATCTCTTGTATCCAATCTTTGTCTCAAAACCTCAGATTGGTACCTATGGGTTGCTAGTCGTGTTGATTACTCCTTGTAGTTGATGCTTGTTGGTTTAGTTGGTGGAACATCATATGTTCAGATCCTTTATGCATATTAATACCCCTCTAATTATGAACATGAATATGATGTGTGGGTAGTTACGTTTGTTCCTGAGGACATGGGAGAAGTCTTGCTATAAGTAGTCATGTGAATTTGGTATTCGTTCGCTATTTTGATGAGATGAATGTTGTCTTTCCTCTAGTGGTGTTATGTGAACGTCGACTACATGACACTTCAACATTGTTTGGGCCTAGAGGAAGGCATTGGGAATTAATAAGTAGATGATGGATTTCTAGAGTGACAGAAGCTTAAACCCTAGTTTATGCGTTGCTTCGTAAGGGGCTGATTTGGATCCATATGTTTCATGCTATGGTTAGGTTTACCTTAATACTTCTTTTGTAGTTGTGGATGCTTGCAATAGGGGTTAATCATAAGTGGGATGCTTGTCCAAGGAAGGGCAGTACCCAAGCACCCGTCCACCCACATATCAAATTATCAAAGTAACGAACGCGAATCATATGAGCATGATGAAAACTAGCTTGACGATAATTCCCATGTGTCCTCGGGAGCACTTTCCTCTATATAAGAGTTTGTACAGGCTTGTCCTTTGCTAGAAAAAGGATTGGGCCACCTTGCTGCACTTTGTTTACTTTTATTACTTGTTACCCGTTACAAATTACCTTATCACAAAACTATCTGTTACCGATAATTTCAGTGCTTGCAGAGAATACCTTACTGAAAACCGCTTGTCATTTCCTTCTGCTCCTCGTTGAGTTGGACACTCTTACTTATTGAAAGGACTACGATAGATCCCCTATACTTTTGGGTCATCAAGACTCTTTTCTGGCGCCGTTGCCGGGGAGTGAAGCGCCTTTGGTAGGTGGAATTTGGTAAGGAAAATTTTATATAGTGAGCTGAAATTTACTGTCACTTGTTACTATGGAAAGTAATCCTTTGAGGGGCTTGTTCGGGGTATCTTCACCCCGACCAGTAGAGCAAAGAGTTTCTCCTCAACCTACTGAACCTACTGAAAATGTTTACTTTGAAATTCCTTCGGGTATGATAGATAAACTGCTAGCTAATCCTTTTACAGGAGATGGAACATTGCATCCCGATTTGCACCTAATCTATGTGGATGAAGTTTGTGGATTATTTAAGCTTGCAGGTATGCCCGAGGATGTTATCAAGAAGAAGGTCTTCCCTTTATCTTTGAAGGGAAATGCATTGACATGGTTTAGCCTATGCGATGATATTGGATCTTGGAACTACAACCGATTGAAATTGGAATTTCATCAGAAGTTTTATCCTATGCATCTGGTTCATCGTGATCGTAATTATATATATAATTTTTTGCCTCGCGAAGGAGAAAGCATCGCTCAAGCTTGGGGGAGGCTTAAGTCAATGTTATATTCATGCCCCAATCATGAGCTCTCAAGAGAAATTATTATTCAAAAAATTTATGCTCGGCTTTCTCTCAATAATCGCTCCATGCTCGATACTTCTTGTACTGGTTCTTTTATGGTGAAGACTATTGAATTCAGATGGGATTTATTGGAAATAATTAAACGCAACTCTGAAGATTGGGTACTCGACGCACTACTAGGAAAAGGGCTATAGATGGAATGGCCACTAATGGCGCACTGTACATGTGGTGCGCCATTACTAAATACTAATGGCGCACCATGTGTCGGTGCGCCATTAGTGTGAAAATACTAATGGCGCACCACATCCACGGTGCGCCATTAGTAATTTTTTTTTTCAAAACTACTAATGGCGCACCGTGGGATGGTGCGCCATTAGTAGTTCAACTAGTAATGGCGCACCACCCCACGGTGCGCCATTAGTAATTATGTTTCAAATTTTTTTTCCAATTTTTTTTATTTTTATTTTTTAAACTACTAATGGCGCACCTGTGAGTGGTGCGCCATTAGTGGTTCAACTACTAATGGCGCACCACTCCCACGGTGCGCCATTAGTAGTTGAACTACTAATGGCGCACCACTCACAGGTGCGCCATTAGTAATTTTGTTACAAATTTTGTTTGTTTCAATTTTTTTTTTGAAAAACTACTAATGGCGCATGGTTGGGGAGGTGCGCCATTACTAGGTGAACTACTAATGGCGCACCACCCCCACGGTGCGCCATTAGTAACTTGGCCCATTCCACCGAATGCACCCCCCCCTCCCCCGTGGACCGCCTTTTCAGTTTAAAAAAAATAAAAGAAAATGATGGAAATGTCAAAAAAATAAAATAAAATAAGTTTCCCCTGTGATATGTGGTCTAGTTGTTGGGAAAATTAACAAATATGAATTTCGACTTTATTTGCAAAATCTCTCTGGAATTTCTTAAAATGGGCATAACTTTTGCATACGAACTCGGATGAAAAAGTTTTTTATATGAAAAATCATCTACTCGAAAAGTTACATCCCTCCGGGAGGGGGAAATCATCACCATCGTCATCACCATGGGTCCTCTCAGCGGGAGGGGGTCAATCTCCATCAAAATCTTCACCAGCACCATCTCGTCTCAAACCCTAGTTCATCTCTTGTATCCAATCTTTGTCTCAAAACCTCAGATTGGTACCTATGGGTTGCTAGTCGTGTTGATTACTCCTTGTAGTTGATGCTTGTTGGTTTAGTTGGTGGAACATCATATGTTCAGATCCTTTATGCATATTAATACCCCTCTAATTATGAACATGAATATGATGTGTGGGTAGTTACGTTTGTTCCTGAGGACATGGGAGAAGTCTTGCTATAAGTAGTCATGTGAATTTGGTATTCGTTCGCTATTTTGATGAGTTGAATGTTGTCTTTCCTCTAGTGGTGTTATGTGAACGTCGACTACATGACACTTCAACATTGTTTGGGCCTCGAGGAAGGCATTGGGAATTAATAAGTAGATGATGGATTTCTAGAGTGACAGAAGCTTAAACCCTAGTTTATGCGTTGCTTCGTAAGGGGCTGATTTGGATCCATATGTTTCATGCTATGGTTAGGTTTACCTTAATACTTGTTTTGTAGTTGTGGATGCTTGCAAGAGGGGTTAATCATAAGTGGGATGCTTGTCCAAGGAAGGGCAGTACCCAAGCACCCGTCCACCCACATATCAAATTATCAAAGTAACGAACGCGAATCATATGAGCATGATGAAAACTAGCTTGACGATAATTCCCATGTGTCCTCGGGAGCACTTTCCTCTATATAAGAGTTTGTACAGGCTTGTCCTTGTCTAGAAAAAGGATTGGGCCACCTTGCTGCACTTTGTTTACTTTTATTACTTGTTACCCGTTACAAATTACCGCCTTCAGAATATCGTGTGTCCTTGGGAACCCCGTTAAACGTTTTCAAAATCCTGAAAAACCTAACAGAAAAAAAGATACGGGGCTTTTAAGATCTGGAGAGGCAAAAATATTCAAAAAAAATCAAACTTACTAATGGCGCACCTGCCCATGGTGCGCCATTACTATCTTCCCGCCTTTAGAATTCAAAATAAATAAAAAAAATAAAAAAAAGTTACTAATGGTGCACCTGCCCATGGTGCGCCATTACTATCTTCCCGCCTTCAGAATTCAAAATAAATTAAAAAAATAAAAAAAGTTACTAATGGCGCACCTGCCCATGGTGCGCCATTAGTATCTTCCCGCCTTCAAAATTCAAAAAAAGTTACTAATGGCGCACCTGCCCACGGTGCGCCATTACTATGCCGTATATATGGCTGGGCGTGTCCTCTCCTCCTTACCTCTTCATTCTTCTCCTCCACTCCACCTCTCCTCCACTTCATCTCCTTCTCCCTCCTCTCCGGTGAGCTCCTCCTCCCTCTTCTCCGGTGAGCTCCTCCTCCCTCCTCTCCGGTGAGCTCCTCCTCCCTCCTCTCCGGTGAGCTCCTCCTCCCTCCTCTCCGGTGAGCTCCTCCTCCCTCCTCTCCGGTGAGCTCCTACTCCCTCCTCTCCGGTGAGCTCCTCCTCCCTCCTCTTCGGTGAGCTCCTCCTCCCTCCTCTTCGGTGAGCTCCCCTCATGGTTTCTCCTTCCTCCTCTCCGATGCCGGTGAACTCCTCTCCGGCGACCTCCTCCTCCTCTCCGGCGATGTAGGCGAGCACCTCTCCGGCGACCTCCTCCTCCTCCTCTCCGGCGAACTCCTCTCCGGCAAAAGAACACGGCAAAAGTACGTACAAGATCCAAAAACAGGAACGAAATTTGAAATAATATCGTGCAAAAAAATGAGCCAAAAAAACGAGCAAAAAATGGGCACAAAAATCGCGATCCAGATCCAAATTCAAAAATAGCAAAGGATACTAATGGCGCATCACTAAACAGTGCGCCATTAGTATGCCGAAGTTACTAATGGCGCATCTTGTTGTTGTGCGCCATTAGTATGCCAAAGCACCTGGGTATAGATGGCCCCCTGGGAGGCATACTAATGGCGCACTGTTGTATATACTAATGGCGCATCTGGGGTGCGCCATTAGTATACCAGATACTAATGGCGCACCAGTGGTGCGCCATTAGTAAAATATACTAATGGCGTGCTACTAATGGCGCACCACTAATGCGCCATTAATGGCCAAATTAGGTGCGCCATTAGTAGGCATTTTCCTAGTAGTGACGAAGGTAAGGAGTCAGGTATAACACCTAAGTTTGATTGTGTTAAATCTTTTATGGATACTGATGTTTTCCGTGAATTTAGCATTAAATATGGACTTGACTCTGAGATAGTAGCTTCTTTCTGTGAATCATTTGCTACTCATGTTGATCTCCCTAAGGAGAAGTGGTTTAAATATCATCCTCCCATTGAAGTAAAAGTAGTTGAACCTATTAAAGTAGAAGAAAAGACTATCACTTATAATGTTCATCCTATTGTTCCTACCGCTTATATTGAGAAACCACCTTTCCCTGCTAGAATAAAGGATCATGCTAAAGCTTCAACTATGGTTCGTAAGAGTAATACTAGGACCCTGAGAAAATTGTAGTTGAACCTAGTATTGCTATGGTTAAAGATCTCTTGGTCGATAATATTGATGGGCATGTTATTTACTTTTGTGATGAAGCTGCTAGAATTGCTTGACCCGATACTAAAAATAAACATAGACCTGTTGTAGGCATGCCTGTTATTTCTGTTAAAATAGCAGATCATTGTTATCATCGGTGCTAGTGCGAGTGCAATACCTCATTCTTTATACAAAGAAATTATGCATGATATTGCACCTGCTGAGTTAGAAGATATTGATGTCACTATTAAGCTTGCCAATAGAGATACTATTTCACCAGTTGGGATTGTTAGAGATGTTGAAGTCTTGTGTGGGAAAGTTAAATATCCTACCGATTTTCTTGTTCTTGGTTCCCCACAAGATGACTTTTGTCCCATTATATTTGGTAGACCCTTCTTGAATACTGTTAATGCTAAGATAGATTGCAAAAAGGATGTTGTTACTATTGGTTTAGGGGATATGTCTCATGATTTTAATTTTGCTAAATTTCGTAGGCAACCCCATGATAAAGAATTGCCTAGTAAAGATGAAATTATTGGTCTTGCTTCTATTGCCGTGCCTCCTAACGATCCTTTAGAACAATATTTGCTAGACCATGAAAATGATATGTTTATGAATGAAAGAAGGGAAATAGATGAAGTATTCTTTAAACAAGGACCTATTTTGAAACACAAATTGCCTGTTCAAATTCTAGGGGATCCTCTTCCACCCATGGGTGATCCCGTGTTTGAGCTTAAACCATTACCTGATACTCTTAAATATGCTTATCTTGATGAAAAGAATATATATCCTGTTATTATTAGTGCTAACCTTTCAGAGCAAGAAGAAGAGAAATTATTGAAAACTCTGAAGAAGCACCGTGCTGCTATTGGATATACTCTTGATGATCTTAAGGGCATTAGTCACACTCTATGCTAGCACAAAATAAAATTGGAGAAAGACGCTAACCCGGTTGTCGATCACCAACGACGGTTAAATCCTAAGATGAAAGAAGTGGTAAGAAAAGAATACTAAAGCTTCTAGAGGCAGGTATAATTTATCCCGTTGCTGATAGTCAGTGGGTAAGTCATGTCCATTATGTCCCTAAGAAGGCAGGTATTACTGATGTTCCTAATGATAAAGATGAATTGATCTCACAATTGTTACAGGTTATGGAATGGTAATTGATTTCCGCAAAATAAATAAAGCTACTAAAAAGGATCATTACCCTTTAACTTTTATTGATCAAATGCTAGAAAGATTATCCAAACATACACATTTTTGCTTTCTAGATGGTTATTCTGGTTTCTCTCAAATACATGTGTCAAAAGAGGATCAAGAAAAGATCACTTTTACTTGCCATTTCGGTACCTTTGCTTATAGATTTATGCCTTTTGGTTTATGAAATGCACCTGCTACCTTTCAGAAATGTATCACTCCTATATTCTCTAACTTTTGTGAAAAGATTGTTGAGGTTTTCATGGATGATTTCTCTGTATATGGAACTTCTTTCGATGATTGCTTAAGCAACCTTGATCGAGTTTCGCAGAGATGTGAAGAAACTAATCTTGTCTTGAATTGGGAGAAGTGCCCCTTTATGGCTAATGAAGGTATTGTCTTGGGGCATAAAATTTCTGAAAGAGGTACCGAAGTTGATAAAGCTAAAGTTGATGCGATTGAAAAGATACCATGTCCTAAGGACATTAAAGGTATAAGTAGTTTCCTTGGTCATGCCGGTTTTTATAGGAGGTTCATTAAAGACTTCTCAAAAATTTCTAGGCCTCTGACTAATCTTTTACAAAATGATGTTCCTTTTGTCTTTGATGATGATTGTGTAGAAGCATTTTAAATACTTAAGAAAGCTTTGATTTCTGCACCTATTGTTCAGCCACCTGATTGGAATTTACCCTTTGAAATTATGTGTGATGCTAGCGATTATGCTG
The DNA here is from genome assembly GCF_002575655.3 of Aegilops tauschii subsp. strangulata. Taxonomy (NCBI): domain Eukaryota; kingdom Viridiplantae; phylum Streptophyta; class Magnoliopsida; order Poales; family Poaceae; genus Aegilops; species Aegilops tauschii. Next base: position 214,801,705 of record NC_053038.3, read on the forward strand.
TACGTGCTGTTCTAGGACAAAGAGTTGATAAGAAATTAAATGTTATTCAATATGCTAGTAAAACTCTAGACAGTGCCCAGAGAAATTATGCTACTACTAAAAATGAATTTTTAGCAGTTGTATTTGCTTGTGATAAGTTCAGACCTTATATTGTTGACTCTAAAGTAACTGTTCACATTGATCATGCTGCTATTAAATATCTTATGGAAAAGAAAGATGCTAAACCTTGACTTACTAGATGGGTTCTCCTATTACAAGAATTTGATCTCCATATTATTGATAGAAAGGGAGCTAAGAACCCCGTTGCAGACAACTTATCTAGGTTAGAGAATGTTCTTGATGACCCACTACCTATTGATGATGGCTTTCCAGATGAACAACTAGCTGTCATAAATGCTTCTCGTACTGCTCCATGGTATGCTGATTATGCTAATTACATTGTTGCTAAATTTATACCACCTAGTTTCACATACCAGCAAAAGAAAAAGTTCTTCTATGATTTAAGACATTACTTCTGGTATGAACGACACCTTTATAAAGAAGGAGTAGATGATGTTATTAGACATTGTGTACATGAGCATGAACATGAACAGATCCTACGCAGGTGTCACTCCGAGGCTTATGGAGGACATCACGCTGGAGATAGAACTGCACATAAGGTATTGCAATCCTATTTTTGTTGGCCTACTCTCTTCAAAGATGCCTGTAAGTTTGTCTTGTCTTGTGATGAATGTCAAAGAATTGGTAATATTAGTAGACGTCAAGAAATTCCTATGAATTATACACTTGTTATTGAACCATTTGATGTTTGGGGTTTTGATTATATGGGACCGTTTCCTTCCTCTAATGGGTATACACATATTTTAGTTGCTGTTGATTACGTTACTAAGTGGGTAGAAGCTATTCCAACTAGTAGTGCTGATCATAACACCTCTATTAAGATGCTTAAAGAAGTTATTTTTCTAAGGTTTGGAGTCCCTAGATACTTAATGACTGATGGTGGTTCACATTTTATTCATGGTGCTTTTCGTAAAATGCTTGCTAAGTATGAAGTTAATCATAGAATTGCATCTCCATATCACCCATAGTCTAGTGGTCAAGTAGAATTGAGTAATAGAGAGATTAAATTAATTTTGCAAAAGACTGTTAATACATCTAGAAAGAATTGGTCTAAGAAACTTGATTATGCATTATGGGCCTATAGAACTGCATATAAAAATCCTATGGGTATGTCTCCGTATAAAATGGTATATGGAAAAGCATGACACTTACCTCTCGAACTAGAACATAAGGCATATTGGGCCATTAAAGAGCTCAATTATGATTTCAAACTTGCCGGTGAGAAGAGACTATTTGACATTAGCTCACTTGATGAGTGGAGAACCCAAGCCTATGAGAATGCCAAACTGTTTAAAGAAAAGTTAAAAAAAGGCATGACAAAAGCATACAAAAGCGTGAGTTTAATGTAGGTGATTATGTTTTGCTATACAACTCTCGTTTAAGATTTTTTGCAGGGAAACTCCTCTCTAAATGGGAAGGTCCTTACGTTATTGAGGAGGTCTATCATTCCGGTGCCATAATAATCAACAACTTCGAAGGCACAAATCCGAAGGTGGTGAACGGTCAAAGAACCAAACATTATATCTCAGGTAATCCCATAAATTTTGAAAATAATGTTATTGAAACCGTAACCCCGGAGGAATACATAAGGGACACTTTCTATAATGTTTTAGACTCCGAAAAGGAATAGGTATGTGGTATGGTAAGTAAACTGACTCCAAAACAGTTCTAATAGCTATATTTCTCCGTTTTGGAATATTTAAGAAAATAGAAAAATAAGAAGTAGTCTGGGAAGGACACGAGGCATCCACGAGGGTGGAGGGCGAGCCCTACTCCCCTAGGCGCGCCCCCTGCCTCGTGGGCACCTCGTGTGCCCTCCGGACTCAGTTTTCTTGCACGATACTTCTTTTGGTCGGTAAAAAATCATTATATAATCTCCCGAAGGTTTTGACCACCGTACCACGCAAATATCTTATGTTTTTGTTTCGAGCTATTTTTCTGACAGATCTACATCATCATGACGTCTTCAAACGCCCCCAAGGAAACTTTTTCGAGAAGGTTATCAACCCCTACCTCGCGGAGGTGCTGCAACACCCGCAGACAATTGTGATGCGTGATGGGTTGCTGCACATCCGCGATGTTGAGGGACCAAGGAGGAGCGGAAGCATGGAGACAAGACTCGAAGCAATGGAGCAATAAGTTTTCATGTGCCAGGAGATGGTGGAACGTGGACTCGATGCCAACCACATAATGATCACGGAGTTCACCAACAACCACAAGCTAGATGCCAGTAACATTGGGGAGACCATCTTCAAGCTTCACGAGAAAATTGAGCACCTCCAAGCCCAGATCAATGACCTGCAAAACCAAAACTATGACTATGAATATAGATTCGAGAGGATGAGTTTGGCTGCAGATTGGAAGATCGCGGAGACTCGATCATGTTTCTATGATGGTGAGCCTATGCCTTGGAGGATGGACGACAAGCCTACATCATCAACAAACCCTTCATCACCACCTCCGAGGAAAGAGACATAATCACATGGATATGGGCACTCCCCTTGGCAACTGCCAAGCTTGGGGGAGGTGCCCCGGTATCGTATCACCATCACACTTCTATATTTACCGTTTTTCTTAGTTCGGTCCTTTTGGTAATATCTTGATCTAGTAGAATAAAGTCTTAGTATGATTTAGTTTTGAGTTTTGCTTTATGATCCTTCTATGTAATCGAGTCCGTGTTTTATATATAATAAAGATTAGTTTTGATTCAAGGGCTTGATTATCTTGCTACGATCTTGAGGGAATAAAAATAAAAGAGAAGAGAAAGAGTAAAAAGAATTAAAGAGATCATATAGATCTTATGGAGAGTAATGACTTCACATATAAAAGAGTATGATGAATAAAAATTGTTGAGAGTTGACAAACATAGTTTTGGTCATCGTTGCAATTAATAGGAAGTAATAAAGAAAGAGAGGTTTTCACATATAAATATACTATCTTGGACATCTTTTATGATTGTGAGCACTCATTAAAATATGACATGCTAAAAAGATGATGTTGGACAAGGAAGACAATGTAATAGGTTATGTTTTCTTATATCCGAAATAAAGTATATTGTCATGGATCATCCAACATGTTGAGCTTGCCTTTCCCCCTCATGCTAGCCAAATTCTCTGCACCAAGTAGAGATACTACTTGTGCTCCGAATATCCTTAAACCCGATTTTGCCATGAGATTCCACCATATCTACCTATGGATTGAGTAAGATCCTTCAAGTAAGTTGTCACTGTTGCATGCAATAAAAATTTCTCTCTAAATATGTATGATTTATTAGTGTGGAGAAAATAAGCTTTATACGATCTTGTGATATGGAAGCAATAAAAGCGACGGACTGCATAATAAAGGTCCCTATTTGTAATGCCCCGAGACCGATGCTCCACATGCCTTCCTTTATTGTAGTTGTTGTCGTGGTTATTATGTTTGTTGCACTATCATAATTGTTTTGCATATTTCACTCATATATGTTTATGCCATGATCATGTTGAGTGCCTTGTCATTTTTGCTTCTTGCATCATGTTCATCTTATATTATATTGCATTGCATCATGATCATCATGCCTTGTTTTGCATATTTAAGTTTTGTTGAGTGTTCATGTGTGAATCCCCTCTTATTCTTACCTCCACCTCATTTTTGTTCCATGCACATACCAGCAACAATTCATCAAGTTCACCCAAGCTTATATCCCATCCAAACTTCTCCTTTTTCCCTTTCTTTCAATTATTTCTCTAGTGGCATTTTCTACTCCAGATTAATGTTCACTTATTTTCAGTAAATCCTACACATTTACTTCAAGCTTTCTATCAAGTTTCAGCTCATTTGGAGATGATTTGGTTGGGTTCAAAAATGACTCAAGTTTAAATTTAATTCAAACTTGGTTTATTTTTCTACCTCTAAAAATGGCCAAAGAAATTTATTCAAATAGTGCATATCTCCAGGAGCTCATATTAATTCTCATCCTTGCTTCTACCTTCTCCATGCTCTCTGTTCTTTTCTGTAATTATTTCATGTCTGAAGGAATTCAGGAAAAGGGCAGCAGCAGCACGCAGCCCAGCAAACCCGCAGCCCAATTCCATCCCTTGGTAAAATTCCCACGCGGTCACTGTTTACCCCTTCCCCGGACCCACCTGTCATTCTCTCTTCCCCCTCCTTTTCTTCCACCTCACGCCCTCCCTCTCTCTCACAGTAACTTTGCAACCCACGCACGCCATGGCCACCGTGGTCGAGCCAGCCGCGCCCGCACCCCTATTTAACCCCTCTTGGCGTCCGAGCCCTCCTAGGGTTTCCCTCCCCTTCCTCCACCGCCGCCGCAGGTCATCGTTCCCGAGCGAGACAGAGAGCGCGAGCTCGATGCCGGCGTTCCACTAGAGGATCCAGATGTAACCTCAGTGTACATTGTCTTCCCCTGTGTCGTCTACATCGCCTGCGACCACCCCGGCGACGCGGGACGTCAAGACGGCATCGCTGGCATCCTCTTCTTCCCCGACGGCCGCTGCACCTTCTCCATCGTTTCGGGTCGGCTCCTACTGCCTCTCATCAATCTAGGCGCACCGCATGCCTGTGGTGAGCATGCTCTTCCCACGCACCACTTTTCCCTCTCGTTTCCTCCCTGTCTCGCGCAAATTGACCGGAGCCCGAGGCACTTCGGCCATGGCATGGTCTCCGGCGAAGTTTCGGTGACCCTCTGCTCGGGTGTTGGCACTTTTAGGCTCGCAGTGTCCTGTAGATGCGTTCTTGTTGGAGAATCCTCTCGTTTGCCTGCTCTAGCCGATCCACCGTAGCAGCCCGACACGCACCACCGCGCCACCCCGTCGTCGGCGAGGGATCCGTCCACTTCCCGTTGCATGCTTGGTACGAATGGGTTCGCCCCGTTGCGTAGCTTCCATCCACGCCCTCCCTCGCGTGTTTTGGTTGCCGGAACAGCTTCGGAGAGCTCCTCTGCCGCTTTCTGTGCACATCGGCACCTCCTTTGTTTTTCTTTGCTTCAGCACGCACACGACACTGGCGAGCAGCAGCCGTTCGTCCCTGCCTTGCGCATCCACACCTACACCCTCGCGTCGTTGCTTCACCACACGCACCCTGGCACGTTTCCGCACCCCCGTCGGTCCTCTGCAACCACAGCAGGGGTTGCTGCTGGCTCCCGTCACCGACGAGTCCCCGTGCGCACGCTTTAGTTTTGGTCCAGGTCACGATGCGTATATCCTTATCCCCAACCGATTTCCCTTGGCGTCACGAACACATAGCCAGCCCAGAGGCTGGCGCAGCCACTATCCATCCGAGGGGTCTAGGGTTCGAGTCCCAGGCGCCCCAGTGTTTGCTATGTTTTTCCTTTACTGTTGCACGCACACACCCATAGCCGGTTGGGCCCTATTCCAGTTCTGGGCCGCTGCACTATGTGGCTTCTGGCCCGCGTATGTGTTTTATTTCTGCTGTGTGATTTTAGCATCTTCTAGTGCAAGCATATTTACAGAAATGCCATCATTTTGAATTGTGCATAACTAAATATCCATGCATCCAAATAGATCATGTCATATATGTAAAATGCTCAGATTTTCCTGTACTTTCATAATCTGCAACTTTCAACCATGTTAAAAATGTTTAACTTACTGTTTGATTTAATTTGCTCAAATGACTTGCTAAAATGGTTTATTTCATAACAAAATAACCGTAGCTCCATTTTGAATAAACTTTATATGTAAATTGGGTGGAATAATGCATAGAATAACTTGGTTCACTTTATTTTGATGTTTAGGGCAGAACAGTAGCTAATTCAAAATATGCACATGGGGATTTTTCGGAATTGTTGTTTGTTGTTCCGACCTCATTTAAACTTGCCTAGATAGGTAGTTTTAGTATGTTTCACCTCTTGACATGTTTAATAACATTTAATATTGTTGGGTACCTAAACAGGAGTGAACTACACATTTGAATGTGGTGTTTCTTCAATATGCAACTCGTTGCATATTGAGCTCCACTTAATTTGTAGTATTGTTTGTTACACTTTGCCATGTCATGCCTCATTGAATCGGACATGCATCATACTTGATTGTGCATCATGTCTTGTTTATGTGTTGTGTGTTTACCATGTTGTTTGCTTCTTTCCGGTTGTGCTTCTTCTCGATAGTTCATGTTTCGTTGCGATCGTGAGGATTCATTCGACTACGCTTGGTTTGTCTACGTGGCTTCGTCTTCTTCATGGACTCGTTCTTCTTCCTAGCGGGATTTCAGGCAAGATGACCGTCACCTTGGATCTCACTACTATCTTTGCTATGCTAGTTGTCTCGTTGCTATCGCTATGTCGCGCTACCTACCACTTGTTTTTCACGCCTCCCAAATTGCCATGAAAACCTCTAACCTTTTCACCCTTCCTACCAAACCGTTGTTTGGCTATGTCACCGCTTTGCTCAGCCCCTCTTATAGCGTTGCTAGTTGCAGATGCAGTTGCAGGTTGTTCCATGTTGGAACATGGATATCATGAACTTTGTTGGGATCACAATATCTCTTATTTAATTAATGCATCTATATACTTGGTAAAGGGTGGAAGGCTCGGCCTTATGCCTGGTGTTTTGTTCCACTCTTGCCGCCCTAGTTTCCGTCATACCGGTGTTATGTTCCTTGATTTTGCGTTCCTTACGCGGTTGGGTGTTATGGAAACCCCTTGACAGTTCGCTTTGAATAAAACTCCTCCAGCAAGGCCCAACCTTGGTTTTACATTTGCGTCACCTAAGACTTTTTCCCTTGGGTTTCCGGAGCCCGAGGGTCATCTTTATTTTAACGCCCCGGGCCAGTGTTCCTCTGAGTGCTGGTCCAAACCGGGCGATGTCCGGCTCCCCCTGGGCAACCATGGTCTATGCCAACCCGAATGCCTCCCCATCGGATGTGCCCTGAGAACGAGATACGTGCGACTCCTATCGGGATTTGTCAGCACATCGGGCGGCTTTGCTGGTCTTGTTTTACCATTGTCGAAATGTCTTGTAACAGGGATTCCGAGACTGACCGGGTCTTCCCGGGAGAAGGAATATCCTTCGTTGACCGTGAGAGCTTGTGACGGGCTAAGTTGGGACACCCCTGCAGGGTATAAACTTTCGAGAGCCGTGCCCGCGGTTATGTGGCAGATGGGAATTTGTTAATATCCGATTCTAGAGAACTTGACACTTGACGCAATTAAAATACATCAACCGCGTGTGTAACCGTGATGGTGTCTTTTCGGCGGAGTCCTGGAAGTGAACACGGTTTTGGGGTTATGTTTGAACGTAAGTAGTACACGATCACTTCTTCATCATTTCTAGTTGGCGACCGCTTGCGTAGCTTCTCATCTTATTCTTGTATTTGTAAGTTAGCCACCATACATGCTTAGTCGCTGCTGCAACCTCACCACCTTACCCCTTCCTTACCCATTAAGCTTTGCTAGTCTTGATACCCATGGTAATGGGATTGCTGAGTCCTCGTGGCTCACAGATTACTACAACAATAGTTGCAGGTACAGGTTATGCGATGATCATGACGCGAGAGCGATGTTTACTCGTGTTGGAGTTCTTCTTCTTCTTCGTCGATCTTGGGTTAGGTTCCGGGTCGGCAGCCTGGGCTAGCAGGGTGGATATTGTTTGAGTTTCTGTTTATGTTTCATCCGTAGTCGGATGTTGTTCTCATGTATGATGTTGATGTATTCTTGGGGCGTTTGCGCCTTATGTATGTATCCCCAATTATTATGTAATGGTACGATGTAATGATATCCACCTTGCAAAAGCGTTTCAATATGCGGGTCTATCCTTGGTGGGACCTTCTAGTTCCTCTCGGATAGGGTCGCATATTGGGCATGACACTACCACAAGTGGCAATATAAAGTGATGTTCTTTCGCATAAAGATTTTGTGCATCCAACCATAAAAGCACATGACAACCTCTGCTTCCCTCTGCGAAGGGCCTATCTTTTATTCTTGTCTTATACATTATACAAGAGTCGTGGTGATCTTCACCTTTTCCTTTTTACATTTTATCCTTTGGCAAGCACATTGTGTTGGAAAGATCCTGATATATATATATATCCAATTGGATGTAAGTTATCATAAACTATTATTGTTGACTTTACCCTTGAGGTAAAAGGTTGGGAGGCAACACTATAAGCCCCTATCTTTCTCTGTGTCCGATTAAAACTCCATACCCATAAGTATTGCGTGAGTGTTAGCAATTGTGAAAGACTAAACTCCATACATGGACTTGCTGAAAAGCTCTTATATTGACTCTTTCCGATGTTATGATAAATTGCAATTGCTTCAATGTCTGAGATTATAGTTTGTTAGTTTTCAACGAAGTTTCTGATTCATAGTTTACATTGTGAATAGATTGTTACTTTAGCATAAGAAATCATATGACAATATATATATGTTGCTGTTATAAGAATGATCATGATGCCCTCATGTCCGTATTTTATTTTATCGACACCTCCATCTCAAAACATGTGGACATATTTTTCGTTATCGGCTTCCGCTTGAGGACAAGCGAGGTCTAAGCTTGGGGGAGTTGATACGTCCATTTTGCATCATGCTTTTATATCAATATTTATTGCATTATGGGCTATTATTACACATTATGTCACAATACTTATCCATATTCTCTCTTATTTTACAAGGTTTACACGAAGAGGGAGAATGCCGGCAGCTAGAATTCTGTGCTGGAAAAGGAGCAAATATTAGAGACCTATTTTGACAACTCCAAAAGTCCTGAAACTCCACGGAAGTCAGTTTTGGAATATATTAAAAATATTGGGCGGAGAAAGCACCAGATGGGGGCCACCCACCATCCATGAGGGTGGGGGTGCGCCCCCTGCCTCGTGGGCCCCCTGGCAGGCCTCCGGTGCCCATCTTTGGCTATATGAAGTCTTTTGCCGTGGAAAAATTAGGAGGAAGCTTTCGGGACGAAGCGCCGCCATCTCGAGGCGGAACCTGGCGAAACCAATCTAGGGCTCCGGCAGAGCTGTTCTGCCGGGGAAACATCCCTCTGGGAGGGGGAAATCATCACCATCGTCATCACCATTGATCCTCTCAGCAGGAGGGGGTCAATCTCCATCAACATCTTCACCAGCACCATCTCATCTCAAACCCAATTCATCTCTTGTATCCAATCTTTGTCTCAAAACCTTAGATTGGTACCTGTGGGTTGCTAGTAGTGTTGATTACTCCTTGTTGTTGATGCTAGTTGGTTTATTTGGTGGAAGATCATATGTTCAGATCCTTTATGCATATTAAGACCCCTCTTATTATGAACATGAATATGATTTGTGAGTAGTTACGTTTGTTCCTGAGGACATGGGAGAAGTCTTGCTATAAGTAGTCATGTGAATTTGGTATTCGTTCGCTATTTTGATGAGATGAATGTTGTCTTTCCTCTAGTGGTGTTATGTGAACGTCGACTACATGTCACTTCACCATTGTTTGGGCCTAGAGGAAGGCATTGGGAAGTAATAAGTAGATGATGGGTTGCTAGAGTGACAGAAGCTTAAACCCTAGTTTATGCGTTGCTTCGTAAGGGGCTGATTTGGATCCATATGTTTCATGCTATGGTTAGGTTTACCTTAATACTTATTTTGTAGTTGCCGATGCTTGCAATAGGTGTTAATTATAAGTGGGATGCTTGTCCAAGGAAGGGCAGTACCCAAGCACCGGTCCACCCACATATCAAATTATCAAAGTAACGAACGCGAATCATATGAGCATGATGAAAACTAGGTTTACGATAATTCCCATGTGTCCTCGGGAGCGCTTTCCTCTATATAAGAGTTTGTCCAGGCTTGTCCTTTGCTACAAAAAGGATTGGGCCACCTTGCTGCACTTTGTTTACTTTTATTACTTTTTACCCGTTACAAATTACCTTATGACAAAACTATCTGTTACCGATAATTTCAGTGCTTGCAGACAATACCTTACTGAAAACCGATTGTCATTTCCTTCTGCTCTTCGTTGGGTTCGACACTCTTACTTATCGAAAGGACTATGATAGATCCCCTATACTTGTGGGTCATCAGAGTGCCACCCTCGATGACAAATAGGAAAGCGCTTGTTGCCTTCCTGCGGGCGAATGTCAATGTGTTTGCTTGGTAACGATCCAACATCCCCGGTGTTCCCAGGGAGGTAATCGAGCACCACCTTGATGTATGTCCTCATGCTCGGCCCGTCAAGCAGAAGGTCAGAAAGCAAGCTTTGGAGCGACAGCAGTCCATTGCCGAGGAGATCAAGAAACTTGAAGCAGCTGGTTTGGTCAGAGGAGTGTTGCATCCAACATGGTTAGCAAATCCAGTGGTAGTGCGCAAGGCGAATGGGGAATGGATGCTTTGCACTGTCTTCACAGACCTGAACAAGGCCTGCCCGAAGGACCCTTCCCCCTGCCGCACATCGATCAGAGTGTAGACTCCACTTTCAGATGCGATCTGCTTTCCTTTTTGGATGCGTACTCTGGATACCATCGGATATTCATGTGCAAATAAGATGAAGAGAAAATCGCGTTCATAACTCCATGTGGCACATACTGCTTTGTACGTATGCCTTTCGGGTTAAAGAGCGTTGGGTCCACCATTACAAGAGCAGTACAAATTGGTTTTGAACCCCGGCTACACAGGAATATAGAAGCTTACATGGACGACATAGGGTCGAGACCAAGGACAGATCAACACTCATTCAAGATTTGAAAGAGACCTTTGCAAACTTGCGTAAGATCAATTTGAAGTTAAACCCTGAGAAGCATGTGTTTGGTGTTCCCTCTAGCAAGCTCCTTGGTTTATTTGTGTCCCAGTGAGGGATAGAGGCTAACCCAGACAAGATCAGGGCAATCGAGCTAATCCAGGCACCCAAGACTGTCAAAGATGTGAAGCACCTGACTGGATGCGTTGTCGCGCTGAGTAGGTTCATATCCAAGTCAGCCGAGCGTGCCTTGCCTTTCTTCAAAATCTAGAAGAAGGTAGGCCTGATGATGTGGACCTCGAAGGCAGAAGCGATGCTGCAAGATCTGAAAGCCTACCTTCCCTCTGCTCCAACCTTAGTCGCTCCTAAACCTCAATTGCCGTTGCTGCTATATTTAGCGGCAACGAATCAAGTGGTTAGTGCAGACTAGTGGTGCAGCAAGAAGTGGATGAGGAAGCAGTTGTAGCAACTGGCCCCTCCTGAGATGAAACCGAACCAGTCATGTCAGGATCAGACACAGGCCAAAGAGAAGCAGAGCAAGTTAGTAGAGGCAATCCCAAAACCGCGACAAAGAAGAAAGTGGTGCAACGACCAGTGTACTTTCTCAGCTACCTATTGCAGGGGGCTAGGTCAAGGTACTCTGGAGTGCAAAAACTTATCTTCGGCCTTATCATGACCTCGAGGAAATTACGCCACTACTTCCAAGCCCATGAAATCACGATTGTCACCCGTTTTTTCGGGACCCCGATCCTAAGTCACACTGATCTAGCATGTAACACATCATATCACTTTGCGACCTCACGCACGGTATCCCCACAGGTGCCACCTTACCTAGCCCGGGACTGTTTGCGCCCTTTAGCTCATGTATATGATAGTGTCGCTAGCATCCATATGACAAAGAACCCGGGCCGACATGACTAGTTGTAAACCCAAGGTGGCACTAACTTACAGGGACAGGCATACATGACCCAGCAACGAATGTGTCGATCATTAACGTATGAACCCAAGTCGTAGCAAGCTAGAAGGACTTAAAGGAACATCGCCTGGCATTTCCCCGAAGGGACATACACATGAATGAAGAAGGACACATGCCGGCTAGCCTAAGTGTTCCAGAGTAGTAGCAAGCTACCATGGCTCAGTGGAAGCACTAGGAGACATTTCCCCATAAGAGAGGCTACCAAGAATAAACAACTAGGTTGTCAGATCCCACACATAGCAATACACATTACATGTACGCATAACATGCAAGTATGTGTTGTACAACATGGCATCACAACATAACTCAACAACTCATATAGATAAAGGCCCAGAAGAGCCAAATAGCATTTATTACAAACAGAGGTCCCATGACCCAACATACAGAGCATACAAGCAACGGAAGCATAACATGTCTGAGTACAGGCAACTACAAATGAAAAAGGCTGAGAAACCTGACTATCTACAAGACGTTCCCAAGGGTACAAGATCGTATCTGAGGTAACAAACTAAATGTCGAAGTCGAGGCGGAACTCCTAGTGAGACTGAAGTCTCTTCTGCAAAAACATAGATTAAGAAAACATGAGTACAAATGTACCCAGCAAGACTTACATCAGAACTAGCTACATATGCATCAGTATCAATAAAGGGGTGGTGGAGTTTAACTGCAGCAAGCCAACTTTGACTCAGTGGCTATCCTATACTACGACTACTGGTAACTCTTTTGAGGTGGTGCACACGAGTCCACATATTCACCATATCAATACACCACTATGGATCCGCTCCCGTCTCCCTATGAGAAGGCCATCCATAACACTCACACTTATCTTGCGCATTTTAGAGTATCCACTTTCACTTGTCTATGAACTGTATAAGCAACCCAGTAGTCCATTACCACGGATGCGACTATTCGAATAGATCATGTTAACCCTCCAGCGGTGTACTTCTTCACACACGCTCTCGCCACTTACCGCCATGTACACGTCATGTATCTCGGCAACGTTCAAGCGAAAGCCTGGCAAGGGTGTCGGCCACGACCTGACTAACCACGCAAGACTCTAGTCTAGGTTTATCGCCTATTCAGGTGCCATATGCAAGGGAGTCCGGCCGAGTTTTCCATCACGGCCCCAAATGATGTGAGCAGGGTTCCCAAGCCCACCATCCGGGTGTTGGGGGAACGTAGTAATTTCAAAAAACTTCCCACGCACACGCAAGATCATGGTGACGCATAGCAACAAGGGGAGAAAGTGTTGTCCACGTACCCTCGTAGACCGAAAGCGGAAGCATTAGAACAACGCGGATGATGTAGTCGAACGTCTTCATGATCCGACCGATCCAAGTACCGAATGCACGGCACCTCCGAGTTCAGCACACGTTCAGCTCGATGACGTCCCACGAACTCCGATCCAGCAGAGCTTCGAGGGAGAGTTCCATCAGCACGACGGTGTGATGACGGTGATGATGTTGCTACCGACGCAGGGCTTCGCCTAAGCACCGCTACGATATGACCGAGGTGGAATATGGTGGAGAGGGGCACCGCACATGGCTGGAATAGATCAACAGATCAACTTGTGTGTCTAGAGGTGCCCCTGCCCCCGTATATAAAGGAGCAAGGGGGGAGGCGGCCGACCAGGAGGAGGGCGCGCCAAGGGGGGAGTCCTACTCCCACCGGGAGTAGGACTCCTCCTTTTCCTTGTTGGAGTAGGAGAGGGAAGTAAGGGAGAGAGGAGGAGAAGGAAAAGGGGGGCGCCGCCCCCCTCCTTGTCCAAATCGGACTAGAGGGGGAGGGGGCGCGCGGCCGCCCTGGCCACCCCTCCTCTTCTCCCACTAAGGCCCATAAGGCCCAATTAACTCCCTGGTACCCCCGAAAATACCCGAATCACTCGGAACCTTTCCGATGTCCGAATATAGTCGTCCAATATATCGATCTTTACGTCTCGACCATTTCGAGACTCCTCGTCATGTCCCCGATCTCATCCGGGACTCCGAACTACCTTCGGTACATCAAATCACATAACTCATAATACAAATCGTCACCGAACGTTAAGCGTGCGGACCCTACGGGTTCGAGAACTATGAAGACATGACCGAGACACATCTCCGGTCAATGACCAATAGCGGAACCTGGATGCTCATATTGGCTCCTACATATTCTACGAAGATCTTGATCGGTCAAACCACATAACAACATACATTGTTCCCTTTGTCATCGGTATGTTACTTGCCCGAGATTCGATCGTCGGTATCTCAATACCTAGTTCAATCTCATTACCGGCAAGTCTCCTTACTCGTTCCGTAATGCATCATCCTGAAATTAACTCATTAGTCACATTGCTTGCAAGGCTTATAGTGATGTGCATTACCGAGAGGGCCCAGAGATACCTCTCCGATACACGGAGTGACAAATCCTAATCTTGATTCATGCCAACCCAACAAACACCTTCGGAAACACCTGTAGAGCATCTTTATAATCACCCATTTACGTTGTGACATTTGATTGCACACAAAGTGTTCCTCCTGATATTCGGGAGTTGCACAAACTCATAGTCCGAGGAACATGTATAAGTCATGAAGAAAGAAGTAGCAATAAAACTGGAACGATCACAATGCTAAGCTAATGAATGGGTCTTGTCCATCACATCATTCTCCTAATGATGTGATCCCGTTCATCAAATGACAACATATGTCTATGGCTAGGACACATAACCATCTTTGATGAATAAGCTAGTCAAGTAGAGGCATACTAGGGACACATTGTTTTGTCTATGTATTCACACATGTATCAAGTTTCCGGTTAATACAATTCTAGCATGAATAATAAACATTTATCATGAAATAAGGAAATAAATAATAACTTTATTATTGCCTCTAGGGCATATTTCCTCCAGTCTCCCACTTGAACTAGAGTCAATAATCTAGTTCACATCGCCATGTGATTTAACATCAATAGTTCACATCTTTATGTGGTTAATACTCATAGTTCACATCGACATGTGACCAACACCCAAAGGGTTTACTAGAGTCAGTAATCTAGTTCACATCGCTATGTGATTAACACCCAAAGAGTACTAAGGTGTGATCATGTTTTGCTTGTGAGATAATTTTAGTCAACGGGTCTGTCACATTCAGATCCGTAAGTATTTTGCAAATTTCTATGTCTACAAAGCTTTGCATGGAGCTACTCTAGCTAATAGCTCCCACTTTCAATATGTATCTAGATCGGGACTTAGAGTCATCCAGATCGGTGTCAAGGCTTGCATCAACGTAACTCTTTACGATGAACTCTTTATCACCTCCATAACCGAGAAATATTTCCTTATTCCACTAAGGATAATTTTGACCGCTGTCCAGTGATCTACTCCTAGATCACTATTGTACTCCCTTGCCAAACTCAGTGTAGGGTATACAATAGATTTGGTAGACAGCATGGCATACTTTATAGAACCTATGGCTGAGGCATAGGGAGTGACTTTCATTCTCTTTCTATCTTCTGTTGTGGTCACGCTTTGAGTCTTACTCAACTTCACACCTTGCAACACAGGCAAGAACTCTTTCTTTGACGGTTCCATTTTGAACTAATTCAAAATCTTGCCAAGGTACATACTCCTTTCAAATACTCCATTATGCTTTCCAGAAAATTCTACATTATTTCTGATCAACAATATGTCATTCACATATATTTATCAGAAATGATGTAGCGCTCCCGCTCACATTCTTGTAAATATAGGCTTCACCGCAAGTCTGTATAAAACTATATGCTTTAATTAACTCATCAAAGCGTATATTCCAGCTCCGAGATGCTTGAACCACTCCACAGATGGATCGCTGGAGCTTGCACATTTTGTTAGCACCTTTAGGATTGACAAAATCTTCTGGTTGCATCATATACAACTCTTCTTTAATAAATCCATTAAGGATTGCAGTTTTGTTATCCATTTGCCAGATTTCATAAAATGTGGCAATTGCTAACATGATTCGGACAGACTTTAAGCATCGATACGAGTGAGAAAATCTCATCGTAGTCAACACCTTGAACTTTGTCAAAAACCTTTTTTGACAAGTCTAGCTTTGTAGATAGTAACACTACTATCAGCGTCCGTCTTCCTATTGAAGATCCATTTATTTTCTATGGCTTGCCGATCATCGGGCAAGTCAACCAAAGTCTATACTTTGTTCTCATACATGGATCCTATCTCAGATTTCATGGCCTCAAACCATTTCGCGGAATCTGGGCTCATCATCGCTTCCTCATAGTTCGTAGGTTCGTCATGGTGTAGTAACATGACTTCCAGAATAGGATTACTGTACCACTCTGGTGCGGATCTTACACTGGTTGACCTACGAGGTTTGGTAGAAACTTGATTTGAAGTTTCATGATCATCATCATTAACTTCCTCACTAATTCATGTAGGCATCACTGGAACTGATTTCAGTGATGAGCTACTTTTTAATTCGAGAGAAGGTACAATCACCTCATCAAGTTCTACTTTCCTCCCACTCACTTCTTTCGAGAGAAACTCCTTCTCTAGAAAGGATCCAAATTTAACAACAAATGTCTTGCCTTCGGATCTGTGATAGAAGGTGTGCCCAACTGTCTTCTTTGGGTATCCTATGAAGACACATTTCTCCAATTTGGGTTTAAGCTTATCAGGATGAAACTTTTTCACATCAGCGTCGCAACCCCAAACTTTAAGAAACGACAACTTTGGTTTCTTGCCAAACCACAGTTCATATGGTGTCGTCTCAACGGATTTATATGGTGTCCTATTTTACGTGAATGCAGCTGTCTCTAATGCATAACCCCAAAACGATAGTGGTAAATCGGTAAGAGACATCATAGATTGCACCATATCTAATAAAGTACGGTTACGATGTTCGGACACACCATTACACTGTGGTGTTCCAGGTGGTGTGAGTTGCGAAACTATTCCGCATTGTTTCAAATGAAGACCAAACTCGTAACTCAAATATTCTTCTCCACGATCAGATCGTAGAAACTTTATTTTCTTGTTACGATGATTTTCCACTTCAGTCTGAAATTATATGAACTTTTCAAATGTTTCAGACTTATGTTTCATCAAGTAGATATACCCATATCTGCTCAAATCATATGTGAAGGTTAGAAAATAACGATACCCGCCGCGAGCCTCAATATTCATCGGACCATATACATCAGTATGTATGATTTCCAACATATCTGTTGCCCGCTCCATTGTTCCGGAGAACGACGTTTTAATCATCTTGCCCAAGAGGCATGGTTCTCTAGCATAAAGTGATTCATAATCAAGTGATTCCAAAAGCCCATCAGCATGGAGTTTCTTCATGCGCTTTACACCAATATGACCTAACGGCAGTGCCACAAATAAGTTGCACTATCATTATTAACTTTGCATCTTTTGGTTTCAAAATTATGAATATGTGTATCACTACGATCGAGATCCAACGAACCATTTTCATTGGGTGTGTAACCATATAAGGTTTTATTCATGTAAACAAAACAACAATTATTCTCTAACTTAAATGAATAACCGTATTGCAATAAACATGATCAAATCATATTCATGCTCAACGCAAACACTAAATAACACTTATTTAGGTTCAACACTAATCCCGAAAGTATAGGGAGTGTGCGATGATGATCATATCAATCTTGGAACTACTTCCAGCACACATCGTCACCTCACCCTTAACTACTTTCTGTTCATTCTACAACTCCCGTTTCGAGTTACTAATCTTAGCAACTAAACTAGTATCAAATACTGAGGGGTTGCGATAAACACTAGTAAGGTACACATCAATAACATGTATATCAAATATACCTTTGTTCACTTTGCCATCCTTCTTATCCGCCAAAAACTTGGGGCAGTTCCGCTTCCAGTGACCAGTCCCTTTGCAGTAGAAGCACTATGTCTCAGGCTTAGGTCCAGACTTGGGCTTCTTCACTTGAGTAGAAACTTTCTTGCTGTTCTTCTTGAAGTTCCCCTTCTTCCCTTTGCCCTTTTCCTTGAAACTAGTGGTCTTGTCAACCATCAACACTTGATGCTCTTTCTTGATTTCTACCTTCATCGATTTCATCATCATGAAAAACTCGGGAATCGTTTTCGTCATCCCTTGCATACTATAGTTCATCACGAAGTTCTACGAACTTGGTGATGATGACTAGAGAATTCTGTCAATCACTATTTTATCTGGAAGATTAACTCCCACTTGATTCAAGCGATTGTAGTACCCAGACAATCTGAGCACATGCTCACTGCTTGAGCTATTCTCCTCCATTTTTTAGCTATAGAACTTGTTGGAGACTTCATATCTCTCAACTCGGTTATTTGCTTGAAATATTAAATTCAACTCCTGGAACATCTCATATGGTCCATGACGTTCAAAATGTCTTTGAAATCCCTTTTCTAAGCCGTTAAGCATGGTGCACTAAACTATCAAGTAGTCATCATATTGAGCTAGCCAAACGTTCATAACATCTGCATCTGCTCCTGCAATAGGTTTGTCACCTAGCGGTGCATCAAGGACATAATTCTTCTATGCAGCAATGAGGATAAACCTCAGATCATGGACCCAGTCCGCATCATTGCTACTATCATCTTTCAACTTAGTTTTCTCTAGGAACATATATAAAACATAGGGAAGCAACAACGCGAGCTATTGACCTACAACATTATTTGCAAAATACTATCAGGACTAAGTTCATGATAAATTAAAGTTCAATTAATCATATTACTTAAGAACTCCCACTTAGATAGACATCCCTCTAATCATCTAAGTGATCACGTGATCCAAATCAACTAAACCATGTCCGATCATCACGTGAGATGGAGTAGTTTTCAATGGTGAACATCACTATGTTGATCATATCTACTATATGATTCACGCTCGACCTTTCGGTCTCAGTGTTCCGAGGCCATATCTGCATATGCTAGGCTCGTCAAGTTTAACCCGAGTATTCTGCGTGTGCAAAACTGGCTTGCACCCGTTGTAGATGAACGTAGAGCTTATCACACCCGATCGTCACGTGGTGTCTCGGCACGACGAACTTTGGCAACGGTGCATACTCAGGGAGAACACTTTTATCTTGAAATTTATTGAGAGATCATCTTATAATGCTACCGTCAATCAAAGAAAAATAAGATGCATAAAGGATAAACATCACATGCAATCAATATAAGTGATATGATATGGCCATCATCATCTTGTGCTTGTGATCTCCATCTCCAAAGCACCGTCATGATCACCATCGTCACCGGCGCGACACCTTGATCTCCATCGTAGCATCGTTGTCGTCTCGCCAACTATTGCTTCTATGACTATCGCTACTGCTTAGTGATAAAGTAAAGCAATTACAGGGCGATAGCATTGCATACAATAAAGCGACAACCATATGGCTGCTGCCAGTTACCGATAACTCGGTTACAAAACATGATCATCTCATACAATAAAATATAGCATCATGCCTTGACCATATCACATCACAACATGCCCTGCAAAAACAAGTTAGACGTCCTCTACTTTGTTGTTGCAAGTTTTACATGGCTGCTACGGGCTGAGCAAGAACCGTTCTTACCTACGCATCATAACCACAATGATAGTTCGTCAAGTTAGTGTTGTTTTAACCTTCTCAAGGACCGGGCGTAGTCACACTCGGTTCAACTAAAGTTGGAGAAACTGACACCCGCCAGCCACCTATGTGCAAAGCACGTCGGTAGAACCAGTCTTGCGTAAGCGTACGCGTAATGTCGGTCTGGGCCGCTTCATCCAACAATACCACCGAACCAAAGTATGACATGCTGGTAAGCAGTATGACTTGTATTGCCCACAACTCACTTGTGTTCTACTCATGCATATAACACCTACGCATAACCCTGGCTCGTATGCCACTGTTGGGGGAACGTAGTAATTTCAAAAAATTCCTACGCACACGCAAGATCATGGTGATGCATAGCAACGAGAGGGGAGAGTGTTGTCCACGCACCCTTGTAGACCAAAAGCTGAAGCGTTAGAACAACGCAGATGATGTAGTCGTACGTCTTCACGATCCGACCGATCCAATTACTGAACGCACGACACCTCCGAGTTCAGCACACGTTCATCTCGATGACGTCCCACGAACTCCGATCCAGCAGAGCTTCGAGGGAGAGTTCAATCAGCACGACGGCGTGATGACGGTGATGATGTTGCTACCGACGCAGGGCTTCGCCTAAGCACCACTACGATATGACCGAGGTGGAACATGGTGGAGGGGGACACCGCACACGGCTGTAATAGATCAACAAATCCACTTGTGTGTCTAGAGGTGCCCCCTGCCCCCGTATATAAAGGAGCAAGGGGGAGGCGGCCGACCAGGAGGAGGACGCTCCAAGGGGGGAGTCCGACTCCCACCGGGAGTAGGACTCCTCCTTTTCCTTGTTGGAGTAGGAGAGGGAAGGAAGGGAGAGAGGAGGAGAAGGAAAAGGGGGGCGCCGCCCCCCTCCTTGTCCAATTCAGACTAGAGGGGGAGGGGCGCGCGGCTGCCCTGGCCGCCCCTCCTCTTCTCCCACTAAGTCCCATAAGGCCAAATTAACTCCCTGGTTCCCCCGAAAATACCCGCATCAATCGGAACCTTTCCGATGTCCGAATATAGTCGTCCAATATATCGATTTGTACGTCTTGACCATTTCGAGACTCCTCGTCATGTCCCCAATCTCATTCGGGACTCAGAACTACCTTCGGTACATCAAATCACGTAACTCATAATACAAATCGTCACCGAACGTTAAGCATGCGGACCCTACGGGTTTGAGAACTATGTAGACATGACCGAGATACATCTCCGGTCAATAACCAATAGCGGAACCTGGATGCTCATATTGGCTCCTACATATTCTATGAAGATCTTTATCGGTCAAACCGCATAAAAACATACGGTTGTTCCCTTTGTCATCAGTATGTTACTTGCCCGAGATTCGATCGTCGGTATCTCAATACCTAGTTCAATCACATTACCGGCAAGTCTCTTTACTTGTTCCGTAATGCATCATCCTGCAACTAACTCATTAGTCACATTGCTTGCAAGGCTTATAGTGATGTGCATTACCGAGAGGGCCAGAGATACCTCTCCGATACATGGAGTGACAAATCCTAGTCTTGATTCATGCCAACCTAATAAACACCTTCGTAAACACCTGTAGAGCATCTTTATAATCACCCATTTACATTGTGATGTTTGATTGCACACAAAGTGTTCCTCCGGATATTCGGGAGTTGCACAATCTCATAGTCCGAGGAACATGTATAAGTCATGAAGAAAGCAGTAGCAACAAAACTGTAACGATCACAATGCTAAGCTAATGAATGGGTCTTGTCCATCACATCATTCTCCTAATGATGTGATCCCATTCATCAAATGACAACACATGTTTATGGCTAGGAAACATAACCATCTTTGATGAATAAGCTAGTCAAGTAGAGGCATACTAGGGACACATTGTTTTGTCTATGTATTCACACATGTATCAAGTTTCCGGTTAATACAATTCTAGCATGAATAATAAACATTTATCATGAAATAAGGAAATAAATAATAACTTTATTATTGCCTCTAGGGCATATTTCCTTCACCGGGTGCCACTTGGTACACCGTGCCACTGTGCCTGGTCTGTCCGAAGCTGTCCTATACCGGGTGCCACTTGGTAGACTACTAACACTGCCTACAAACACCAGAAACTAGTTGCAACTCCTGGACAGAGATCGAGGTGATTAATAAGCCGAGAGGGGTAGAGTTACCGGAACCCAATGTGTGGTAGTAGCTGTCTTGGATCACAGACACAGAACTCAGTTCCTGAGGACGGTCCCAATGAGACAACCCACCATGTACTCCTACATGGCCTCTCATCGCTACCCTTACCAAATCGTGTTCACACACTCAGCTCTCACACAATAGGACATGTTCACATCATTCCAATCCATCCCAGATGAATCAGACCTGACACAACTCTAAGCATAGCATGCATGACACCAAGCATGAATGAGTAGGCACATCATGGCTCAAACAACTCCTATTCATGCTAGTGGGTTTCAACTATTTACTGTGGCAAAGACAGGTCATGCAAAGGAATGGGGTTCAACTACCGCATCATGTAACAGTTGAATCGTTGTTGTCCTAATGCAGTAAAAGAGAGCAGGAGCGAGAAAGTGGGATTGTATCGGACTGCTCAATGGGGGTTTGCTTGCCTGGCACTTCTGAAGATGATATAGCTCTTCATCGGTGTCATCGAACTCATCGTCGGAACAACGTCTACTAAGAGGGGACGAACACCGGCAAACAAGAAGGAACACAATCAATGCAATGCAACAATATGATGCATGAATGTGACATGGCAATATGATGTTGATTGAGCTACTGCAACTACAAACCAGATTAAATGAAGATGGTTTGAACCAAAGGTTCAAACTCAAACTCATATGTGATTATTTAAATGCCAATTATGCAAATTTTCATATACAGCAACCTTAGGTTGTTCAAACATGCATGAAAATGGTACAGATGGATAGATTGGATTTTTCTGATCATTTTTCATATATAAAATTATTTCATTTGGAGTTACGCTTGATTTCAATGATTTTTAGAAGTTTTGGCTATTTTCTGGAATTTCCTGAATTAAATTAAACCCAGAAAATTGTAATTGCGTCAGCACTGCGTCATGCTTGCATCAGCAAGTCAACAGCGCTGACTGGAGTCAAACCTGACACGCGGGGACCACACGTCAGTGACACAGGGTTAACAGGGGGTTTATTTAGCCTAACTAAAGATTAGGGGCACTAGGGCCCACTGTTAGTGTCACTAGGTGGGGGGATTAGTGCTAATTCGGTTGCTGACCGGCGGGGCCACCGGTAAGTGGCTCAGGCGGCGGCTCGTCGCCGCGACCAAATTGCCCACGCTACAGGGCATGGGAGCAGCAGCCAAGGCAACAAGAAGGTAGCCCGGGCACGTCCGCGTCCAGCGGATGCTGCGGGAGGAGGTGGGGTGGTCGGGGCTCGCCGGACCGAACCTCGCAATGGCGGCCGGAGTTCGGCTCCGAGCGAGCGCAGGCTACGGGGCACGGGGGAAAGAACGGGCGGCTGCTGCGTGATCCTGGGAGCGTGCCGAGCACGATGACGCGCTCAAGCTCGAGCTGCTGTGGCTGCATCGACGACGGCGACATGGTCGGCGGCGGTGAGCTCTCGGGCTCGATGGTGAGGCTAGCTAGGCGCGCTATCAAAGAAGAGGGCAGGGGGAAGTGATCAGGGGCTCACTAAGGGCGGAGGAGAAAGTCAACGGGCTTGGAGACGCATCTGAGCGGGCGCATGGTCACTGCTGATCTCGGCGATCCGAGGTTGAAGAAGATGGTGGTGAGGTGTTCGGGGGCATCCGGCGGCACGTGGGGCCTCGAGAAGGCATAGACGACAGAGGCAGAGCTCGTGGCTACGGCAACAATGAGCGGCGGCTGCGGCTGCGCTCATGTGTGAGGTGGAGAGGAGGGCCAGAGGAGAAGAGAGACACGGGAGAGAGTGAAAAGGGGCGAGGGGGTTGCATGGCGACGTCCAGGGCATTGAGGCAGAGGCGGGAAGCAGGAGGTGGCCCAGCGCGTGCCGGCGCGCGGTGACCACGCGTGCTGCGTCTTTCTGGCGCAAGGTTAGTGGTGACTGGCACTGTGGGCGAGTGGGCCGCACGGTGCTGGGCCGCCCAGGTTAGTCCCTCTCTCTCTAGCTCTTTCCTAATTCTTTCTATTTTTCTATTTACAGGTTTGTTTTGATTTAGTTTAAAATACGAAATCACTTTTATCAATCCTGCAAATAATTGTGGGCACTACTTGAATTATTTCCAACAGACCACTGTCAGTGTCAAAACCGGCAGATCTCGGGTAGGGGGTCCTGAACTGTGCGTCTAAGGATCAAAGGTAATAGGAGACAGGGACACTATGTTTACCCAGGTTTGGGCCCTCTTAATGGAGGTAGTACCCTACTTCCTGCTTGATTAACTTTGATGAGTATTGGTGTTACAAGAGTTGATCTACATCGAGATCGTAATGGCTAAACCCTAGATGTCTAGCCTGTATGATTATGATTGCCTCTACGGACTAAGCCCTCTGGTTTATATAGATACCAGAGGGGGCTAGGGTTGTACAGAGTCGGTTTACAGAGAAAGGAATCTTCGTATCCGAACGCCAAGTTTGCCATCCACGCAAAGGAGAGTCCCATTCGGACACGGGGGAAAGCCTTCCATCTTATATCTTCACGGCCCATCAGTCCGGCCCACGTCACATAGCCCGGACGCCCGTGGACCCCCTAATCCAGGACTCCCTCAGTAGCCCCTGAACCAGGCTTCAATGATGATATGTCCGGCGCACATATTGTCTTCCGCATTGCAAGGCGGGTTCCTCCTCCGAACACTTCAAGGTAGTTTGATCAACAAGAACTATATCCGGCTCTATTTAACAGTTACAACCCACTACCACAAGGGCATAATACTTAATCAAAAAACATGATATGTCTTTACTAATAGATTTGCTGATGGGACATTACGTCTGGCCACTACATTATTTGGAACCGTTTTTTGACCTCCCGTTTTGCGTTTCGAGACGCAGCCTTCGGTGACACGTCTTGTCAAAGCAGAGATCGTGTCCCCTTATTACGAGATTCTCATCAATACGGGTTTGGGAAATCCAACCGTGCCATTCATACGACCCCTTGTGAATAGGTGAGCTTTAAGGCTCATGGGGGGACGCTTGATGTTCACTGCCTTTATAAGGAGATAAGGATCCACATTTTTACCCTACTCCTTCTTCCTCCTCAGCCCATCCGCCCTCGAGCTCCAGCGCCCAAGCTTCAATCCTTTCCATCCCCTGCAAACATTCCAGCCATGTCCGGATCTGGAGCGCAGGGCAAATGGATGGCCTCTTCCGTCACATAGGGGAATATCTAGGAGCTCCGGGAAGCAGGGTACCTACCCAAGGAAATCACCCACCGGCTTCCTGCCAAAAAGCAGATCGTCCCCACTCCGGAGCCCAATGAGAGGGTAGTATTCATCCCCCATTTCCTTCACGGACTAGGATTTCCCCTTCATCCTTTCGTCCACGGTCTCATGTTTTACCACGGGCTTGATTTCCATGATCTAGCCCCGAATTTCTTCCTCAACATTTTGGCATTCATCATCGTATGCAAGGCATTCCTCTGCATCCCCCCCGGCCACTTTGGCCTATGGCTCAAGCTCTTCAATGTGAAGCCGAAAGTGGTGGATGGCCAACACGCAGAGTGCGGTCGTGCCATGGTGAGCAAGCTTCCCAATGTCACCTGGCCCAAGGGTACCTTCGTGGAGACCGTGAAGGGATGGCAACAGGAGTGGTTCTATGTCACGGAACCCCGTAACTCTACATGGGCTGCTCCTTCCGAGTTCAAGTCCATGCCTCCAATGCGGCTGACATCCTGGCTCAACAAGGGCCTGGACTAGGAGTCATCCGACGAGGTGATGACGCTGCAGAAGCGCGTCAAGAGTATGGTAGACAAGAATACCAGTCTTGCCAGCGTGATCCAGGTAATGCTCTTTCGCCGGATTCTCCCCTGCCAACGCCGGACTCAGTATATGTGGGAGTTCGACCCGGCTAGTCCCCAGACACTGCAGCGGTTCTTCGGCACGAAGCACGAAGACATGTGGAAGCTGCTCTTCAAGACCCAAAAGACGTGGCCGAAAACGTCCAAAGACCTCGGCGTCGACTGTACTCATGCAGCGACTCCCGTAAGTTTTCTGATAACCTTATTTTGTAAATCCAATGATCATACTAAGCTTCCTATTCTTTCCATAGGGCTGGACAAAGAAGGCGGAGTGGATTCACTGTCCGGCTCCGCTACCCGAGGACCCAGCCATTCCTCTGTTGACGAGGATGCTGGTCCCGGCGCCGTATCAGGCGCCGGAGAAGAAGGTCAAGAAGAAGAGCAAGGAGGCCAAGGGTGGCCACCGCCGAAGAGGCGCTTCAGAAGTAGTGTCCAAATACACCAAAACTCTCTCCTCTCATGACGAAGATGAAGAGGAGGACGAAGAGAGCAATTCCCCCCTTGAGGGGGGAAAGAAGAAGAGGGCGGCTTCCGTAGATCTAGATGCGGAGGCGTCCAAGAAAGGGAGAATCTCCCTTACGGATGATTCCGAGACGGACGCCGACGACATCCACGAGTGGCGCCCCAGGCCGAAGCCCCTTGCCAGATCTTAAGTATTCAAAGGTATTGTATATATATCCGATTTTTCGCCTTGTGGTTTTAACACATTGAATTGTGAGCTGCAGTCCGGCTCCTGACCTCCCCCAGCAATCCTCACCTTCTGGGAATTCTCTAGGTCCGAACATGATGGAGAGTGAGTCACCTCCGCCAGCCTCCCCCCCACTACTACGGATAACACCGAGGTGTTGTCCCGAAGGATCCTTCCGGGTCAGGGAGAGGTGCGGGAAGCCGCCAAGACGACGCCAAAGGGTGATACCCCTACTACCGAGAACATGGGGGAACCGACCCCCATGGAGACGGGGGCCATGTCCAATTTGGACCCAAACCAAATGTCATTCCGGAGACCTACTCGGATCCGGAGTCATATGAGCTGCCTCCTTCAAAAGAACGGGTGCGCCCACTCCACCAGCGACCTCTCTCAATCCTGAGGCGCCGGACACTCTGGTGGGAGCGCTTCAGAGCGCCGCCATTGTGGAAGAACATTGTACCCTTATGAGTATGGTGGTTGAAAAGGTTCGGTCCGCTAAAAGTGGATTGAACGAGGCCTACACTAGCCTTCTGAGAGGCTTTGAGGTATGTGATATAATGCCTTTCCGATATAGAAGTGGAATGCCTCTGTATAGATAGTAGCCCCTGAGACTCTATGCGGTGTTCGCAAACAAAGGCCGAACAGAGGATCTAATAACTCGCGCAGGAGATTAACATACGTATCTATTTGAACAAATAGGCTGCGATGCAGGCGTCAGCTTCCCATGCTGCCGAAGCGTCCGAGCTGAGGCGGAAGTTAGAGGCAAAGCAAGGTATGTGATAGCGAAACATGTCTGAAATGATATCAGCTTTGATTTGTTATCTGAATGAGTTTTATAATTATGCTCATAGCTGACGCGTTTGAGGTCGACACCCTCAAGAGCGCGCTAGTCAAAGCTAATAAGGAGGCGGAGGAGGAATGAGCCACCCGTCCGAAACATGAATCAAGGGTGGAGGAAGTCCAGCAAGAGCTAAAGGATGCTATAAACAAATGTGAGTCCTTAGAGCACAATATTTCAGATAAAAATTAAGAACTTGCTAAGGCTCTCCAAAGTGCACAGGAGGCCCGGGTTGAAGCCCATGTCGCCCTCTGGGAGATTCAAGAGGCAAAATAGATCGCGGCTGGTAAGGCCTTTAATATGGAGAGCAAATTTGTCAGGAGAAGGTACATCTTACTGACCTGGGTTTGGAGTTCTCCAGGAGCGTTTGCGGATCTGCCCCAGAGTGTTGCTAATGCTGCGGAGTTCTTCCAAGCCGAAGAGGTGAGCTCAACGGAGAAGCTGTTCTGGTCACAGTACCTTGCGCCAGAGCATCCAGTGCCCCTCAGCGATCAGCTAAAACAGTTGACCGAACTGCATAGGATGGCCGGATTGGCCATAAGGGATTTTATAATCCGTCTTTGGCCTGTTGAACCCATACCCGGCAGTTACTTCGGGCTCGTGAAGCGGCTGGTCAATGCCTGCCCCCAGCTTGATGCCGTAAAGCGGTCAGTCTGTATCGAAGGTGCGCGGATGGCCTTCGCCCGTGTCAAAGTGCAGTGGGCGAAGATGAATGTCGTCAAGCTCGCAACCGAGGGACCGCCCACAGGAGCGGTATTTCGATGACGTCCTGGAGGGATCCCGCATTGTAGAGGGCCAGTATTCGAAGGACATCATTTTTGAATGGATGTATCCATGTTGTCCAATCTTTGTATTATGAAACAAGGCTTATGTACGATATGTTGCTTGTTTTACTTTAAAATGTTTCCTCCTGTGCGGCCGTTTACAGTATCTAAGTGTTGGCCAGTCGTCGGCTTTAGCCCCTATGTACATAGTACGAGGGTGTTCAGGATGGCATCTAAACACACTTGACCCAACGACTTGGTCCGTGAAGGAGGTGTTAGTGCGGCGAACCAGGCAATCGTACTATGTGGCTTTATCACTCTCACTTAGCCATAGGAGTTTGACAATTGGAGTGTAGGCGCAGCCCCTAGTATTATTCGATTATCCGAACTTGGGTGCTGTAAATGCCCGACCGGATGAAGGCCGGTCTGACGCGTGATGCAGAAAAAAAATCGCAGAAGATTTATACTTAGTCACCGAATAGCTGACCAGCTCTCGCCGCATCATGATAGTCAGGTTTTGGCTTTCTCTACTGAGGTGTTTGTCCGCATGAACCAGAAACACAACCGCAGTAGTTCTCCCTTTACTACCTTAGCCGAACAGGCGGAACGTAAGACAGTAACCACAGGAGCCGGGCAACCCAACTATATTGACCAAAGACATGATTCGGAGCCGATGCATATAATGCTATATTCAGGACGCCGAATTGTAATATAAAAGTGTTCGGACTTATTTTATGTTTAAGAAATGTACGTGGCTCAATACAGCCCCTGGCGATTTAAGTCGTACCGAGGTGTACATGACAATCGGACGGAAAATAACAGGGAAATGTAGATTAAGAAATAAGCCAGTGCCGTATAGGTTGGGCTAGAAACTATTTCCATTATAGTCTGATTGATACGTCAAAACAAATTTGTACAAATAATGCGATAAGCAACAAGGCTATTTTACATGCCGAGCACAAGGAAAAGTTGTGTACGGGTCCTGCAAATGGATGAGGTGATCTTTAAAGACCCTTTAAGTACTCTGCCACGCGTCTACGCTGCTTTTCGCCTTGGCGTGTTATCCTTCGAAAGGATCAACAAGCGGGTTTTCATGATGGGCCCGGAAAAGGGCCGTTGGTAATGTTGAAAGGTGATGTGGTTTGCAGGAAACCTGGAAAAATAAAAAATTAGAGAAAAAGGAAATATGAGGGTGCCGATAGACCCTATTGTGGACTTTATCTTTAGTATGCCTCCATCTTTGCCCATGGTATCTTTAGTGCATAGTTATGTACGCGTCGTACATATGCCGCAATTCGGTTGGGGCTGAGACGGTGGCCAAATTGCTAATCGAGGTCCTGACGAGCTGGACTGTCGTGCTGCAGGGTAGTTCGGACTCGTTTGATAGTGTCTGGGGGCTTGGCCACCAATATAATAGCTGGCTTGATAAGGCCACCTTGTACCTCCGCTGCCATGGCCGCGGTGTGCTCGTCACTACGGAGGGAGCATTCCATGTTTCCATTGACTGTTATGACACCGCATGGTCCGGGCATCTTGAGTTTGAGATAGGCATAGTGTGGGACCGCATTGAAGCGAGTGAACGCGGTTCATCCGAGCAGTGCGTGGTAGCCACTGCAGAAAGGGACGATGTCAAAGATCAAGTCCTCGCTTCGGAAGTTGTCCGGCGAACCGAAGACGACCTCCAATGTGATTGAGCCCGTGCAGCGGGCCTCTACACCAGGTATTACTCCTTTAAAGGTAGTCCTGGTGGGTTTGATTCTTGACGGATCAATACCCATCTTGCGGACTGTGTCCTGATAGAGCAGGTTAAGGCTGCTCCCGCCGTCCATGAGGACTTGCGTAAGGTGGAATCCATTAATAATTGGGTTGAGGACTAGTGCGGCCGAACCACCATGACGGATGCTGGTCGAATGGTCTCTGCGATTGAAAGTGACCGGACAGGCTGACCATGGGTTAAATTTTGGGGCGACTGGCTCTATCGCATTGACGTCCCTTAGCGTGCGCTTGCGCTCCAACTTGGGGATGTGAGTAACGTATAACATATTCACTGTTTTGACCTCGCGGGGAAATTTCTTCTGTCCCCCTATGTTCGGTGGACGAGGCTCCTCATCATCATCCTTGCTGGGCGACCCTTTTTCCTTTTGTTCGGTATTTAATTTATCGGCCTGTTTAAAGACCCAACAACTTCTGTTGGTATGATTGGCAGGCTTGTTGAGGGTGCCGTGAATTTGGCAGGGTCAATTGAGTATTCGGTCCAAGCTAGATAGACCGTCTTTGTTTCTTTTGAATGGCCTCTTCCGCTGACCGGACTTGGGGCCATTGAATCCGGTGTTGACCGTCGTATCTTCGGTATTGTCATTGCTGCTTCGACGCTTGTGTTTGTTGCGTCGGGTCCTGCCATTGCCGTTTCTGACTTCGGAAGTGCCAGGGTTGCTCGTACTGTTACTGCTACGAGCTAGCCAACTATCTTCACCCGCGGAAAAGCGGGTCATGAGTACTGTAAGGGCTGCCATGCAATTCGGCTTTTCTTGGCCTAGGTGTCGGGCGATCCATTCGTCGCGGATGCTATGTTTAAAGGCCGCTAGGGCTTCCGTGTCTGGACAGTCGACAATTTGTTCTTTTTTATTAGGAACCTGGTCCAGAATTTCCTGGCCGACTCTCCGGGATGTTCGACTATGTGACTGAGGCATCGGCATTCGGAGGCCGGATATACATGCCTTGGAAGTTGTCTCTAACGACGTCTTCCAAGTCTTCCCAGCTTCCGATGGAGTTTTCTGGGAGGCTGTTTAACCAGTGCCGAGCTGGTCCCTTAAGTTTTAGTGGGAGGTATTTGAAGGCATGTAGATCATCACTGCGTGCCATGTGAATGTGGAGAAGAAAATCTTCAATCCATACCGCGGGATCTATTGTACGGGTTTAAACCCTTCTGGAAACTGGTGCTCCATTACCTCATCGGTGAACCATAGGGGGTGTGCGGCGCCTCTGTATCGGCCGTGTCACGACGCATTTCGGATGAAGTCCGTATGCGGTTTTCCGCCCGGGCGTGATTATGCTTGTTGCACCAGGCTTGATAGCCGTCTTCTCGCACCGGGGCACGCCCCCGTGATCCGTAGATTGATCTGGTCTGACCGGCTCTATTTTTGAGGTCCTGTCATAGGTCATAGGTGTATCCCCGAGCTGTTGTTTCTCTACCTTTACGGTGAGGTGGTGCGGGCTGGTGTTCGGCTTGAGTTGTCGTTCTGTCCCGGCCACGTGGTGGTCGGTCAGGTCCTTCAGTAGCGTTACGCGCTGGTGGTATGGGCTCCAGCGCCTCATCGTCGAATTGGGGTAGCAGCTTGCGCTGCGGGTAACTCTTAGTTGGGCCTTCGAGTCCGTATTCCCCGGCTGCCAGGACATTAGTCCATCTGTCATTGAGTAGATCTTGATCAGCTTGAAGCTGCTGCTGCTTCTTTGTCAGGCTTCTTGTAGTGGATCTTAGCCGGCTCTTAAAGCGCTCTTGTTAAAGGGGTTCCTCTGGCATGATGAAATCTTCGTCGCCGAGGGTCACGTCATCCTCGGAGAGTGGTAGATAGTTGCTATCCTCCGTGTCCCCGTTCCTTGCTGGCTCGTCAGGGTCGACTTGCCCGTCCTGCCTATCATCTTGCTCGGATGTTGGTTCGATGGGGGCTTCTTGGTCTTCGGCATTCTCCGGAGTATTATCGTCCCCGGTGCCGATATTGCTATCTTTTCCACGATCCGATTTATACCGGCGCCGCTGACATCGACGCTTTGGTGGTATCTCAGGAGGTTCATCCTCGACTTGATCCTTCTCATCATCGCCATCGCCTTCTTTAGGTGTGTCCACCCTTTACACGTCGTATGAGGACGTGGCCATCCAGCGTCCGGTGAACGGCGGGTTTTGGGCCTGCTCCTCTCCGGCATCATCGTCCATACCGTCGATGTCTTTAGAGGCGTAATAGCATGTCTGTTAGATCCTCGATAGTGGCTATCAAGTGGGTGGTGGGTGGGAAGTAAAATTCCCTGCACTCAGCCCCTAGTCCAAGCTGGGCGCAATTCGGAAGCGATTCCTCTGTGATGGCGTGGGATTGCTTTAAGTCCAAAGCCTCGTTTAAGAGCGAGTTTTGGATGGGGAAGCGAGAGTCCATGGAGTTGGGCGGGACAGAAGTTCCCTGGCCGAGCTCACATGACACGGACTTTGAGGGTTCGGAGCTAGTGTCCGGAGAAGACTCCAGCTTTATGATGATAGAGGGATCCTGACGTAACTCCGGGCCTGCCGGCGATACTATCCCGTTCGGTTCTCTAGTATCGAGCTCTATAGCTGCAGGGAGTCCGGCGGGCTCTAAACTCCCGTCTTCGACCTGGTGACGTGCTCCGGATCTAAGGCCAGAGCAGTGGTTGGGGCCGCGAAACCTTGGAAGATCAAGTCTCCTCGGATATCAGCGACATAGTTTAGATTTCCAAAACTGATCCGATGACCAGGGGCATAGCTATCGATCTGCTCTTGGTGGCCAAGCGGGTTGGCCCGGAGTGCGAAGCCACCGAATACAAAAATTTGGTCGGGGAGAAAAATCTCCTTCACAGCAGCATCGTTGTCGGTGATCGATGGAGCCATCGAGCCTTTTGACGACGGCACAGTGGAACTCTCAATGAAAGCACCAATGTAAGTGTCAAAACCGACAGATCTCAAGTAGGGGCTCCCGAACTGTGCGTCTAAGGATCGAAGGTAACAGGAGACAGGGACACGATGTTTACCCAGGTTCGGGCCCTCTTAATGGAGGTAATACCCTACTTCCTGCTTGATTAACTTTGATGAGTATAGGGGTTACAAGAATTGATCTACCTCGAGATCATAATGGCTAAACCCTAGATGTCTGGCCTATATGATTATGATTGCCTCTACGGACTAAGCCCTATGGTTTATATAGACACCGGAGGGGGCTAGGGTTGTACATAGTCGGTTTACAGAGAAAGGAATCTTCATATCTGAACGCCAAGTTTGCCATCCACACAAAGGAGAGTCCCATCCGTACATGGGGGAAAGCCTTCCATCTTCTATCTTCACAGCCCATCAGTCCGGCCCACGTCACATAGCCCGGACGGCCGAGGACCCCCTAATCCAGGACTCCCTCACCCACATTTAGTTCCAGAATTATTTGAGAAATTAACATAATTATAGTATTTAAATGCCCAAATTCAAATACATAATGATTTAATTCAAAAATCCATAGTGACCTAGAAAAATGTGCACCATTTTTTGGCAGAGGTTCTGGACCAATTCAAAAATGATGAACTTTCCAGTAGGGAATTTTGTGTTCATTTAAACGTTTTCAAATTGAGCCTGGTTGAATTATATTTGGTGCTAGGGTTTGAACATCCCCATTTCAAGTTTAACAAAATTTAAACATGATGCATGGATGCAATACCACTAATTACAAGCATTATTCCAGGGTTGTGACACGTTTCCCACTACAGCGCATACTGAGGAATCCCGAAGCCACCGGCAGGATAGTTGAATGGGCACTAGAATTGTCAAGGTTTGGCCTGAAGTACGGAAGTACCTCAACTATCCAGAGCAGAGCATTGGCGTAGTTCATTGCGGAATGGACGCCAACTCCAGATGAAGAAATACCAGAAACAATCATCCCCGGCAAGGAGGCACCTCAAGAATGGATCATGTACTTTGATGGTCCTTTATCGTTGCAGGGCGCTGGAGCTCGCATGCTTCTTATTGCACCCACCGGAGAGCATCTCAAGTATGTGGTTCAAATGCATTTTCCTTGGGAAAAAGCCACCAACAACACTGCTGAATATGAGGGGCTCCTTGCTAGGCTTAGAATTGTGGTGGAATTAGGAATCAAGAAATGGACCATCCGTGGAGACTCGCAACTTGTGGTGAGGCAAGTCAATAAGGATTACTAGAGTCAAATAATGGAGGAATGTGTAGAGGAGGTGAGAAAGCTAGAAGAGCACCTTGACAGGTTGCAAATAGTGCACGTACCCCGTGTGGAGAACAACACTGCTGATCACTTGTCAAAGTGTGCCGTGCAAAAGCTCCTTGTGGAACCGGGGACTTTTGTCCTCCACCTAACTCAACCATCAGTGTCCCCTTCAATGATGGCTGGAAAAAGGAGAAAGTTGGACTCCAGCAAATATCTCCCGACAGAGCTTCCCGGGGCCGCTGGTAGAGAGGTTGTCGGGGACAACTCAACTACGGTTGGTGAACAGCACCCGCCCGTGGAACCGCAAGTTCTTGAGGTCGAGGTGAGTGCTCCCATGAATGAAGAAGTGCCTTTAGTCCTTGTTGTCAAGCCGCATGCTCCAACTTGGGCGCAACACATAGTCCATTTCGTTCAAATAGGATAACTTCCCGAAGAGCAAGAAGAAGATGAAAGAGTAGACCGAAGGTCAAATATGTACGAGTTTGTCGATGACACACTACACAAAAAATGGCCAAATGGTGTGAAATTGAAGTGCACTTGCCAGGAAGATGGGCATAAGTTGTTGGCAAAGATACACAAGGGCATGTGTGGCTCCCACATTGGATCAAGAGCTCTAGTTGGAAAAGCTTTCCGACAGGTTTCTACTAGCCCACAGCCCTCCAGGATGCAACTGAGCTAGTCACCAAATGTGAAGCTTGCCAGTTCCATTCCAACAACATGCATCAACCAGCTCAAGCTCTCCAGACGATCCCTTTATCCTGGCCATTTTCGATATGGGGCTCGACATCTTGGGCCCCTTCCCCCGTGCTACCAGGGGCTTTGAATTCTTATACGTCACCATCAACAATTTTACAAAGTGGCCGGAAGTGGAGCCAGTGAGGAAGGTAACCGCTCAGTCAGCTATCAAGTTCATGAAAAGATTGGTGTGCCATTTTGGAGTGCCCGCCAGAACAGTCACCGACAATGGCACCCAATTTACGAGCCACGCCTTCACACACTACGTCCAAGACCTTGGAAGCAAGGTCTCCTTTGCTTTTGTTGCTCATCCCCGGAGCAATGGGCAAGATGAGAGGATGAATGCTGAAGTGTTGGGTGGACTCAAGACGAGAACTTTTGATAGGCTGCAGAAGTGGGGCAGGCGCTGGATTGATGTGCTGGTGGTGGTTCTTTGGTCCCTCCGTACGACACCAAATCCACCCATGGACTAACTCCCTTCTCCCTAGTTTATGGGGCAGAAGCAGTGCTCCCCATGGAACTCATATACGGGTCACCTCGAGTACTTGCCTACGACAAAGTAGAGCAGGAGCAGCTTCGGCATGACGATGCCGTGCTCCTCGAGGAAGATCGTCTCCGGGCCGCTGTACGTCTTGCTCGCTACCAGCAAGCCCACCGCCGCTATCATAGCCACAGGATTCATGCCCGGAGACTTGAGGAAGGCGACCTTGTCCTTAGGCGTGTTCAGTCCGCCAAGGGTTCCAACAAGTTGACGCCAAAGTGGGAAGGCCTTACCGGGTAGTACAAGTCACGAGACCTGGTGCAGTCCGTCTAGAGACCGAAGATGGCATTAAGGTGTAAAACTCATGGAATATTGAGCATCTTCGCAAGTTCAACAAGTAAGGCGCGGTTGCCGAGCTCAGGCCCCGGCAACCACCTTTTGTACAAGCCTTGCTAATGCACATGTAACCCTTTGTACAAAGCCACGCGCAGTCCCTGAACAAAGATAATAAATTGAAGCGCTGGCCCCTAGAACTTGCATGATGTTAATTTAAGTATGACTTTATCATAGTCATTACCTCATATAGATGAGGTCGTATGCTACTATTTTCCCCTGAACTAACAATAGGGCTCCTGCCGCGGATAAACTTCCCAAAGGAGAGGAGTGAGAACAAGCTTGCGTATCGACACAAAGCATAAGTTCTTTTTTAGTCATCCATAAGTGTACCTTTGTGTGGAAAACTTGTGCGTAGAGAAACCTTGTCACCCTCCAACATTTGTGTTCCCATTTTTTTGATTCAAAGATCGCTTTGTTCAGGTTGGTCGCAGTGGCATTTGGGAAAGAGGGTTGACTAGGGGCCAGTTCTCTTCCATGCTCCTAGCCCGCCAGGCAGAGCCTTGCGGCAAGCAATGGAAGAGACCGATAGGGTGTCTTGCCGGAAAGTATTGTTTACTTGAGAGCAATGTTCAAGAATTCACCCGATTAATCAGTTAACAGACCAGTTAATCGCTACTCATAGCACGGCCGAATCGAATAACACCTATTCATCGCATTAACTTGTCAGGCCAATTAATTGGCCAGTTAGACCGATTAATCAGTTGTCATGCCGATTATTCCCTACTTGCCCATTAAAGGGTGGGCAAACAAAGCCCAAATTTTAGGCCCGTAAGCCCTTCCAGCCCCTCCCCGCTCCTTAATAGCTAGGATTAATAAGTTTACCTCCTCTCTGTACTTTTTATATGTGTATGGCAGCATGTTTTGGTATACTACATAGATGGGAGCATGAGAATATGGTATAATACATAAAAAAATATTGATATATGTTGGCAAGTTTCTATTCAATCTACTGATGAATGGTCGATCCATTAATCTAGTTAATAGGCTGATTCACCGATTAATCACTACTCCTAAACCGAACGAGCAACTAATAGTTAACGATTTCATGAACATTGCTTGAGAGTATAGAGCAGTTGTTCCTCTGCAAGGACGTTCTACATGCACAAGTGCCTGGCAAGCATATCTTTTTTCGTTAATACGCATTAAAACAAGTACAAACCTCACATGGTACAAATATGGGTGGAAAAGATTACATAACTAAGACTACAGTTTGGCAAGTGCCTATATCTTTTGAATTAGAAAAAGATAAGTGCCCCATAATGCCTTTCTTGGCCCTCTCCTCCTAGGACCTGCAATGGGAGGTGAAGAGGGCAAAAAGAGTGCCTGGGCAGAAGCCCAGCCTGACCCCGTCAGGGCCCGCGGGACGCAGCCTGACAAGATCGGGAGGGCGCAGACGAAGGCGATGGATGGAGAGAGCAGATACGCGATGCCCTGGTCATCACCGCCAGGACCAGCGAAATGCGACAGGAGGGACACCGGTAGGGAAGACGAAGCCGGAGTCCACAAAGAAGCTTGCCGGAGTCGAGCTAGAGGAGGCGGAGACATCCACACCCAACCCCCCGGCAAATCGCTCTACCGGGAAGAAGACCAGGTGCAGATGATCATGTTGTCGGCGCCTAGATGACGGTGACGGTGCGACCAATGCTCAGCTGGAGTCTGAGCCGTCGTCTTCCCGCTCGGCGCCGTCGTCATCACTGTCACTGTCGTGTTCATCATTGTCGGTCGAGGAGGAGCTTTTGTCGTCAGTTAAGCTCTCTGCGCAGCACCCTAAGTGAGCACCCAAACGGTCGAAGACCTTGATGGGGAGCAGGTTGGCCTCCATTAACTTGAAAGGGAGAACGTGCCCCGCCACCAAGCTATGGGCACGAGCAAAGGTTTTCCAGCCACGCCGGAGAAGCATGACATGAGGTGCGGGGAACACCACGTCCGCCCGCATGTTGTCATTACAGCAGCCCCTCATGTGTAACTTCAATCCTGGCGGCGATTCTTCCTCCATCACCCTTGCAAAAGGAGTAGGAAGCCAAAGGCGGATGCGCGGAGGCCCGCGCAGCTTGACGATGAACTATAGCGGCTGGTCCCCAACGTGGCCCTCCATCAGATACAGGACAACCGGGGGAGGAGCGACCAGAGCGCCCCCACGCCCTCCTCGGCCCCGAGCGCCACGACGGCACGCCCACGTCCTACAGCACCGCCTTGTGCGCTGGACTCCGCCCCTATGTCCCCAGCTGGGGGAGGAAGCCGCTATCGAGAAGAGACCCTGGTCACCACCGCTGGAGCTCAACCACGTCCTCTTCCCTCACCATAACGAAAGCAAGATGCAAGAAGAAGAAGGAGCACGAGATGTGTGTGTGGGTGAGCCCCTCGCCCACGCCTCCTTTTAATGGGGAGCATGGCCGGGGGCTGGCTTCTCACCACCTAGGAAGCAACCACCCCACTCCGCCAATCTAGTCCCTTTGGGTCGCTGGCAGCGTCCAGAATCAACGACCGCCCTCCTGCACCTATCCACGATGCTAGGTTTTCTGCCATGGCACACATTCCCGCGCCCTACGCGCCCGCCACCACACTTGCACAATGCATGCAGCGTATGTGGCGGAAACAAAAGAGGTAGTGGGATGAGTAAAATGGCAGTTACCTCCCCGTTAACGTAGGGCGTGGGTGGCCGGCGGGCTATTACGTAAATCATCGCACGTCATTCCGCACGACGCACGGATAAGCGGGAAACTGATCTGATCACAGGTTAATGAAGAAGCAAAGAAGATATCAAGGAGGATATGGATTCCATCGCCGTTTGGCCAAAGTGTTCGCCTATGTATTTGTTGGGGCCTACCCCGACGATGCATGGCGACACGTATGGGCCAGGCCCGAGGGCTCCTGTCGGTGCAACAAACATGTGCACTTGTTGACAAGACTTATACACAGGCGTGCTCGCGTCGCATGTCCAATCACAAGCATATAAAGCAAAGCAAGCCAGAGAAACCGCTCTTCGTGAGATCAAGGAGCAGATCAAGAAGACCAAGTTATTATACAAGACAGCAAGGCGTCGCCTTGGGAAGGCCTCCCTTGCCGGGCAGGAGAAGCCCAGCAAGGTCGATGCCACCCAAAGATTGCACCGGCAGGCTTGCCGGGATCGCCAAGGGCATGAAATCCCGCCAAGACACCACCGCTCCACCGCACAGCAACGCAAATCACTTGTCAATCCAGTGTCGAGCCTCCAGATGATTAAATGTCCTCCACTAAGCACATAGCAACCCATTGGAATCGTATGACACCCGTCCAGAGGCGTGTCAAACAGATAAGCACACTACTAGGAAAAGGCTTGCTAGTGGCGCACCTGTTTTGTCTACTAATGGCGCACTACAGGTGCGCCACTAGCATCACGCCATTAGAATTTTTTACTAATGGCGCACCACAGGTGCGCCATTAGTGTCTGGTATACTAATGGCGCACCAGGCAGTGCGCCATTAGTACATCACACGGTGCACCATTACTATCTGACTTAGTAATGGCGCACCACATAGAAGTGCGCCATTACTAACATTTTTTTTCAAATTTTTTTCAGAAATATTTTTTTCAAATATTTTTTTCGCTTTATTCTTAATCTCGGGTCACTATGGCTTAATCTCGGGTCAATATGCTTAATCTCAAGTCAAATCGCACTCCGTGGTTAAACTTCCCAAAAGGTCACCCATCCTCACACTACTCCAGCCCAAGCATGCTTAACTTCAGAGTTCTATCCAACCCCAGCACCAGCTCACTTCACAGGAACTTGTTGATATATCTATCATATTAATCCTATTAAACCTTGTTGATGTCTAGGACTTTGTTCATGTTCATGTTCATGAGTGTGATGAAATTTTGAAAAAATATTAAACTTCCCAGTCATATTACGTATCATATTTTGAAAAAAAATTCCAAAAAAAAGTTTTTTTGAAACCAATTTTTTTTGTTAGTAGTGGCGCACCTAGCAAATGGTGCGCCACTAGTAAGTTTGAATTTTTTTCATTCCCCCCAACCTAGATCTTAAAAGCCCCGTATCTTTCGTTCTGTTAGGTTTTTGGGGATTTTGAAGATGTTGAACAAGGTTCCCCGGGTTCAATTCGTATGTAACTTTTCGAGTAGATGATTTTTCATATATAAAACTTTTTAATCCCAGTTCGTATGCAAAAGTTATGCCCATTTTACAAATTCCACAGAGATTTTGCAAATAAAGTCGAAATTCATATTTGTAAATTTTCCCAACAACCTTATTTTCCATCACATTGGAAACTTATTTTTTATTTTTTTTGACATTTCCATCATTTTCTTTTATTTTTTAAAAGCTGAAAAGGCGGTCCAAGGGGGTGCATTCGGTGGAATTTTTGGGAAAAGTTAGTAATGGCGCACCGTGGGTGTGGTGCGCCATTACTAGTTAAACTAGTAATGGCGCACCACACCCACGGTGCGCCATTACTAGCTTAAAAAAAATAAAAAAATTGTTAGTGGTGGCGCACCGGGGATGTGGTGCACCATTACTAGTTAAAACTAGTAATGGCGCACTGTCCCCTGGTGCGCCATTACTAGTTTTGAAAAAAAATAAAAAAAATTGTTAGTAGTGGCGCACCGTGGATGTGGTGCGCCATTAGTATTTGGACACTAATGGCGTACCAACACATGGTGCGCCATTAGTATATAGTAGTGGCGCACCACATGTGTGGTGCGCCATTAGTGTCCATTTATCTATAGCCCTTTTCCTAGTAGTGGCAGGAGAGGATTAAGTGGCACGACAGTCTTGCCGGGCTCCACGCTCAGCATGACACCTAGCAGTGTAATTAATGCACTTTGTCCTAACTGCCAGAGTTAGGTATGATAGCACTGTTCGCTATCTAATCATTGGATAAAGACTGTTTTGCCACTATGGTTACCCCTTGAGCTATAAAAGGAGGTCCAAGGCAACACAGAAAGGGATTCGGACCCCCTTGCCCTTGTACGCGCATAAGTGCTTCCCCCGAGGCCACCTTGCCGGGCTCGAGCACTGTGTGATATTGTGTTCAACCGTCCAATCCACCAAAGGCAGGAGTAGGATTTTACGCCTCACAGTGGCCCGAAACAGGGTAGAAACCTCCAGTGTCATCGTCGTCGCGCTGCCCCATGGCTTCCGCTCTTTGTGTAATGTGATCTCCCCCTCGCCGAACCACAAGGGGCTCATTGCCCCATAGGTGATCGTGTCCACCCATGACAAAGACGAGTTCCGCAAGTTTTGTTACACCCAGCGCACTCGGGTCAATTACGCCTCTGTGGCGCACCCGCAGTCGAATGGGCAAGTCGAGGGAGCAAATGGGCTCATACTTCAAGGATTGAAGCCCCGAGTCATGCGTGATCTGACACACGCAGCAGGAGCTTGGGTGTCCGAGATACCGCCTATGCTCTAGGGCCTACAAACGACCCCGAATCGATCCACGAACCGCACCCCATTCTTTATGATGTACGAGTCATAAGCGGTCTTGCCGAGTGATCTGCTCCACGACTCTTCCCGAGTGGATCTTTACTCGGAAGCTGAAGCCGAGGAAGCAAGGCAGGATGGCCTAGACCTTTTGGAGGAACAACATGAGCTAGCCCTTATAACATTGACATTGTACCAACAAGACTTGCGTCGCTACCACGATATACACGACAAAGGACGTGCTTTCCAGGAAGGAGACCTGGTCCTCCGAGTGGATCAACAGAAACCTCACAAGTTGGCACACCCCTGGGAGGGACCATTCTCCATATCCAAGGTCTTACACAATGGAGCATACCGACTGTACAACTTCACCAAAGAAATAGAAGAGCCGAGAGCTTGGAACACGGATTTGCTTCGCAAGTTTTATACTTAGAATAAAATTTCTCCCGTGTAATAGTTAGTCTGAATGAACTTAGATGAATAAAAGTCTGGCTCTTTCTCATATATCGTCTAGTTCAACCTACAATCGCGTCCCACTCAGATGACTAGTCACATTCGGAAGCTAACACACCCCCAGTGGGTGAAGAGGTGAGAAAGCTTAGCTACGAACCAGCTTTTGCCTAAGTTAAAAAACAATTCGAGTGAGGATCTGTTCCACACTCGGGGGCTTAGCCGCGAAACAGCTTCTGCCTAAGTTAAAAAACTATCAGAGTGAGGATATGTTTGATAGTCAGGGGCTTAGCCATGAACCAGCTTTCGCCTCTGTTAAAAAACAATCTGAGTGAGGATCTGTTTCACACTCGGGGGCTTAGCCGCGAACCAGCTTTTCCCTAAGTTAAAAAACAATTCGAGTGAGGATCTGTTCCATGCTCGGGGGCTTAGCCGCGAACCAGCTTTTGGCTAAGTTAAAAAACAATCAGAGTGAGGATATGTTTGATAGTCAGGGGCTTAGCCACGAACCAGCTTTCGCCTATGTTAAAAAACAATCCAAGTGAGGACCTGTTTCACACTCGGGGGCTTAGCCGCGAACCAGCTCTCGCCTAAGTTAAAAAACAATCCAACTGAGGATTTGTTCCACGCTCCGGGGCTTAGCTGTGAACCAGCTTTTGCCTAAGTTAACAAACATTCCGAGTGAGGATATGTCCCACACTCAGAGGCTTAGCCGCGAGCCAGCCTTCTCTTAAAGTCAAACAAAACACGAGAAGCAAATAGAAGCTCAAAGGGTTTCAAACCAATGATTCAATCGAAATATTTCCAAGACAAAACGAGCCCAAGGCTCGGCAGAATATTTCATTACATCTAGCACCTGGCATTCCGGGGTAAATTCAATCAAATGTTTAAGCCTCAGGCGGAGGGCTAGCTCGGTCAACGAAGGTCTCTAGGTCGACTCCGTCAGCGGTACGGGTGGCGATTTCAGCTAAGGTCTCCATGAAATCCTCAAACTTGAGGTTCCTCTTGTTCATCACTCAGAGGTTCTTCAGCTTCTCCTCATCCACGTTCTTCCATTGAACGCGGACAAGTGACAGCTCCACGTCAGCACCACTCCTGGCAGCAGATTTCTTCCAAGCCTTGACCCGAGCGGGGACTTCATTCAGCCGCGTTAGCATCGACTCCATATCCTTCTGGGACTCCGCACCCGGCTGCAGCTCCTCATCAATTTGACCCGCAGCACCCTTCGACCGAGTGATACAAACCAATGCGGTATTCAAGTCGAAGGATGGCAAGGGCTGCATAGTCGGTGACGAGTGACCTGGAATGGTCCATATCCCTCTCGAGCCTCTCCAGCTCTAGTTCCTTGTTATAACAACGCTCTGCAGCAAGAAGAACAATCTGTGAGCGGATGATCTAGGAAAATTTGGCAACATATGGATTTGACTCGGGTGAAGGAGAACTTACCAGTGAGCCTCTCACCAAATTCCTCACAAACCTCCCCGATGTGCTTCTCCAGGGCATCCCTCTTGTCTGTCAGCTGGGTGGCCTTCTCCTCCAGCTTGACCTTCTCCTGAGTGGAGGCACTAATGATAGCCTTGAGACCCTTGATTTCTTCCTTCAATTTGCCGACTGATGCCAACTTCTTGTCAACAAGTTTGGTCTTGGTCCTAGCTTCCTTCTAGGCCATCACCAGGTCCTTGTCCTTGTTCTCCAGAGCCTGCTTCATAGTTTCTAATAGAAGTCACGAGCTTCATTACCAATTGGGTGTTCTCGCTACGAACACCTGTTGGAGCGAAATGGTTCGAATCAAAGGGGAAACAACACTATGTAGCAACCAATCGGTGGAAACAATTTACCTCCCAGGGTCTTCTTCTCTTGCTCCATCGGGCACTCTTGAGTCTCTCAGCCTCTAGATCAAGTCGAAGGGATGTCACCTCCTTCTCCATTGTGGCATAGTGAGATCCCATCTTGCAGGTCCTCTACAACATATGGGAAATAGTCAATTGGAAGTCCCAAACGAGAAACTAAAGCAATAACTCACAAACGTCTGGGAGAGCACCGCCGGAAGGAACAAGTTAGACCAATACCAGATCCTGAAGTACCCTTTGACTACCGAGTGGATCAAGTTAGGTCAGTACCAGATCCTGAAGTACCCTCAAGCTACTGACTCGGTCAACCCTCTCCGAGTGGGACAAGCTTGACCAGTACCAAATCCTAAAGTACTTTTGGATTACCCACTCGACCGCACGCACCCTTGACAGAACCAAGCTTGACAAGTACCAAATCTTCAAGTACATTCTAGTTACTAGGACAACCCAACACCCCTTGGAGGATCCTGCTCGATCAATACCAGATCTTGAAGTATCCTCTGATCTACCCTTACTCAGCTAACCCTTGAGTCGGCAATGAAGAATATACAGGACAACAACACAAGATGACCAGCCTCACTCGACTAACTTCCGACTCAGTAATGAAGGAAGTTTACCTATTATCTCACCCGCACACGAGTGTCGTCGTGCGCCCTAAATGCCTAACCCTAAAAAAAAGACACATCCATGACATTTTGTGCCGAACGAATTTTTTCTCTCGTGCTTATGACACTTCTATGACGATAATTGTGACAAAACCCGATATCATCATAGATGTGGTGGGCTCCTACTTCTTTGACAAAAAATCATGACAGAAAATGGGCTTTTCGTCATGGGCGGGCTGAAGATGCAGCAGCATGACATTCTTTGGGCCATCCATGACGGAAAAAACCATGGTAGGAGCGAGGGTGAGGAAAATATCGGGGAGTTCCCAGTTACGGTGGGTGGTTGGGGCCGAGCGATGGACGGAGGGATTACGCGTTTCTCTCGTACACGTATGCACGTGGGTGCGATGCGTTGGGCTCTAACTGAACCGAGCGAGGTGTTCGCCTACTGAACCCGAGCGATTGCACTAGCTACGCGTTACTGAACCCGAGCGATCGATCGATCCCTGGCTGTTAACTGAACCCGACCGAGCGATTCCTTCGCTACTGCTGCTAA
Organism: Aegilops tauschii subsp. strangulata; assembly: GCF_002575655.3. NCBI lineage: Eukaryota > Viridiplantae > Streptophyta > Magnoliopsida > Poales > Poaceae > Aegilops > Aegilops tauschii. The sequence goes on from NC_053038.3 coordinate 214,845,765, forward strand.
CTGAAGCCGATCAAACCTACTGCCTCTTGATGAACAATAGCCGGTGAACAGTAGCTGGTGAAGGTTGGATGAACAGGAGCCTGTGGATGAACAGTAGCTGGTGGATGCACGAGAGAGACGCCGTGGATGAACAGTCGCAGGTGGAGGCTGGAGGAGGTCAACGATGGATGAACAGTAGCCCGTGGAGACTGGAGCAAGGCAGTAGACGGTGGGTGAACAGTAGCCCATGGAGTCCCGTTTTGCGGTATGCCACACCCCTCCCGATGAACTGGGCCCCCGTTTTGACCGTAGGAGGTTGAAGAGAAGTCCATTTCCTCCGTTTTGCGGTACACCAGACCCCTCCCGGTGAACATGATCCCGTTTCGACCGTAGGCGGTCGAACTGAAGGCCGTTTCCTCTATTCTGTGGTACGCCAGGCCTCGTTTCGGCTGTTCCGCCCAAGTCGGTTGGCTCCCGATGAATAGGACGCATTCCGTTGCCTCCCGACGAACACGACGCAGTTTCTCTATTCCGACCCAGGCAGTTGGATACCGATGAACTGGACGCTGTCGCAGCCCTCAGCTGCCTCTCCATGTACACGAGCCCTGGTTGTACATATGTGCGAGTAGGCGTTCGAGACCTCGCACGTATGTACGTACGTGGCCGTATTTACTTTCTTGCACCCTGGTTGTATGTACGTGTACACGATATTGACGGGACTGCATGACATGCTACGTCTGCGCCTCTACTCCGACACGTGCCATTCCTTACTCGGCCACGGTTCATCACGGCAGCCTGTAGACACACCGATCGACCAGTATGTACGTACACATTCGCGTCCAAACAGACAACCCTACGTACGGTTTGACCGGGTGGGTCCCAGCTGTGAGGGAGGTAAGGAGGCACTTCCTTGCGTGCGAAGATATAGCTGGTGGGTCCCTGCTATCAGGGGGAGAATCATATTTTTTTCCTGTAATATGGACGCACTTCCTTGCGTGCGAAGATGTCGGTGGTTGGTCCCGACAGTCAGGAGGGAAACATTTTGTTTTGCAAAATACGGTGGCCCGTCCAGTGGGTCCCTGTTGTCAGGTGAATGAATCATTATTTTGCGGGCAATAAGGAGGCACTTCCTTGCTGTGGCCATGGACCCAGTTGTGATCCTCTCCATGTACAGTACTCTTCCGATGGAAGTGGTTCCTTGACCACATTGACCATACCGCGCCGAGAGCACCAAGGCGGTGAATGATGGCGAGGCCTAGAAAGGGGACGACGCGGAGCCGGGGAAGACGCGGTAGTGGATTCCTACGCGGAGAGGAGTACGAGGGTTGACTGGTTTAGCTGCGGGGTGAGGCTGATGTCGCTGCAGAATAATAGGGGTTGTGGGTGAGTAGAGGGATGGCTTGGCCAGAGGTTGGAGTAGGGTGGGGCGGTTAGGCCTGCGCGGCAGCAGAGCTGGCCACGGGAGGCAGGAGCAGGCGGCACGAGTGGCGCTGGTTTGGGCAGCTGGAGCTAGAAGACCAGAGGTTGAAGAAGCACTATAGCCGTTGGCTGGACATCGTACGGTCACTGGAGCTGAATCGTTCGTATTGACTAAGTTGACAAAGCCCTCCGTCCGCGTCAGTAGGCCCACAAGTTAGCCTCCCACCATGGTGGGTCCAAGCTAGCAGGTGGAGTATTCATTTTTGTGTGCATAATAAGGAGGCACTTCCTTGCGTGCGAAGATATAGCTGGTGGGTCCGAGCTGTCAGCGGTGGGAAAGTTTTTTCGCGAAATATGGAGGCCCTTCTGGTGGGTCCCAGCTGTCAGGTGGAGGGATCATTATTTTGCGCGTAATAAGGAGGCATTTCATTGCGTGCGGCCGTGGACCCAGCTGTCAGCCTCTCCTCGTACTGTTCTCTTCCGATGGATGTCATTCGTGGACCATGTTGACCACGCCATGCCGAGAGCACCAGGCTGGTGGACGACGCTGAGGCCTAGGAAGGGAACGACACGAAGCCAGGGAAGACTTGGCAGTTGTTTCCCACGCGGAGGGGAGTACGAGGGTTTACTGGTTCATTTGTCGTCGCTGGAGAATAACAAGAGGTGTGGGTGAGTAGAGGGATGGCCAGGCCAGCGATGGGAGTAGGGTGGGGCGGTGAAGTCCCGCCGGCGCTTGTTTGAGCGGCTGGAGCAGGAAGAGTAGAGATTGAAGAAGCACGAGGATCATTGGATGGACATCCAACAGTCATAGCTCTCATGTGTTGACTAAGTTGACACGGCGTTACGTGTGCGTCAACCTTTTTTGTAGGAAAGCGTACGCGTCAACCTATAGTAGGCGCACAAGTCAGCCTCAAATCTGTGGAAAACATCATGCAACCCATCTGCCATTATTTCTAATAATCTACAACCCATTTGCTAATTCTTAAGGTTTTTTTGGAGCCCATATTCTTTTTGTTAGCATTACATCCCATATTGTGTCCACAGTTAAAAGATTATACAAAAATTTGCATATTTAGTTGCCCCGAAATTTCAAGTCACATTCAAACTAATTTTAAAAATAAATTTATATCACTATAAAATCCAAAAAATTGTCCAGGCATAAAAATAAATGGAATTTAAAATCCCGAAATGAAAAAAAGGAAATTTGAAACCAATTGCCGGTTTGATGTGTTTTAGAAATGTACAACAAATTTCTCATTACTGATAGCCCATTTTCTGGGCAAGCCGAATGAAGCTCTCCTTGTCTTGAAAGATTTGCAGCCCAGCAGGGCTGACAAAGCAAGTAGGCTCGGTTGGGTATTTTGCAAAAGAACAAAAAAAACTGGGCTAGCCATTTTCAGAAAGAAAAAAAACTACTGGGCTGGTCTTGTGGTAAACCTAAAAGAAAAGGCTGGCTACACAGGCTAGTGTGCCCCGCACAGCCCAGTTGACACCCTGCTTTCGTCTAAAAAACAAAAAAAAACTGGGCGAGCTACTGGATCCCTGGTGTCAGCCGCCCGTTGTGCAATTCTCTCGTTTATTAACTAGGTTGACAATGGCATGGGACCCAGATGTCAGAAATCCATTAGGAGGAACCATTTTTTTGGCTTGAAATGAGGAGGCACTTTCTTGTGTACTGCCATGACCTTGGTGAGTCCCTCCTGTCATCCTCTCCACGTACAAACATATCCTGATTGTGTACGCATCAACCTAGTAGGGCCACAAGTCAGCCTCTAAACGCGTGGTAGGAAAATACAACCCATTCCATACATTCAAACGGAATGTTCAACATTCAGAGCAAAGCAATAGGTCTGACCCAGATATAGAGTACTGAACTTCCATGTTGACAACCATCATAGCCAAGTTAACTATCTACTCCCACTAATACTCTAGTAGTGTACAAGTACTAACTTACTCTTAGCTAACTAGACGATGTCGGCCGCCATCTGCGGTACACGCTAAACGCCGGCACCGACGTCCTCCGCCTAGCCTCGGACTTGCCAGAGGAGCGATAGGGCGCGTTACTCCCGCGTGTTGGCCCTTTCCATGCCGGCGTGGTCCACCAAAGCTTCGTCTTCTAAGCGAGAAACCGACTTGACGAGCTGGTAGTGAAATTCGGCGTTGTCGGCGTTCTAGGAACGGGGGTCCCCAGACTTGCCTGCCTGCGGCCCACGGCGTGGCTATGCGAGCAGGCCTGTGCGGCCCATCTTCATCAACAAGGCGTTCAAGACCCTCGCGAGGGGCCAGGACTCGCGAGGCGGATGACACAAGACTTCCTCGCGAGGGGCCTCACCAAGCTGCCTCGCGAGGAGCGCAGATATCAAGGCGGGGCCAACCTCGCGAGGCTTCCTTGACATGAGCCATGACGATCGACAACAGGCGGGCGCCAGCGCGCGCAGCCTCCTTGTTTCCTCTTTGGCGCTAAGGAAGGAGGCGCAGGCGCGGAGTACCGAGGCATCAGGCAAAGGTTTCCATATTGGTGCAACGAGACCAAGACCAGCGGGACGACAAGACGGAGGTCACCATGGAGCCCAAGACGGCGTCACCACCAGAGCCTTTTGCAGGCGAAGACCACTTTTGTCAGGATAGCTTGTACTAGCTGTCCCCTTTCAAATTTACCCACCGTTGTTGGCTCCCTTCCCGCTCAACATTTGGGGAGAGGACCAGGGCCTATATAAGTAGAACTAGTCACCACAGTAGGGGGGACGGATTCAGACCCATCTCGCCCACTCAAGTCTGCAGAGCACAAGAACACCTCGACCTCAGGAGGCTGTTCTTCCCCTTGTACCGTTCTTCATCAGCCCAAGAGGCAATCCACCACCACACACTGGAGTAGGGTATTACACCACAACGGTGGCCCGAACCAGTATAAATCTTGTGTCTTTCTGTGTTGCGAGTTCGTCGAGTTCGTTCGCGAGATCTTAGCGAGCTAGGGCAAGGATCGGTAGGAGGGAAAGAACTTCGCGCGCACCCAGAGTTTGAACCATAAGGGTTTTGCCAGAACCCCACATCCGACATTTGGCGCGCCTGGTAGGGGTGTGCCGGAGCTTCTTCTCCGCTAATCGACTTGCCGACGCTCCATGGCCACCATGTCCGGCGACCCAAGGGCAGACTCCGACCGCTGGGCAGCTTGGCCAACCCGGGCGGTGACACCTGCCCATGAAGACCTTAACCCCGCGCTCCAGGCAGCGCGAGCGCCGTCCAACGCTGTGGGCACGGGCGGTGTCGGGGGGATGGACCCCGGGCAGGCAATGGAACCCGGATCCTCTTCAAAAACAACGGAGCTGGCACCGCCCCTCAATACCGACGCGCGCTTGGACGGGTCGCTAGCCGGCCAAGCCCCGCAAGCCGGCCAGACTATCCGACCCGGCAAGACATGTCGAGTCGGCCCCAACAACTGGCGCGGGACGGCCGAACCCGGCACGGCCAAAGCCTCCGCACCAAGCCAGCGCCACCCATGGCGTGCTACGCAATCCAGCTGCGGGTCAACTCCCGTCCTATCCAGGCCGTATGATGGGGACGAGACTTCAATCAACGACGACCGAGGCACCAGTGCCACGCCCATGCCTCTGGTCAGCAGGAACATGGCAATAGTGCCCCTCACCTACCCGCTGACCAGGGCCGGCGTGGCAACAGTGCCCCCACCCTCACTGCTGACGACAGCAACAGGCAACCTGACGGAGAGCACTGTATGCGACTCAACTTGGCCACGCTCCGACGATCGACAAGACGGCGCACAGTCCCCCTAGGCTTGCGGGGCCTGCACCTAGGGGAACCCGGCGAACCACAAGCCCTCAGCGGGGCCCAGCCCGGGACCCCGGACACCGACAACATGGACCCACCGCCTTATAACATTACCATTGTACCCCCGAGGGGTTGGACTATAAACCCCCCGGGAGCCCACGATCACAAGGAGAGGCGAAGCAGGAGGACTAGCCACAAAATAACAACACCGGAGAGAAGGAGTAGCCCAAGCCTCGGCCAGCTTCCTTCCACCTCCATACAGCTCCAGGAGCAACATTGTACTATCGATCATCCAACTACACTCGGCAGGACTAGGGGTATTATCTCTCCGGAGAGCCCCGAACCTGGGTATGTCCGGCGTCCCGCGCCCGCTCATGCCAACCTCGCCTCTGGAGCCCACCAGCGCCCTCGAGCCTCCTCCTCTCTTTAGCCATCCCTTGGTATCTGCCGTGCGCCCACCACGATAGTTGGCGCCCACCATGGGGCAGTTCGAGGAGCTGGCGGGGAGCATGCTTCGGACGGGGCCCTTCTCCTACACCGACGAGTCCGTCGCGCTGGCGGACGATGTCGTCGGCGTGCTTATCGCCTCCTTCGCCGCGCTGCGCATCGACGATGCGTTCGCGACCGAGGAGTACCCCAGCGAGGTGCTCAGCTACTCCGATTCTCCCCTCTCCCTCGGTGGCGGTGTTCCCGCCGGGGCAATGGACGTCCATGTGGAGGTCTTCGTCACCGGCGACGGCGCCTCCTCCTCGTCAAGCAAGACGAGCAAGGCTGCCGAAGCCAGGGCCGCAGCGGATCGGATCGAGCCGTCCGATCCATTGCGCGCCGCAATGCGGAGTCTCCGCATCCCCATCTGCACCGACGTCGACGCCACCAACGTCGCTGAGGCCCGAACCCAGCTCGAGGAAAGGCGCCACTAGATGCTGGACCTCTCTGAGACGCTCGCCCCCACTCAGCATCGCCTGGACGCCGCTCAGCTGGAGCGCGACGCCGCCTACGGATTCACGCCCGCTGCGGCCGAGCCAGGCAGGGTCGCCGATGTCCGTGCCCGGGGAGGAGCGATCGGCCGGGCCCTCGGCGCCGTCCCGACCGTCTATGAGACCCCAGCGAAGAACATGCGCGCTGCCTAGGCAGCCGCAGTCGGCCTGGACCAGCTCGCGGGAGAGGAGCTGAAAGAGCGCATCAGGTGGATGTGTGAACTCCTCCACGCCGCCAACACTCAACAGGACCGCCTCAACCAGCTCGCCAAGCCGGAGGGATCCGGCTCCGCCCGCCTTGGCGGAACCGGCGAACTTCTACACACCACTTCCTCGCCACCCGGCGAGGCGCACTCCAGCCGTGCCGGGCTTGGCGCGATCCGGCCGCCATAGCCGCCGGCGGATTGGGCGACGAGCCCGTCCTAGAGACCCAGAGCGGACCCGGCCAGCATGGCCGGCGTCCGGCTCCAACCGACCCGGCCCCCCGTGGCCTGGCCGCTAGTCGACTCGGCCCATGCGCCATCGACGACACCGACGCTCGCCACCGCCTCGATCAGCTCGCTCGCTCCCTGGAGGTGGAGGAGAGCGGCGCTATCGGGCCAGCGTGCTTCGGCCTGCGCATCCGGGAGGAGCCCTTCCCCAAAGGATTCATTCTCCCCCGCGACACCCCCAAGTACAACGGGACGGTGAAACCAGAAGACTGGCTCACCGACTACACCACAGCCATTGGCATCACCGGTGCCAATCATCGTCTTGTCGTGCGCTACGCACCGCTCATGCTCCAAGGGTCGGCCCGCACGTGGTTGAATAGCCTGCAGATGGGAAGCATCAACACGTGGGTGGATTTCAAGGAAGCCTTCGTCCGCAACTTCACGGGGACCTACAAGCGACCCGGCCGCCCTAGCCAGCTCGGCATGTGCGTGCAAGGGCCTACGGAGACCCGTCGCGAGTACCTCGCACGCTGGACCGAGCTCCGAAACAGCTGCGAGGGCGTCCATGAAGTCCAGGCGATCCAGTACTTCGTCAGCGGGTGCCGAGACGGCACCCTCCTCAAGCACAAGCTCTTACACTCCAAGCCGGCCACCATGGCTGCGCTCATGGTGACGGCGGACAAGTACGCCAACGCCGACTCCGCCGTGAAGATCCAGGTGGCGCTGGATGAAGCCGGCAAGGCAAAGTCGGTTCCCCTTCGAAGCCGGCCGGCGAAAGCAGCCGGCAGCAGCATCACCAGAACAATAAGCGCAAGGCCGACCAGCCGGCGCCGCGTCACGACAACCGGCTCATCGCGGCCACCGAGCCCGCGGCGGTCCTGGCGGCGAAGCGCCGACAAACCGGCAAGACGGCATGGCAACCCGCCATGAGCTTCGAGCAGATGCTTGACGCCCCCTGCAAGCACCACAGCGGCGCAAGACCCTCCACGCACACGCTTCGGTAGTGCGCCATCACCAAGCGCATCATGAGGGGCGACGTCCCGCCCCCTTCGGCTCCAGCTCCAGGCGCGGGACAGCCGCCTCCGCCTCCAGCTGGTGGCGCGATCCGCGACGACGCCTACCCGGACCAGAGCTCGGCCTACGTTGTCTTCACCAGCCTCGGCGATGACAAGCGCAGCAAGGACCTCCTTCGACAGGAGGTGAACACCGTCGTCCCGGCCAAGCCGGAGTTCATGCATTGGTTTGATCGCCAGAGCACCTGGACCTGGGAGGATCACCCGGCAGTCATGCCGAGCCCGCGTGGTTACACCCTCGTCCTCAACCCCACCATTGTCGCGTGGCACACATGCAAGTTTTCCCGAGTCCTCATTGATGGCGGCAGCAGCATCCACATCCTCTACCGCGATGCGATGACCAAGCTCGGCCTCAACGCCAAGGACCTGGAGCCAACCCGAATGATCTTCCACGGCATCGTACCCGGCCTCTCTTGCTCCCCCATTGGCTGGGTCCGGCTAGATGTCCTGTTCTGTGACTGCAGCCACTTCCGGCGCGAACCGATCTCGTTCGAGGTGGTGGACCTGTCCAGCGCGTATCACGTGTTGCTGGGCCGGCCCGCGCTTGCCAATTTCATGGCGGTTCCCCACTACGCGTACCTGAAGATGAAGATGCCGGGTCCCAAGGGCCTCATCACCGTCACCGGCGATTACCGCAAGTCCCTGGAGTGCGCCCGAGAGGGCGCCAAGTTGGCCGAGGAGCTGGTCATGGCCGAGGAGCGGCGCCAGCTCGACCGGATCGTTGCCCTGGCAGGCGAGGCCTCCACCGCGTCAATCCCGACCCCGGACCCGGCCGATGAGGCCGCCTTCAAGCCCTCCAAGGAGACCAAGAAAGTGAAGCTCAACCCGGAAGACCCCAGCTGCAGCAAGTATGTTGTCGTAGGCGCCCGCCTCGACAACAAATAGGAAGGCGAGCTCGTCGACTTCCTCCGTGAGAATTGGGATATCTTCGCATGGACCCCCAAGGACATGCCGAGTATCCCGAGGAAGTACGCTGAGCACAAACTTCACGTCCGCAAGGATGCCAAGCCTGTCCGTCATCCCCTACGACGATTTTCCGAAGAGAAGAGAAGAACCATTGGTGAAGAGGTCGCCAAGCTTTTGGCGGCCGGCTTCATAATGGAAGTGTTTCACCCCGAGTGGCTGGCCAATCCAGTCCTCGTCCTGAAGAAGAACAAGACCTGGCGCATGTGTATCGACTACACCAGCCATAATAAGGCCTGTCCCAAGGATCCGTTCGCCCTCCCGCGGATCGACCAAGTCATCGACTCGACCGCCGGGTGTGAGCTCCTGTCCTTCCTGGACACTTACTCCGGCTACCACCAAATCAAGCTGGACCCGTCCGATGCCCTGAAGACGTCCTTCATCACGCCCTTTGGGGCGTATTGCTACATCACCATGTCGTTCGGCTTGAAGAACGCTGGTGCCACCTTCCAGCGCTGCATGCAGAAATGCCATCTGCCGCAACTCGGCCGCAATATCCACGTATACGTGGACGACATCGTGGTGAAGACCAAGCAGTACCTCACGCCCCTCGACGATTTAAAGGAAACCTTCGCCAACCTCCGCGAATACAAGGTCAAGCTTAACCCGGAAAAATACGTCTTCGGCGTCCCGGCCGGAAAGCTACTCGGCTTCCTCGTCTCGCAACACAGCATTGAGGCGAACCCGGAGAAGATCAAGGCCATCGAGCGCATGCACAAGCCGGCTCGGCTGCGCGATGTCCAGAAGTTCACCGGATGCTTGGCCTCGGTCAGCCGGTTTCTAAGCCGGCTGGGCGAGAGGGCGCTACCCCTGTACCAGCCTGTTCGAATGGAACGGCAAGGCTGATGAGGCCTTCCAAGACCTCAAGCGCATGCTCTCCACCGCACCAATCCTGGCCGCGCCGACCGACAAGGAGCCGCTGTTACTCTACATAGCCGCGACCTCGCAGGCGGTCAGCACGGTGCTGGTGCACGAGCGACCAGAGAAGGGCAAGATCCAAGCCGTCCAGCGCCCAGTCTACTACCTGAGCGAGGTGCTCTCCATCTCCAAGCAAAACTACCTGCACTACCAGAAGATGTGTTACGGCGTGTACTTCACCGCCAAGAAGCTGAAGCAGTATTTCCAAGAGCACGTCGTCACTGTGGTCAGCACGGCGCCTATCGGAGAAATCATCGGCTGCTGGGATGCCTCTGGCCGGGTTGCCAAATGGGCGATCTAGCTAGCCGGCCACACCATCCTCTACGAGCCCCGCACCGCGATCAAGTCTCAAGCCCTGGCCGACTTCCTCGTCGACTGGACCGAGACCCAGTACTTGCCGCCGCCTCCCGACTCGACGCATTGGCCTATGCACTTCGACGGGTCCAAGATGCGACTCGGCTTGGGGGCCGGCATCGTACTGTCATCCCCGAATGGCGACCGGCTCCGCTACGCGCTCCAGATCCAGTTCGGCGCCTCCAACAACGTCGCCGAGTACGAAGCCCTTGTGCATGGCCTCCAGCTTGCCAAGGAACTCGGCATCCGGCGCATCCTGTGCTACGGCGACTCGGACCTGGTGGTGCAGCAATGCTCCGGCGAATGGGACGCCCGCGACTCCAACATGGCAAGCTACCACTTCCTCGTCCAGAAGCTGTCCGGATCCTTTGAGGGCTGCGAGTTCCTCCACGTCCCGCGCGCGGAGAATGAAGCAGCCGACACGCACGCCAAGATCGCCTCATCACGACAAGCCATCCCGTCCGACGTCTCCCTCGGGCACCTGCGCAAGCCGTCCGAAAGCCATCGCCGGACTCCGAGTCCATCCACGTTCCAGACGACCCGGCCACAAATCAACCCGGCCCGGGGACTGCTGAACCCGGCTCGGGGGCTGCTCAGCTCGACCCGGCCACCATCGTCCCGGACCCCACCGTCGCCATCCCCGACCCGAGGGCTGCTCAACCTGGCTCGGGGCTGCCGACTCGGAACCCACCCTGGTGGCCGTCTTCGTCGTGGTTACGGTTCCATCTTGGGCCCTCTCAATATCAGAATTTTTGGAGAACGAGGTTCTCCCCATGGACGAGACCGAAGCTCGGCAAGTGCAGCACCGGGCGTCCGCCTACAGCATCATCAACAACGAGCTCGTCAAGCGCAGCTCCACCGGCGTGTTCCAGCGCTGCGTCCAGCAGGAGCGGGGCATCGACATCCTCCTCGACGTACATCAGGGCGAGTGTGGGCACCACGCCGCATCACGATCCCTGGTGGCCAAGGCGTTCCGCCACGGTTTCTACTGGCCCACGACCCTCCAAGATGCCGAGTCGCTCGTCCTCAAGTGTGAGGGATGCCAGCGCTTCAGCAAACGCAGCCACCAGCCTGCGTCAGCACTCCGCACCATACTGATCGCCTGGCCCTTTGCGGTCTGGGGACTCGACATGGTGGGACCCTTCAAAACCGCTGGAGGCGGCATGACGCACTTGCTGGTGGCAGTGGACAAATTCACCAAGTGGATCGAGGCAAGACCAATCAAGAAACTGGACGGGCCAACAGCCGTCCGGTTCATCAAGGACATAGCGGTGCGCTACGGCATGCCGAACAGCATCATCACCGACAACGGCACCAACTTCACCAAGGGCATGCTTGAGCAATACTGCTCCGTCTCCGGCATCCGCCTCGACCTGGCCTCCGTTGCGCATCCGCAGTCCAACGAGCAGGTCGAGCGGGCCAACGGGCTCGTCCTGTCCAGCGTCAAGCCGCGACTCGTCGAGCCACTCATCCGCTCACCCGGCAGCTGGCTTGACGAGTTGCCTGCCGTTCTCTAGAGTCTACGCACCACGCCGAATCCGTCGACCGGGTTCACCCCGTTCTTCCTCGTCTACGGAGCCGAAGCAGTCATCACGACCGAGTCGAGTTCGATTCGCCGCGCTTCGCGATGTACACCGAAGCCGAAGCCAGAGAAGCCCGCGAAGATGGCGTCGGCCTGCTCGAAGAAGCAGGCCCCCTGGCGCTCAGTTGCTCGGCCATCTACCAGCAAGGCCTTAGGCACTACCACAGCAAGAAGATCAAGCCCCTCGCATTCCGCGAGGGCGACCTCGTGCTCCGTCTCGTCCAAGAGCAGGCAGGCCAGCACAAGCTGTCCCCTCCATGGGAGGGCCCATTCATCGTGAGCAGGGCGTTGCGTGACCGCAACGCCTACTACCTCATCGACGCACGCAAGTCAAGGAAGCGCAAGAAGGACACTGCCGGTGAAGAAACAACCCGGCCGTGGAACGCGGAACTCCTCCGCCCGTTTTATAGTTAGCCGCACGAGTGTATGTATCATCGCCTTTTGTAAACACATGAAACCATGGGGTCCCCGAACGCGACTCGGGGGCTGCCTTTTGTCGACCAATTTATTGTGTCCCTATTTTCTTGCATCACTATACCACTGAACCCGGCCACCGGTCCGACTCGCTCGACCCGGGGGCTCGGGGGCTGGCCAGCTCGGTCGCTACCCCGCCGCCTTACTTGGTGATTCCTGATAAAGTTAGGATGCCGCGGTCCCCCACTTTGCCCTAAAGCCACAGATCTAGCTTTGGCTGTCGGCTGGCAAGCACAACGGGCCAAAGCTCCTTTACGCTTCATACACTAAGCCAAAGGTTGCCGGGTCGATCAACCCGGCCCACCATTCATCAAATGAACAGCTGCACGACCGGCTGCTCGCCAACCGGCTTCGCCGGATTGCCACCAGCCGGCCCAGTGGGTGTTTCGCTCGCACTCAACGTTTCGAGGGACCCAAGTCCTGCGCGCTCCTCTCAAAGAACCTAACTCCTTGTCACAGACCGGAGCCTCGGCCGTCTGACTCGCGGGGGGGGGGGGAGGTTTGAGAAAGGAAAAGCGCACGAAATCGGTCCAAAAAATGGAAGGCAAAAAAGCAAAAGCACCCACGACATCTACACAAGTACTTAAGAAAAGGCCCACGGCCCGAGTTCATTACACCCTAAAACCCCAGTGGGTGGGTGGACCTGCTATTTAACTAATTTTACACAAAGTATCTCAGGCATTTCCAACGCCGCGTCGCGACATCGACGGCTCTCCCCTCGCGGCCTCCGGATCCGGCGAGGTGCCGGTGCCCTCCTCAGCATCCGCGTGGCGGTAGACGCCCGTCTCCTCCGAGCTCCCCTCCGGGTCGTGGAGGAGCAAGCCGTAGTCGTCGCCGTCCATGGCCTCGCCATCTTCCGTCCGCTCCGGATGGAACTCGTCGTGGAAGGCGAACTCGGCGATGTAGCTGGCCCGGGAGGTGATCTGGCCAGCTTGCTCCTGCAAGAGCTACTCCGAACCGGCCCGCTGGCCCATCAACGCGTCCAGTTGCAGGTCCGGATGCCAGGACAGCGCGAACCGGAGCGCCATCCCCGCACCGGCACGAGCGGCGGAGATGCGCCACTCGCCAAGCCGGTCTGGCCCCATCTCCAACCAACGCGACAGGCGCGAGAAGCTGCTCGGTTGGATGGAGTCCGGCCATAGGGCCGCCGTCATTGCGGTGCCGGCCTGGAACAGCCGCCCCAACTGCGTTCCCAGGACCTGCAGGCGGGCCTCAGTGGCGGCGATGATCTCCGGGAAGGTCCAGGCCACCCGCAGATCCGCCCCGGACCCAACGACGCCGGTCAGGTCACGCTGATAGCGGACGGCTTCCTCCGCCAGCCGCTGCGCCTCTGGGAAGGCCCCTGCTGCAAAGGAAGAAGCGAGTTAGAAGAAGAACAACAAGGAAGAAAGGCCGAATCCCGACCCGGCAAACGACAAGAAAAAGCACTTACTTGAGAAGGACTCTTCCAGGTGCTGCGCCTCAAACAACGTACCACGCCGCTCCCGCTCGATGGCGCGGCCGCGCGCCTCGAGCGCCTTCTCCAGATCGGCCGCCTTGGCAAGGGCCGCCTTCAGCTCGGCGTCCTTATCTTCGGCCACCTTCTCGGCCGCCTCGCGGCGACGGGCCTCGTCCTGACGGGCCCCCTCAGCCGTGGTGACCTGCCCCTGTAGGCAATCCACCTCGGCCTCGAGCCGGCCCTTGTCGTCGGCCAGCTGGCCGCGTTGCTGGTCCGCCTCCACCAGGGCCTGTTGCGCCTCCGCCACCTTGGCGGGTTCCGCCTTAAGGAGCCCTACCTCGGCCTCGAGGAGGCTCTTGTGACCCGCCAGCTGCTCATGCAGCCGGTTGGCCTCATCAAGAGACCGCCGAGCCGCGGCCGCCTGCGCCCTCGCCTGCGCCGCCTCGACGCCAAGACGGCTGGTGTCAGCAATGAGCCGGTCGTAGTGATGACCAGCCTGGAGCAGACGAGTCCGCCAGGACAGCACCTCGGCTGCGAAAAAGAAGGACTCGGCAGAAGAAAAAAGCAAGACTTAAGATTTGGCCCAACTGTTACACAGTTGGCTCGAATCTCGGGGGCTACACCCAGTGGGTGCGCTAGCGCGCCCCCACTAGAAAAGAGCACAAGAATACCTGCGGTGACGCGGAGCTCCTCCTCCTTGGCGGCAAGCCGCTCCACAAGCTCCCGGTGCCTGCCCAGGAGACGATTGTTGGTGGCGACCCAAAAGGCGTCGAGATGCTGAAGAAAGCAAAAATCAGAACAAGGCCAACACTCTAAAGATTCGACCCAACTACTACGTAGTTGGCTCGAACCTCGGGAGCTACACCCAGTGGGTGCGCTGGCGCGCCCCCACAAAGAAGAAAATTGCAAGAAGACTTACCAGAACGGCACGCTCCAGGTCGCGCGTCCGCTCCACCTCGGCCTGGGCGAAGGCCTCGAGCCGTTCCGTCCGACCTCGCAGGCGGCGACTGACGGCGTCCGGTGCCGCCTCCTCCTGGGTCTGAAGCCCGAAGAAAACGGCGGCCCCGCTCCGCGCCGGCTGCGGCACGAAAGCTCGGCGTTCTCCCTGCCGGGGCACCAAGGCGTACTCCCCGCTGGTCGCTCGCGACGCGGCCAGCACCTCCTCCGGGACGCCCTGCGTCGCCATCTCTGACCCGGACGCCGGGATGCCCTGCGTCGCCGTCTCCGGCCCAGCTGCCGGGGTGGCCTCCAACACCGCCGCCCGTGGCGCCTCCTCCGAAACCGGCGGCGCCTCCGACACCGCCGCCCGCGGCGTCTCTTCCAAAACAACGCCGCCTCCACCACCATCAGTCCCCGCTCGCTCGACCACGTCGGCCCGCGGCGGGGTGTCGTCCTCCACCTCCACGAACCCCGGTCAGGGATCACCACCTCAGCCCGGCCTCCACGGCCGCGCTCCCTGACCGGCGATGGCTCAAAGACCGTCGCCGCCACCTCCGTGCCCTCCGGCATCTCGCGCCGGGTCGCGCCCATGCCGCCGCCGCGTCAGTCCATGCCCGGACCGACGCCGCCTCCGTCCAGTTCCTGTCCCGCCAGGCCAAGGCTTCGGCGTCGTTCGGATCCAGGCCGAGGTCCGAGTCGGCCCGTCCCTCCACCTCGGCCTGGTCGGCAAGGTCCGACCGGCTCCTGCGGAACACGACGCCTTCGGCGGTCGCGGCTTCCACCGCCGCCCTCGCCAGCGCGATTGGCAACCTGGAGAAGAAGAAGACAGAATGAGCAGAAAGGAAACAAGACTAGCTCAAGAAAAAATCTGAGCACAAACGAGAGATGAAGCTTACCCTGCCAAGACCGGGACCGGGGTTGGCCTCCCGTGCCCGCCGCCGCGCTTCCTCTTGGCCGGCCTCCCGGCCCCGGCCGGGTCCGCCGTGCGCTTCGGGGCCCGGGGTCGCGGCGCGACGCTATCTTTCCCATGCGGGCGACTCGGCGCCGCCCCATGCGAGGACCCGGCTCCACCCGCGTTGCCGCCTCCCCCGCCCAACGCCACTACACTGACAACTGGCGTCAGCACCGACCGTTCCGTGCCGCGGTCAGCAATTCAAGACACATGAAGAAAAACACGAGACTTACCCGCGCAACGCCCAGTGCCGGCGTTGGACTTGGCCTCCTCCTCCCCGCCATGAGCCACGGCCTCCTCTGGCACCACCGGCTCCACCTGCGACGGGGCCCATGCGTAAGGATGCCGAATAGCGTTCAGAAGTACCCCCCGCGTCGCGTCAGGACGGATGAGAAGGTGCATGACAGCAAAGTGAGAAGACCAGACACTCACCTACGGTGCCGGGTTCGACTGGCTGTACGGCGCCTTGCCGAACCGCCAGTCCTCCCCAATGTTGGCCTTGGAGATGTCGTTCACGCCGAGCGCGACCTGCTCTGCGGACAGCCGCGTCGACCCCATGCGGTTGGGGTCTTGAAGGCCGACCATTTCGCCGATGAGGCAGGAGCGCCCCTGAAGCGGAAGGACCCGGCGCATGATGAACGCGACGAGGAGGTCGGTGCCGGTGAGCCCCTCCTGCGTCCTCATCACCGTCACCCGCTCACAGAGATTAACGATCTCCTGCGACGGGCGCTTGGCCGAGTAGCCCCAGTTCGTCTTCGCCCGCGGCGGCGCGATCGCGAAGGCTGGAAGATAGATGCGATCCGCTCCAAGGTCGCGGATGTAGAAGAAGGAGTTCTACCACTTCATGGCAGAGTCCTCCAGCGGGATCTTGGGGAAATCCGCCCCTGACCTATTCGAGATGACGGCGGCGCCGCAATCGGTGAACTCCCCGGCCGACGGGCCCTACTGCTTCAAGGAGAAGAAGCGCGCCCAGAGGTCGATCGTACGCTCGACCCCCAGGTACCCCTCGCAGAGGGTGACAAAGCCGGAGAGCTGGACGATGGCGCCAGCGCCAAGATGATGTGGCTGGAGCCCAAAGAACTCCAGGAACGCGCGAAAGAAGGTGCTCACCGGCAGCCCGAACCCGCGCTCGAAGTGCGTGAGGAAGAGCACGCGCTCCTGCCCTCGTGCCGAGGCCTCTGCTCGCTGCGGGGCTGGCGGACGCCGATGTACCTCTCCCGTGGCAGGCGCCGCGTCGCCCGGAGCTGGGTGATGTCCTCGGAGGTGACGTTCGAGCCCATCCAGGAGCCCGATGGCAGCGACATGATCGAAGCAAGAAGAAGGAAGATGGACAGCGAAGGAGTTCTGCTCGGAGCAGCGGGCACTGCAGTGCGTCAGTCGCAAAGAGCGGAGCGAGAGCAAAGGGACAGGCGGGCACGAGCAAGAATAATGTCCGCCGCCCCCTGCCCCCCCGATTTATAACCCTCGGTTTGGACGTGGGGAAGTGGGGAAGTGGGATCGCTTGCATGCGCCCGTCCCACTACCCTGCAATAAGTGCGAGCGTACACGCACAGTAACTGCCCGGGGAAGAGCAACCGGCCCCCGGACGCCGCAATAAATCCGCGCGCTTGTGCCGAGGGCGCGCGGCGGTGGGCCCCAGCCCGTCGCCCGGTCCCGTCACGTGCGTGGCCTGTCAGGCCCCTCCGACTTTCGGGCACCACGTGACGCCCGCGCAAAGCCCGAGGGATTGCCCCAAGATTCGGCGGACTTCTCGGTCCCCGCCACGACCGAGACGCCGTGATCCGGTTTCCGAGAAAACCGGCACACAGTGCGTGTTGCCGGACTCGGCGCTCGTAGAATCCACCTTACTTAAGGGGGAAACTGCGAAGGCCCACTCATCCGAAGACGGCGGACCTTCACAGCTTCGGGGACTACTGTCGGGGGGATGGACCCCGGGCAGGCAACGAAACCCAAATCCTCTTCAAAAACAACGGGGCTGGCACCGCCCCTCAATACCGGCGCGTGCTTGGCCGTGTGGCTCGACCCGGCCAAGCCCCGCAAGCCGGCCAGACTAGCCGACCCGGCAAGACACGTCGACTCGGCCCCAACAATTGGCGCGGGACGGCCGAACCTGGCACGGCCAAAGCCTCCTCACCAAGCTAGCGCCACCCATGGCGTGCTACGCAATACAGCCGCGGGTCAACTCCTGTCCCATCCAGGCCGTATGATGGGGACGAGACATCAATCAACGATAACCGAGGCAACAGTGCCCCGCCCATGCCTCTGGTCAGCAGGAACGTGGCAACAGTGCCCCTCACCTACCCGCTGACCACGGCCGGCGTGGCAACAATGCCCCCACCCTCACCGCTGACGACAGCAAGCGGCAACCTGATGGAGAGCACTGTACCCTGACGATCGACAAGACGGCGCACAGTCCCCCTAGGCTTGCAGGGCCCGCACCTAGGGGAACCTGGTGAACCACAAGCCCTCAGCGGGGCCTAGCCCGGGACCCCGGACACCGACAACACGGACCCACCGACTTATAACATTACCATTGTACCCCCGAGGGGTTGGAGTATAAAACCCCCCAGGAGCCCACGATCACAAGGAGAGGCGAAGCAGGAGGACTAGCCACAAAATAGCAACACTGGAGAGAAGGAGCAGCCCAAGCCTCGGCAAGCTTCCTTCCTCCTCCATATAGCTCCAGGAGCAACATTGTACTATCGATCATCCAACTACACTCGGCAGGACTAGGGGTATTATCTCTCCGGAGAGCCCCGAACCTGGGTATGTCCGGCGTCCTACGCCTGCTCATTCCAACCTCGCCTCTGGAGCCCACCAGCGCCCTTGAGCCTCCTCCTCTCTTTAGCCATCCCTTGGCATCTGTCGTGCGCCCACCACGACAGGCGGCGCGGCCAGGCGTCATCCACCCTCACTCCACGGCAAGTGCGAGCCGCTGCAACGGCAGCAAGCCATGCCGGAGCAACAGCGCCGCACTCACGGCGGGAGCAGGCAAACATGTGGGTAGCGCTCATGGTGGCGCGAGAGCTGCTGCGGTGCCGGCTGATGGAGAGCGGCCGGGATGCACTACTGGAGCGCGTTGCCAAGCTGCTGGACGCGGCAGCGTCGGGAGCACCGCCCTTCTGCTATCAGCTTCCTTCTCAGGCCACTAGGGGGTCTCACGGCGGGGCTCGCCGCAACCACGCGCCATCAGGTGCGCCCAGGGGCTTCGTCAACACCAGCATGGCCGGCGGCGCCGCGGGCTCTGCAGCCCCCATGCCGACAGCAACAAACATGGGCACAAGCGCTGCCTCCCATGGTCCCAGTGAGACGCCGCGCTACCATCCTCTGGACGCCGCATAGGGCCGGGCAACATGGAGTGTGGGGCACTACGGTCAGGTGTTCGGGGTAACAGCCCCGGAAGCCTACGTGCCCCGCGTGATGGACCAGGAGTACGCACCGGAGGACGACCCTGGCTCGTTCCTCAGAGAAGAGTGAGAAGAGGGGACGCTGGAAGTCGAAGCCTTCTAGGAACCGATGGAGAACCACAACGATCGCGCCAGCGACAACGACTACACGGTACCACTAATCTCTCAGGAGCAGGCTTACACTAACCAAGGGCTGCAAGTGAATTAGGTCACGGCATCGGTCAACGACCCCGGCGCAGCAGCATCCCTTCCACCGGGGGAATCACGCTGGGGGCCACGAGGAGGGAGCCAGGAGCAAGGCCCCTCCCCACGTCGCGCAAAGCCAGGCAACGCCCGGAGGTAGGCCCTCTACCGGGGAGGTGCCGGCGAGCCTTCCCCCGGCACAGGACCCGTGGTCGCCGAGGGCACCGCTGGCGTCCCCTTTCCCCCCTTTGTGTCGTCCAGGTTGCCGGTCGGCTCAAAGGTGGTCGAGGGCGGCCAAGGCGGGGCCCTCGTCTGGCGATATGAAGCAAGGCTAGTTCCTGTGAAGAAGGCCTAGTGCCTGTGAAGCTCGGCGCCCGTGACACTCTCACGTAATAATGAGTG
Organism: Aegilops tauschii subsp. strangulata; assembly: GCF_002575655.3. Taxonomy (NCBI): domain Eukaryota; kingdom Viridiplantae; phylum Streptophyta; class Magnoliopsida; order Poales; family Poaceae; genus Aegilops; species Aegilops tauschii. The sequence goes on from NC_053038.3 coordinate 214,865,039, forward strand.
GGGCTGTACACGCCACGGATTCTCAGGGGTGCCGGCCTCAGGCCCTGGGGCTCCCTCCCACGCCTAGTGGCAGCACTTAGCTCTGCGCTGGTGAGAAGACTTGAAGACCCGAAGACTAGACTAGGCGCCAGACGCGGCCATTTGCTTTGGATCTTTTCTTCTGTAGCCTTGCTTTCTGGATTTGGATTTAAGTTGAAGTCAAGCTTTTATCGATGCATGTGGGGGGTGCATTCTCTCGTTCAAGTGATTTCTTGTCGTCTAGTTCTTGCCTTGTTATGGAGCTCACACTCGCCGCCTCCCCCTCGTGGGCCCCTCGCGAGCGGGGTTGGGCCCTGCGCGCATGCCGCGCGCGTCGATCGGTGCAGGAACCTTACGAGGCCCTCTCGGGTAGGTCAATAGACCCTTCAGGAGCCCCACGACAACTCTCGACCTTACCATACGATTCAGGGCCTACCCCAGCTAAGGTAAACTGCAGCGGCAAGACTTGCCATCAGACTCACGGCCGGCCAAAACGCACCCTTGATTCAGCACAGAGAAATAGAAACCATGATTCATTTACATGAGGGGCACCCTTGATTCAGCGCGATGGGTCGACAGAGATCAGCCTCGCGACCCTCTTCCAAGGTTCGGGAGCAAGCTTCGCGGGAAACCTTGAGGGATGCCTTGGCCATTGCGTTGTCAAGATCACGCTGATAGCGGCCAAGGTTGATGGCCACCCTCAGCTTACGCCGTTCCTCCACCAGCCGAAGACCTTCAGCTTCAAGCCGCGAGTCAACACCTGTGGGTTCTTCACCGAGTTGACTCATCACGTCCATTGCCTGCTGGAAGAGCTCATGATGAACGACGCTCCGCCCGCATTCCAACTCCAGCGCACGCCCCACTTCGTCCTCCGCCACGGGGGCTGTGGGCGGGGCGTTAAGCGGCGCACCCCCTCTTAGCAGGGGCTGGCGCCGCTCCAGGTGCTGGCCCGACCTCACAAGGGGCCCCGGCCGGTAGAGGCCCGCTGCTTGAGGAGGAGCTGAAGGTCGAAGCCAACCAGCTGTTGTCCATAACCAGAGGAGGAGACCGGGGAACGCCCGCTAGGCTTAAAGCCAAGCCGTGCAGGAAGGGCAACGAATCCACGGATTCGAGGCTCCATGGAGGAAAGCGCACCCCCTCAACCGGCCCGGCTCCAGGCGCAGCATGCAACCTCGGGGTGCACAAGGCCAATGGGTGTGCCGAGGAAGGCGAGGATTGCTTCTCGGAATGCTCAACGGCCTTGGCAGAAGGGATCCTAAAGAGCCAGCATCAGGAAGGGAAGCAGCAATCAAGAAATCGCAAGGTGCAGCACTTACTCGTCGACAGCGAAGTACTTTCTCCGCTTCAATGGCCCGAAGATGCTGTTGCCACTCGGTGATCTTTTCCTCTTGCGGAGCTCCTCGAAGTCCACGCAAAGCCGACCGAAGCGCTGGACGTGATGGCCGACGTGAGGCGGGGCCGAAGAAGAGCTTGGAGGGACAATTTCAGGGGTGCCCGGCTGCAGTGAACAGTCGGGCGCCATCTCGCCACGACCTCCCGAGGCCTCAGGTGCTTTAACCTCAGGAGCCGCCTGCTGCGTCGCCTCTGTAACTGACGCCCCAGGGAAGGGATCGCAAGCTCCCGAGGAAGATGCCCCCAGATCACCACGCGGCATGTGCTCCTCAGCTCTTGGGCCACCGGCCTTCATCGGAGCTCGCCCTCCTGCACCCTCACTTGGGGCGAGCTCTGCACCGGTGGCGAGGAAGGGGACCACATCGACGGGGTTCTCGCGGGCCCCACCAGGCCGATCAGGCGCAGCCCCCACTCATCAAAGGAGGGCATGCTCGCGGCAAATTCATCCTTGTTCTCGCAACGGTACAGCAGACAGCTCTTCCTGGCCATGTCGTCCGGCAGAGGGGTACCCGTCAGGACCATAAGCATTGTCTCCCGCGTCTTAAGAGGACCCCCTCCTCTTGAAACCTCATGTGGTCCTGACTGCAGAGCAAGGCCCACATCGGGCGGGAATGACGCTGAAGCGGACCGAGTCGACGCTTGACGAACTGCTTCACCACCATAGGCGCAGTCACGCCGCGGTCCTTCAACCTCCTCAGCCTGGCCCAGACAGGAGCGAGGCGGGGGCTCATGAGCTTCTGATGGCCCCAACCGGAGTTTGGAACAGCAGGCCCCGCCGAAGCATGGAGCAGAGGGCTGAGCACACTGGCGTCGACAAACACCCATCGTGTCCGGAACTCGCTCGTGGATGAAGGAAGCGCAAAGTCAATCCCCGCGCCCGCCTTCGCGGCCACAGCCTGGAAGCTCACGCACCTCGAGCTCTGACGAGGGTCAGTTAGATGCAATGAGAAGAAATGGTGGAAGAAGGCCACCGAAGGAGCGATGCCCACCATAGCTTCGTACAAAAAGGGGAAGACGACGAGAAGGGTCATAGATTGAGGGTCGAGATGCAGCATGTGGATCTGGCAATGCTCGAGCACCGCGTTGAAGAAGGCGGAGAAGGGAGGAATTAGGCCTGCCCAGAGGGCATCTATGAAGATTGGGACCTCAGTGGCTGCCCGGGCCATGCGAGTGCGAGACGCGGGCCAAGCCGCCGTCTCTCCCCACTCGTTGAAGCTGGAAGCGAGCATTGGATGCACCTTGTCCATGGCCTCGTCATTGAGAACCTGGGGTCGGCCGAGCGCCAGCTCGACGGCTGGAGGGGCGCTCAGCGAAGACAAGGGTTTCTTCCCCTTGTCTGCTTGTTTGGGCGCCATGGCGATGGAGCTGGCAGGAGGAAGGTCAGATCGGAAAGGAGAAGCAGAGTCTCGAGGAAGCAGAGAGATTGGGGAAGCAAGACGCGGGCGACAGAGGAATAACTGTCGAGGCTGCGGGGGCCGCATAGGCAGGCGGATTCAAAGGCAGCGTGGGGAAGCGGAGACGCCCACGTCCATTCAACTGCCACGGGTCAATCGAGGCCGCAGGCTTTTGGGGCCCGCGGTGCTCCGTACTTGACCCTTGGCTTCGCCGCGAAGCCAAGCCCGAGCGCACCTTGGGCCCGGGGGCTACTGTCGGCGTTCTGGGAACGGGGGTCCCCAGACTTGCCTGCTTGCGGCCCATGGCGTGGCTATGCGAGCAGGCCTGTGCGGCCCATCTTCATCAACAAGGCGTTCAAGACCCTCGCGAGGGGCCAGGCCTCGTGAGGCGGACGACACAAGACTTCCTCGCGAGCGGCCTCACTAGGCTGCCTCGCGAGAAGTGGAGATATCAAGGCGGGGCCAACCTCGCGAGGCTTCCATGACGTGAGCCATGACGATCGACACCAGGCGGGCGCCAGGCGGGCGCCAGCGCGTGCAGCGTCCTTGTTTCCTCTTTGGCGCTAAGGAAGCAGGTGCAGGCACGGAGTACCGAGGCATCAGGGAAAGGTTTCCATATCGGTGCAACGAGACCAAGACCAGCGGGACGGCAAGACGGAGGTCACCATGGAGCCCAAGACGGCGTCACCACCAGAGCCTTTTGCAGGCGAAGACCACTTTTGTCAGGATAGCTTGTACTAGCTGTCCCCTTTCAAATTTACCCGCCATTGTTGGCTCCCTTCCTGCTCAACATTTGGGGACAGGACCAGGGCCTATATAAGTAGAACTAGCCACCACAGTAGGGGGGACATATTCAGAGCCATCTCGCCTACACAAGTCTGCAGAGCACAAGAACACCTCGACCTCAGGAGGCTATTCTTCCCCTTGTACTGTTCTTCATCATCCCAAGAGGCAATCCACCACCACACACTGGAGTAGGGTATTACACCACAGTGGTGGCCCGAACTAGTATTAATCTCGTGTCTTTCTGTGTTGCGAGTTCATCGAGTTCGTCTGCTAGATCTTAGCGAGCTCGGGCAAGGATCGGTAGGAGGGAAAGAACTTCGCGCGCACCCCAGAGTTCGAACCTTAAGGGTTTTTCCAGAACCCCACATCCGACAGGCGTCGCGAACGCGTGCGTGCCCGACAGCCTCCAGGGCTATTTGCTGGATGCCGGCCTCCATGTAGTCGGCCCAGTTGCGGGTGCTCTGGTCGCGACGTAGAGCATCGGTGTGCTGATGCTCCTGTAAGTGCATCTAGTGCCCCTTAGTGATTTTGGTGTATTGAAGACTTATAGGTTAAGGGACTAATGTGTTTATGAGTGTACACAAGTCTATAAGTCTATGAGGAATTTGATATTTATAGAGAAAGTCGACCCCTAAAAATGAAGTTCTTCGACGGAAGACTTTGGATTTCTGAAGACTTTCTGAAGACTTTGAAAGTGAAGAAATTGGTGTGACCTTGAAGACATGGCATTCATTCAAGGAACATGGAGCGTGAAGACTTTTGTTTTCGTAGTTTCATTTTCTCTTTCTTGAGTCATAGGAAACACCGTACTGTTAAAGGGGGTCGAGGAAATACTAAGGAAAAATTTCCAAGTGATGCTCAACTCAAAATCCTACACCTACCAATCCCTTTGAGTGAAGCAATTGGAAATCTCTTTTAGTTCAGTCATATTCTTCAGTGACAGAGACGAAGTTCTTCTGGTCTCGGAGGAATTTGTTCTAACTGAGGAGTTAGGAATTCGCCAGTGCAGATTGCCTACACTGCGAGGAACATGATAGCCCTGAGGAATTTGCTACTCAAATTTCCGACCGTTGCTGTGCCTTGTGCCAGCTGTCCCAAAATATCTACCCACCTAATGGTCATATCATTGAAGGGCATTTATGTCTTATCATGTCGGGCTGCTCCCTAGGCTATAAATAGCCGCCCCCTACAACCACTAGCTGGTTGGCTGTTCCGAAAGAAACTAGCACTTGTCATTTGAGAGCATCCCATCCTCTGAGGACTTTGAGCGAAAATCATCAAGTGAGGAAAACCCAAACCCAAAGACCTACAAACCCAAAGTGATTGAGCATCACTGAAGAGATTGTTCCTGCGTGGATCCGACGCTTGTTACCTTTGAAGACTGTGCTTCTTCCAGACGGTTAGGCGTCATGGTCTAGAGCATCCAAGAGGAATTGTGGATGGCCAAGTGACCGAGTCTGTGAAGGTTTGGAAGTCACCTGAAGACTTACCACGAGTGATTGGGCGAGGTCTGTGTGACCTTAGCTCAAGGAGAAGACAGTGAGGACTGTGTGTCCGGGACTGTGTCTCCTCAGGTTTAAATACCTAGCCGCTCCAACCAGATGTACAACTGAGACAACAGTTGGAACTGGTCTACCAAATCATTGTCTTCACCAAGCTTACTGGTTCTATTTCCTCAACTCTTTCATTTCCACATAACTGTGTTGTGCACTTGTTCATATCTGTGTTTGAAGACATTGACTGAAGACTTTCTCAATTTCCTCAGTTCAATTTCTTAAGTCTGTTTGTCTTCATCCTGTGTTATCCTGTGTTTGCACTTTCTGTACTCTGTGTTCGTCTTCATTTCATCGTGATGACCATGCTTGTGTTCTATTATGTTTACTTTTGAGTACTTATTCCGCTGCAAGTAGTTCTTCGCTAAGGAATTTCCTCACCCGCAAATTCCTCAGTGAAGAATTCATAAAAATCGCCTATTCACCCCCCTCTAGTCGATATAACGCACTTTCAGCTCCATGCCCTGCTGGTGGCGCAAATCATCGATACGCTGCTCCTCCGCCAGGCGGTCGCGCTCCAACAAGTCCTCATACTCCGCATTGCCATCTAAATACTGATAGAATGCCTCCTCCCTCCGTCTACATTCCGGTGAAAAACCGAACACTAGTTCCGGCGTTGACCGCCTCCGGCGTCGCCCATTGCGGACGGGCGGGGCATGATGGACGTGGAGAGAGCGAGGATAAATGGTGAGCGACGTCGGGCCGGTGTGGGCTTATGAGGATAACGAGAGTTGGGTGATGGTGCCACCGGAGAACGCCGGTAACCAGTAATTATTGGAAGGTAGGTGAACCAGCGTGTCGCAGGAAACGCGATGGTCATCACGGTCATCGGAATTCAATGCATAAGAAGGCATGGCTTAGCGTGCCAGTTTGCCATGGAAAACTAGAAAAACTGAAATTATGATTGTGCCGTCCCATCCCGTCCCATCAGTGGTGCGTACCGTCCGTGCTGGGTCGCACATCGGCATGACGGTCAAACGAGTGTGCTCGATTCATCCAGATGAGGTACATGCGTGATCCGCTGGTTATTCCCGTAGGATCAAGTCGGTCAGATAGTGTATGTGTAGGATCACAATAGCAGATGAACTTTCGCTGGGAGATAAGGCATTTGCGAACGTTTTTGCTACCAGTTTCTTCAGATTCGCATGTCATTTTCTTCAGAACAGCATGTCAGTTTCTTCAGAGGTAGGCATTTTATTCAAAAAAACTGCCACTTCGGATCTTGCGTCGCAACTAAAACTGCCAGGAGCGCATTAGTAGGCTAGCTAGTGATCGATCAGTAACTTGTAAACACTGAGCAAACGGAAATAAGGAACTGCTAGTAACTTGTAAACACTGAGAACATAGAAATAAGGATCATGTTGTGCACAGAAGTAAGAGCCGATCCGTTTGAAATGTTCACAGGAGACTCACCGGCCTGGCATTGTAATATGTTCACATTAGTAGCCCAAATTCACAACCAACTAGTACGATTCCCATACCTAAGATCAACATGTTAATGCATCTCAATGATTCACAGACCATATACAAATATGTAGCTCTAAAAGCAAAGATCTAGAAAAAACACATGTTCTTCCTACTAACATGGATGCTTCTCTGGGCCAACATTCAGTACATAGTGAAAGACAAATTTGTTTGTGAAGTCTACAATTCCTCTTCCAAACGTAAGTGGTTTCACCAATATCTAGAACCATGAGAATGAACCACACGTGATGGAGGAACATCCAGTGCAATATGATTTGGTCTTCTCTAGATCACACGGTGAGACTATTTTTGGAATACAAACTTTAACTTAGGCAAAATGACGCGCATGGTATAATCAAACCAAAGCAATGAAGCACCTAGTGTTGGCCAATAAATAGTACAATACTACTTTTGTGCAGTCCATGAAGTGACTATCCAATCTTTCTGTGTCTATTTTCAAATGGCACTGCATGCAGTGACTATACTATTCTCTTGTGCAGTTCCACCAAAATTGCGGTGTCGTTGTTTGTTTGCCAAATAGCAACGAGCAGACATCTGTCTGCACAAATATCAACCAGCTAGTAAACATATTCCCCACCTTGTATTTTCGTTTTAAACACGTCTTTTCCACTTAGCATCTGTCATGTTTTGCACTAGACAATTTGATACTGTCATGTTTTGCCCTGGACAATTTCGTACCGAATTGATTCGCTGGTACAGAGCAGAAATATAAGGCCGATTCTTCATCAGACCAAGGATATCCATGTTCGCAGAGATGGAAGAGGTGAAATAGATACAACCAAAATTGAGCATCCTATCATTGAATCATGTCTTGCACCTCCAATGTAGGTCCACCCTGCCAATAAATTCACATGGAAACCACTAATATTACTATCTCTTGACAGTACAAAAAGAGTAGCGAGATAGTAGCAAACCATGTATCTTTGTAATGAACAGCTCATAGTGCCACCAATTGGATATAACGGTTTGGAAGAAAACGTGCTCCTAATGTTGAACTATTTGGACTTTTTGTGCAGTTACACTAAAATCGAGCATCCCTATTTACATAGATATTGAAAGTGTGATTACTATAAAAGTGTCACTAGTTGAAGCATAGACTCACAAATATAAGCATTCCAATTTCTTAATGGGAAAAGGTAGCAAGACTGTTTCTAACCACCTGTTTGAAGGAATAAATAAGGCAACAGCTGGTGATGTCAGGAAGGCATACATAGTATTTTCTTAAAATCTAAACCATTCCTGACCTTTCCTCTTCTTTTAAGCATATTTTGTGCAGTTCAGCTAAAATAAAATGCCATCACCGCCTTGACAATTCAGTAACACTGTACAAAAAGAAATGACTTAACATTACATCATGATGTCAGGTATGTAATCGACATGCCTTAGAGACAAACATACAGATCTCCTTGGATAACATAATGAACATTAATTTTAACAAAGGTGTGACTAGCTTTACCGGGATAATTTGAGTGAACTCTACACCCTCTGTTCCTTAATATAAGACGTTTTTACAGTTCAATTTAAAGTACCCAAATGTCTAGTATTTAGAAGAATAGGTAGTAGTTTTCTTGAGCACATATCTGGGAAAGCTTGCCACACTTTATATATGTCCATACGCTAATGCAACACCATTCGAATAGTACAAATATACACTAATCCAGTGGCTAGTGAAACAGTAGAGTAGTTTTTTTATTACGGAGTACATTACAACGGTTTTACTAAACAGATTTCCATAAGCTAGCATTGGAAGATTTCTATAAGCATTAACAATACAAAATGTAAAGGTAACAAGTTTCAGCATTGGTATACTAGCTGTGCAATAGCATTAAATGAAATACAAAAGTCTGAAGGTAACTAGCATTATTAACGAATGACAGTATAAAAAAATTGCAAACCATGTACCTTCAAGGTAAGTATCATTTCGAACTCGAGGGGACATCCAAATTGCTATCCCAATCTTGATAATCGATCAAACATAAAAACATGATCAAATGAATCAAGAGAACAACCGGAGCAGGAGGTGCCCACTGTTGACCTTTCCTCTTGTCTTCGTATTTTTTTGTGGAGTTTAAACAAAATAAAATGACATCACCGCATTGGCATTTTGGTGACACTGTACAATTTTCTTTTTGACTTGTCTCTTGAAAGTGAGGTATGTAATCTATAAGCATTAACAATGCAAAAATCTGAAGGTAGTAACAAGTTTCATTGTTGGTATACTGGCTGTGCAACAACATTAGAATGCCTTAGCTGAAAAATCTTTAATACATCCACAATAAATAGCTAACCCTGAAATAATCCAGTGAAATTAAATGGAATTGCTTAAATTTATCGGTGGCATTAGACTAAGTGCGGCATTAGTTAAATGTGGCATCACTTTAGCAGTAGCATTTCTTGACTTTACCGCTGGCGTTATACTAACAGCAAAAAAGTGGCAATAAGAGCATGGGAGGCCCATTCAGACAGTGGGCGCACCAGTACGATGTACCTCCGCAGACGCATAGAGCGGTGAGGGAGGTACGGTTGCCTAGAGCAACAAATATCCAGGTTGCATATGTGGATTAAGTCCCATTTTTGTTCTCTTTAGCCACCTTTTTCCTAGGTGAGGACAACAAACCGATCGACCTTGTCATTCTCTATTGTGTTGTCATGCCTTTCTACCCTTTTTCACCCTTTTTCAACCAAGAGACACGAGACTCGTTCCGTTGCTACTGATTTTCCCCTTTTCAACCTAGATGCGGGTTCGATGCCTAGTCTCTTCGATAGTACTTTCTACATTCCTTTCCTTATTCAACCCAGACATGGATTAGTCTGCATGGAGTAGGGTTTCCTTTAATATTGCAAAATAAGGTTTTCGTCTGCGTGACCAGTAGAGCAAAGGATAGCAAATTGAGAAGAAGGTGGAGTGGAAAAAGATCCACATGCAGCAATGTGGCACATGGGACAATAGAACAAGGGTATGGTTCGAAAAGAGGTAGCATACCTGAGGGTCGGCGGGAAGAGGCTTTGCTCGTGGTCGTCGTCCTCCGCACAAACTAAGGCAGCGAGCTTGGGGACGGAGGCCATCTCGCGCGGGCGCTAGGTCTGAGAGGACGACCTTGTCGTCAGTCCGTGACCTCGCTTACCGATGATGAGTGCGTCAACACTGCACGTCCTTTTCTTCCCCAGTGGATCTGTGACCACCGGTGAGGAGGGAGAGAGAGGCCATCTTTTTTAGATCTGGAGAGATGGTGATGTGTGAGAAGCAAGTGGGCAGCCCTTAGCAAGCTAGCGTTGAAGCTCCAGCCTATATATCTTTTTATACTAGTACTAGAGGTGGAGTAGTGGTAGAGTAGTTTATATTTTCTTTGCATACAGTACCAGTTAGTCATGCTCCAAAACTGAACGGCACGCCATTAAAAAATAAAGTCGAGAAATAATGCGGCACCTCGGGCCGCGGCCATATCACATTTTGCACGATAAATGACACACCATGTTTCGTTGACATGCAGTCCCGTTCCAACATGTCAGTGAGACGACGGCTAGTCCTTCTGTACAATTTCCGAACGTATGTCTATGTAGGCTGGGGCGCCTCTTCCATTACCATGGCAACCTTCCACCGCCTCTTCGCCTTTCCCTCTCGATTTGGAACTGCTATCGCACGCTCTTCCTCCCTCCTCCATTTGCCTTCACCCTTCCTTCTGCCGTTGTTCGATCGTCTTCTCCAAGGAGGGAATAGGCCGGAAATGACCCTGTTATTCTTGCCCCGATCTGAAAGATGACGTGGTGGAGGAACTCACTGATCGGTGCGACGTCATCACCTCGGCTAGCATGGCAGGTTCGTTCAAGACCATTCTCGACTCAACTAACAACATCATTAGAAAGAACCCAAGGGCCCAGGAGCGGTTTGATCTTCCCAATCTTCTTCGCCATGACTCTGCTCGCTGGTGCGCGGACAACGGAAGCCTCGCCTTGTGCAAGTTGATGACGCTTGATAATGATACGTGTGATGTTAAGATGCCATCGCTTAAGGGTAAGGCCTGGGCAGGCACAAATGGAGATTGGGTTTTTTATATTGGGCACAACTACGAGTGGGAACTTGTGAATGTGTACACTCGTCACCAGGTTCCACTTCCAAAAATCTCAGAGTGCCCAGAGGTTGAGCACACAGATGGTCTACATACGTTCAAGTACGATCATGGTGACTGTCGTCTACAGAAGATATCAATTTGTCGAGTTCCCGACCGCTCTTGGGATGACATGAACTATGAAGTTGTTGCTATCTTTGACAAGCTTGTTGCCGTCCATACTTCCACGCCTCCATGAATATTGCTCAAAAATCAGTTTTTGTACATGGATGTGTACTGTGATGCAATTCAATACGAGGGTCTTGTGTTTTCTGCCACCACTCATTGCACTATCTTTGCATGGAATCCTTATGCTTTCGGTACGTTTGTCTTCCACCGTAATTATAATTGTTTCATCCACATGCATGCAGGTTAGCTAGTTTCCCTTTACTAATTAAACTTCTTGAGTTTCCAAGGTCCTGTGAACATTCCACCACCTATACTTGAAAAAATTTATAACCAAGGGGGAGATGACGATGGCGATGATCATGAGCATGAGGACGAGCATGACCTATATACTCAGTGGCGCCTGGCAACTTATTTCGATGGATCACCTCTTCTTGTCTGTATACAGCGCACTGCTGATGTTACTACTAAGGAAGCAGGTATTGTCTCCCATGATCACACTCTCCAGACCTATTCCAACATCAGTTGCAGGGTATTCAGGATGGATATTAGTGAGCTAGCGCCAACACCTTCTCCCTAGTTCAGTATTGATAGTCTTGGAGAAAACTCGTTCTTCCTTGGACAAAACTATCCAATAATGGTGAAAGGTGATCCAGCTGCTGTTGACACAACGTTACTACCATTTATGAGAAGCAATTGTATCTATACCTCGGACATTGCTATGGTTCCCTACCGTGGCTATCACAATATGCGTCCTGATATGGGCCGCTTCAGCCTGGATGATCAGTCCTGCGTTGGTCTCGAGATTGACAATAGCCGGCCCTTCCCAGAGGCTTACCTATGGTTCAAAGCAAGCGTTTCCAGCGTCGAGGATTGGTTGAGATGAAGTTCATTTCATTGCTTTTTATTTGTTGTGTGATGAAAACTTTAGTATTTACTAGAATGTTTTATTGGAACTAATCTATAATCCAACTTGTATCCTCGTTGTCGTTGTGTGTTGATGACTTGATGTATGTAATGAATGGTACATTTGCATATGCATGTCATAAACTCAATTTATAAATGGTTTTCCACTCACTTCTTGGAGTGTGAGTACCGTAGTAGTATAGCCAGGATCCGATTATATGAAGTTGCCACATCACATAGAGCCAACCTAATATTGGAGTATGCTAGCACAATTGTTAGTTCTAGCTAGATCAACTAGAGCTAGGTGTTGCACGGAGGCCGAGAAATATGGTGATAGTGTGACTGCGTGAGGTGGGCTTGTACGTAGTATGATGTAGGCACAGGGCTAGCCATGTTTCTTGCTCCTCTGGTCTAAGTGTGGAGAAGATTTGGTCAAGTTCTTCCTCCTTTCGCCAACACGTGGGACATCCAGCATCCTGGTCGTGTCATGCAAGAAAATGGAGTGCTAGTTAAAGCCACGTGATGTGCATCTTGGGTTAAACTGTAAATAGAATCTTACTCTTGAGTAACTTCAAAAGCAGCCACCGAAGATCTTTATTGGATTTGTTTTTCATCACCAGCATGTCGAGGTGAAAGATGTGCAGGTTCAGTGGATCGTCTTGTGTTTTCACTTACATGTGGGACTGCATGTGAGCAAACAGATGATGGGCTTCGTGCGCCTGCTGGCTGGCTGAGAAGAGAGAGAGGAGGGCTGAGCACGGACTCCAGGAAATTTCGCGACAATGTGAGTAGTACTAGTTGTGTACCGTACTCCCTGAGAGATAATGTGTTCGCTCTACGTAACCAGCACCTCGATATAGTGTGGTGGCATGGGCCATAACTAGCATTCACGTCTAGCAGTATGGCACACGCCACCCACACGAGTCCCAGCTGACACCAATTTTCTTGTAGTCTGTGCTACAGCCATCTCTACTCCCTCCTGTTTTCTCAGCCATCACACGGTGGGCGGGGTGGGGGTTTGCCGATAGCCGGTTTGCTCAACTGTGGTCCCACTTGTAAGTGAAAATGCAACACAGCACGCAATCCCCCTTGAGCGGCGTGCCGGACCAACCGTGTGGGGGTGCAACGCGAACACGACAGGCTTTTCCTTTTGAACTTGTAACTTGTAAAATTTGGTTCTGCTCCATGGCGTGACTGATAGATAGAAATAACGATTTTTCCTAGAGTAATGAGAAGTTTGGTTCTGGCGCGATTCATGCATGGAGTATGTACGAAAATTATGAAGTTGATGCGAAAGGTAAGATAACTACTAGTAGTACAATATAGTACTACATGGATTTGACGGAATGATAAAGATACATACAGATCCATCAACGACATCCTCACGCCCTAGTGTGCCAGGTCACCAACCTACGTGTGAGGAGCAGGGGCGTTGGCGGCGAGCTCAACGTGCTTCTTAACAATGTGGTCCAGGGTTGCCCTGCGGTCCAAGAAGGCCAGCGTCCTATCGTCCTCCTCTTGCACGTAGTAGTCCTTGTGGACGATTTGCGCATAGACATGGGTAATTATGTCGATTGTGCCTTCCTGCGACAGGCGCTGCGAGGCGAGCACGACGGCGGGCAGTCGCAGGGCCACCAGTGCGTCGAAGAGGTTGTCACCATAGAGGCCGTTGAGGGTGGCGGGCATCATAGAGCCTAGGCACCTAGGCTGCGGGCGTACGTCAAGGTCGTCCGCGAGCTTCTTTACGACGGTGAACTTGTCGTGGAAGCCGACGAGGACCTCGTTGAACAAGGAGACAAAGCTGTCGTCCAAGAGGCCTCTTGCCCTAGCAGCCTCAAGCACGACCTGGAGAGGTTCCTCGGTGCCGGGCCGTAGGCCGGCGTCATGGACCATCTGGCACAGCCGGCTGATGCTCGCGCTCATCGCCTCCATGGGTCTAGCTTCTAGTCAACTGATCTTGCTATTGGAGTGATCACTCTTGCCCTTTGTTAGGGTGCATAGGTGCGTAGGATTTCGTAGATTGGACAGGCGGGGAGCCTTTATATGAGAAGTGCAGACTGCGTTGCATTCACATGTGTGTTGGCCATCTACTCCACGGCCCTCCCTCTGTGCCGGTGCAGTATAGTCATCTCAAGGAGACCAAGTTGGCGCAAAACGAGAGAACTTTGATGTTTACTAGTTTATTGGTCCCCTTTGCATTTTGCGCCAAGTTTTGACCATTGATTTAACTAATAAAATGTTAATGCATGTAACTGAAAATTTTGTGCTATAGTCTCAAGTCATTGAACGCATACGCACCCCACGTCTCCGATTGGGTGATTTCTTTTTTCGTGGAAAAAAACAGGGAACGAGGTAGGTAGTTAATGCACCGCGCCTAACAGTTTTGGGATTATTTGGTTTTCGTAACGTGACTAATGCACCAGTATGGAGGGAGTACAATGGTAGTCTTCGATTACAATTTTTTGTTCGTAGCTTACCAACTTGAGTGCTCGGTGAGTAAAATAGTAGTCTGATTGTTGAGACTTCAGATTTGAGCCATCTACTGGAAGGGAGAGTATATAATATCATCGGGAACTGCGTTCAAAACTGAATAAAAAATACTCCATGTATTTATTTATAGAGGGAGTAGTATATTTTTTGTGACATGCATTACTTGATATTGCTAGTCAAATACTAAATCCAGACGGACGTGGCAGTACCACTCAATCCAGACGGTGGTGCTAGACTAGTAGTAGTACTACCAATGTAGTACTAGTACTGTACTACCCGTTGGTCAAATTACTCCTCACAGTGAAGTGACAAGAGCCTGCGCTGGAGATGACACATGAGTGTAGGCGTCGTGTTCGGCATACCAAAGTCAGCCTCACCATGTGCAGTCACTATCATCATGGCTGTAGAGCTTTCCTTCTTACAACTAGCCGTGTTTGACATAATTTCCCGTGCGTTGCCACGAGTATCTCTACTCTTTTATTCTACGAGTAAGATGCATGTGCATTGCATGGAACACCAAGATTGTTCCATGGCCTTCTTCATGTGGTGGGGAGGAGATAAGGCTGATTGTGAGAGACAAGGAGTTGTTTGTAAATAGGGAACAAGTGCGGCCATCTTTTTGCAAAACACATGCGTCAGGTCTAGATCTGACGGCTATTGGTGAAAGATGGCAGGCACACCATCATCACCAACTCAGGACCTCTTTGGTTCGCAGGAATAGGACACGGCAATATTACAAGTTTCAAACTGATAGAGTAATGCTGCACCTACGAAGAGGGAATTACTAGGAAGTTCACGTAAGAACTTTTGTTACTCTAGGTGGATGCGGCATTATCGTACAAACTAAAATCCGCCGCCCTGACAAGTCACTAATGCACAAATAAACTTTTGAGTCTCTGGCGACTTGATGTTTCAAAAACAAATTCAGCTTCTGCGGAGACTTTGTCATTTAGGCTTAAACGCTTGCGGTGATCAGCACACCATTCATTGTTGCGCCAGAGAATGCCAAACCTCATTACCTTGAGCACACTTGGCTCCTAGAACAAAGAACCTGGCCAATGTAATCTCAGGTGTGCTGCCTCGGTAGTCGATCAAATCAATTTCTATAAGTTGGAGATCAAGGCATTTGATGAGATTGTTATTGTGCAGCACATTTTTCACTTTCGAGTCTTTTTTTATCTGCAAAAGAAGAGAACATATTAGATCAGCTGGCTGTATAAGATTGCCGCATCATCAAGAGGTACCAATATCATTCGCTCATATGATAGGGTTGGCTGATTAGTGATATTTTTTCACTCTCTCTCTCTCGTTCTCTTTCCTCTCATTTACCTAGGAGCACGTGAAGAGCTTGGGAATTTGTTAACTTCCACTATGTGGCCGATGCCATATTTCTCAAAAGTATGCCACACAATACGCATCGACGTCAAATCAAAAGATTTTGGCACCGCTCTAGCGATGTGAGAGAGTTGGCACCGCTGTGCACACAGATCCACATGTATAAACAAATCAATCAAACCAACTACACCAGCCTCTCACTCTCCCAAACAAGTGTTTTTTATGGCCTCAGTCCTCTCCCTCTCCCACGCAAGTGTTTTTTCATTGCGTGAGTGCATTAATTTGGCACCAGAGAAAGTAGGTGATCCAGATTGGGGCACCAGGTGAGCAATGGAGGGGCATCGATGCCAAATGCATCACAAGTGAATTTGGCACGTGTTTTGGCCTACATAGTGGAGGGCCATTATAGCCCACTTTTGTACTACCTCGTATTTAGTGTACAATTTTGACCATAGATTTACCTAAGAAAAAGCCAATGCATGTCACCAAAAATTATACCTTTTGAAATTATGTTCAAATAGGAATCCAACCATATAATTTTTAGTGACATGCATTAACATTTTGTCAGTTAAATCTATGGTCAAATCTTGATACTACAAAATAGGAAAAGTAAACCAGGACGGAGGTAGTACTTGCTCTTAGGGTAACCATAGAGTTACTAGTTTAAGGTACTTGCCACTATAACTAGCCGAGGCTACTAGTAGTACAACAAAAAACGATGCAGGTATCACGTGAGGAAAAGTAGTAAAAACATTTCTTTCGGTGCAGTGTGTTGATGCAGTTTTGAACACTACACTTGTCATCATAATTTGGGAAAATTACGAAAAAATTGAGCTACGTTGTGATTACAGTTTACTAATAGGAAAGAAGTTTCACCTTGATAAGTAGCTTCTCCGTGCATGGAAAGCATGTAAGGAATCCAACAACTTGATCCAGATTGGGGCCGATATATTTTATTGCCAAGATCGTCACTGCGCGCACAGACTAGGTCAAGCTTGTGTGGATCATTTTCTGGATGACAGTCGTAAATACATCAAGAAGAAATTTTGAAATGTGAATTTCAAGAAGACGGAGAAGAAGATGAGTGTTGTACCTGAACGTTTATGGATCCAATAAAGAGTCCGGAGAATTTGGTAGACGAGTACACCAACGCTGTCAATTTCGGCGTGTCAATGACCCTGATTTTTGTTGGACTTTCTAGATCAGATACAAGTAATCTCTCAAGGAAAGGCGCATTCTCAATGACCATAACGTGGAACAGCTAGAGTGATCTCTTCCCAATTGATGTCTTATTGCGGGGCAAGAAAGACACATAAATCCATCAGAGATTCATTGAGGCGATGTGGATGCTAATGAACCCGTGGATCTGCTGAAGACGAAGGTACTCGAGTGCAGTACAGCTGCAGACAGGTGCTCCATAGCCGTCTTCGAGATGCCAACGTAGAAGAAGTCGAGCTGGTTGAGTTGAGGGAGAATATGGGCGGGCGTGGCATTAATCTGAGGAAAATAGCAGGAGCTTAAGCTGAAGCGGCGCTGCATTGGAGTGAGGCAAAGCACAGACAGCGGCAGAGAGCGACATCGTCCAGCTTCAAACCTGAGCTCCTCGAGCTGATCTAAGGCGGGGGATAAGAACCACTCGTCGAACTTGGCTTGGACCTTGCAGTTGGTACTGAACATACGGATATCAAGGCGTCTGGCTAGCCCAGGGTGTGATGAAAGGATCTTGGAGACTGCAGCCATGCATTTGCACTCCCCGTTGCAGAGGCAGCTGTCGACGGTGAGGTTGAGGGGGACGCGGTGCCAGAGGGGGCACCACCGCCAGGAGAGCAGGGTGGTCCACACGGCAGATTTGGTGGGGAGGAGGCCGATGATGACGAGCAGCATGTCATCGGGAAGGCTACTGATGAAGTCTAGGCTCGCCGGATGCGGTTTAGGCTCGAGCCGCCTCCTCTTGTTGGCTGCCTCGCCGTCTATCTCAGCCGGCAGTGACGCCGGTGTACACGTGTGCTGGTGTGTCTTGTGTGCTGGGTGTGCGCGAGTGCGTCCTTCTGTGCATGTCGTCGCGCAGTGGTCAAGTGTGCAGGTGTGCGTCCTTCGAGCGGAAGAAGTGTGCCCTCAATTTACTAGCGTGCGGGGTGCTACCCCGAGTGGTTTCGACTTTGTTTACTTCACCGCGTGTCAGATGGGCCTCTAGTTTACTTATTTTTCCGTTGCTCGTTCCTATCTCATCATTTAATCGTTCCGGAGTGATGAAGACATCTCAGGAAATTTGTCTGTGTTCGAATTAATTCGAGGTTGTCACCTCATTCAAATATTTCAATTGTTCCGGTGCATCATCTATCTCTTCAACAATCCTTTTTCAACGGTGTTTTTTCTTTTTAGTGGGCCCTAACCCACAGGTCTTTTCCCAGGATTTTACCTGCCTCTTCTAATTTTCCCTGAGTTATTCTCAAATCCTTTTCGAAGTTTGACGTAAGTATGAGTTTCATCAGTCAGACGTTTTCCTATTTCAAATTATTTTCATTGTTGGCTCAACCTCTTCACTTTTCATTCTCCCGGACTATCTCATCAATTTTGGTGTTGTTTCTCGTCATCTTTCTCAACATTCGAAGACCGAAGAAGAGTTTTCCCTAAATTTTGTCCATTCTCCCGAAGATTCGCAGTGCTAGCTCGATGTTACCTATCATATTGTTTCTAGTGATGTAATTCTTTTCATCCATCCGGAGTATTTCAGGAGTTGCTTTCTCTCTCGATCATCGGAAGGCCATCTGTTCAGAAGATTTCTTCGTCCCAAGTTTTCAAATCCGTTCTCCTATTATTCGATATTCATGCCTTTTCGTTCGTCTCCATATTCTTACAGTGGCTCGTTCAAGATTCTTTCTGTTGTTATCATATAAATTCAGTCGTTCTTTCCAAATCCTACCGGTGGTTCATGAAGACTTTCGCAAGTTTTGCGCTATATCTTCCCCTTAATCTTTCCAACGAGAATAAGTAGTATGCGAAATCCATTGCTAGTCATCAATTTATTTTGATGAAGGATAAGCATACAATAAATCTTATTCTTATTTCCTCTAAGTGATTAATCCCCTTCTTCGGAGTTTGTTCTTGATGAATAAATTCTAGTTCAAGTGTTTTTCATCTTTTCTTTTCCGGAGTTCCAAGCTTCTCGCCGATTTCGTCGCGAACCTCCTTCCAAATCATCGCAAGGATTTAATCTTATCCCTTTCATCCTTCAATTTTTATCGGCATTCTTTTGTTACCGGAGATCTTCACGGTGGCTCGTCATGATTTAATTCTTTTCTCAAGTGTTCATCAAGATTTTTATCGAAGGAGCTCAAGTATCCTTCCTTCTTGCTTTTCGAAGTGCAATTAATTCTCCGTATTCTTTTGAAGTGGAGTTTTGCATTTCTTCGTTCTTCTCAGCTATCCAAATTCTTTTCCGTTTGTGGCCGGTTATCACCTCATGATCTTGAGATGTTATCTATAAGACCACAACAAGCTTATCCTTTTCGCTGTTGATTTTCTCAACAACTCCGTTTAAACCTCCCTTCTAAACATGATTTCAATGTCATTCGTGGCACAAGTTGTCATTTTCTTCTCCGTTCTTTTCATTCAACTCTTTCAATTCTTTCCGGAGGTTTTGTGTCGTGTCTTCGTCAAGTATCATTCCATCTTCTCTAGTTCATGTTCGATCCTCTCCTTGTTCAGCCAGAGTGCTGCCTAAATTCTTTCGTTTCTTATTCCGCTTCTATCTTATTTTAACCGGAGTGGTTTCGAATCTCTTTTTGTTTGGGAGCTTTGATTCTCGTCATATTCGTTGTTTCTTTTTCTTCCTACTCGGGTATTCTCGACTTTGTTCATCCTCTCTCTTTTGTTCTTATTTGACCTCATCTTCTTTCCCTTCCGTCTCGGTCCTAAGATCTCGGGACGAGATCTCTTGTTAGTGGAGGAGTGTTGTAACATCCCGGATCCGATGCGCCATGTGTCTGCGAGTTATTCGCCGTCCTTGCCTTGTCATCTGCTTGCGTTTTGCATTTTACCATGTCATCATCTGCATTTCATATCATGTCATCATGTGCATCGCTTTTGCATACGTGTTCGTCTCATGCATCCGAGCATTTTCCCCGTTGTCCGTTTTGCAATCCGGCACTCCTATGTCACCCGGCGCCCCCTTTTGCCTCTTTTCATGTGCGGGTGTTAAACTTTCTCGGAATGGCCGAGGTTTTCCAAGCGGCCTTGGTACACCACCGGTAGACCGCCTGTCATGTTTCATGCCATTTGGAGGTCGTTTGATGCTCCAACGGCTATCCGAGCAACCGCAAAGTCCGTTCGTGTGTTGCAGCAAAACCCCTCTTCAAACAGACCCAAAACCCCTCTAAGTCTCCGTCATGCTCTCGGTCGTTCGATCACGATCGCGCGGGCGAAAACCGCACCTCGTTTGGACTCTCCTAGCTCCCTCTATCTATAAATAGGCCCTCCCCTTCCATTTTCGCGGATCAAACCACCCCTAACCCTAGCCCATCTCCTCCCATCGCGCCGGACACGTCCGCCCCGCCGCCGGACGCGTCCATCGCCGCCTCCCGCGCCAATGGCCTCGCGCCACCTGTCCTGGGCGCCGTCCCCGCCGCCGCGGCCCGCCGGGCCCAGGCGCGGCCCGCGCAGCCGCCCGTCCGCCTCAACGCGCCCCCGCGCGTCCCCGGTCGCCGGCGTCCCCGAGGGCCGCCGCTCGCCGGCCGCCTCGACCCCGCCGTCGGTCGCCCCGGGCCCCGCCTCCAGCGCCGGCGCCTCCGGCCCCCGAAGGCCCGCGCGCTCGCCCGTGCGCCCGAGCGCCAGATCCCGCCGCCGCCTGGCCGTCCCCGCCGCCGACGTGGCCTCGCCACCCCGGCCATGGCGCCACCGCCCCAGCGCCTGACCTCGCCGCCACCAACCTCCGCCGTCCCGGTGCGCCTCGCCGCCGCCGCACCTCGCCTCGCCTCCATGGCCGCCGGCGCGCGCGCGCCACCGTCCGCCGCCCGTCGCCGCCAACCCCCACCGCCGGCGTCCACCCTCCTCTCCCCGCCGGCGCGCCTCTGCCGCCGTCCTCCGGCCCGAGCCCGAGCCGAGCCTCGGCCCGATCCAATCCCTAAGGTTGACCCCGAAATATCTCAAAGTCCCTAAATACTTGCTATATGTGCCCATGTTCTCTGCGTCATAACTCTCTGCATATAGCTCCGTTTCACGCGTGTAATATGTCAAATTGTTCGTCTCATGATGCTCTACATTTTGTTCCATTGCACGATGTTCATTTGAGTCCATCTTGATGCTCAAATAATCGTTGCAAGAGTGCTAGTTGCTGTTATCTGCTATTACTTATCAGAACTTGGTGATTTGTTATTTTTGTTGCATTTAATATGTGCATTTTATGAGTATGAGCTCTACATGTGTTTTGTTGTATGCCATGCCGTATTTCCAGTGGTGTATGACATGTATTTTTTTGATCTCTGTGGTGACTAGCACAAGCATGCAAACTGGGCTCCGTATTGTTTCTGATTTCAGGGACTTGGTAATTTCTCAGAGTCTTTGTCTGCTGTTATTTTGTTGCCATGTAAACTTGATGCTACAGAGAGATACATGCATATTTTGGAGATGTTCATTAAGGATGTTTTGTAGATATTGTTGTAATTGATCCATTACTTCCCTTGTTTGCAATTATGGGGTGAGCCAGAATGACTCAATCTTGCTCTACTTTTGCTATAAAATATTTCTGGCAGATTCTTAACATGATATTCAATTTTGCCAAGCTTACTGTAGTTGATCCATACATGTTATGTATTTGCTCTTGCCACGGATAGCTTCATAAACTTGTCATATCGCTGTAGGTATGCTTGTTTTGTCATGCATTGACGTGTGGTGAGTGCATCAAGCTCACGAAGATGCCTTCATAATGTCTGTTTCTGCCCTGCTCTGTTTTCTGCCAAGTCTGAAACCTGTTAACGAAACTTGCTATGTTTACGTGGTTGCCATCATATCTTCTGTTTCTTTTTGACTTATGGTCAGTAAGGGACATTTGTTATATGCTTTTAGTAATTCATGACATGCCTTTGGTTGCCATGATATGTTCCTGTAGCATATTGTTTGCTAGCTCTAAACATTGCAACCTGATGTTATTTCTGCCATGTCCAGTAAACATTGCAACCTGATGTTATTTCTGCCATGTCCAGTAATTCTGCTAAGTCTGTGAACCTGTTATTATTTGCAATCTTACCATGTCCTTTTGAGCTTGTTCTAGTGATTTCTGGAGATAGCTCAGTGTTCATGTTTTGTTATGCTTTACCCGTACATCTTTTCCATGCCTTTTGTTTTCATGTTGAGCTGCTGTAGCATACTGTTTTGATGCTTGCTAGCTGCCTAGTTGCTGTTTTGGACAGTTTGTTGCTATGTCTTGTTTGGAGTGTATGTGTTGCACCGTTGCTCCGTTTTGAGCATGCTCTATATGAAACTTTCCTAGTTTTGCATGTAGTCTCATATTATCATGTTGCATCCTTGTTTTGAGGTGTTCGCTTGATGGTTGTATGCATTTTGCATCAATGCCATGTTTGACTTGTTTTGCTCATATCTTCTAGGCCGTAGCTCCGATTCTAATGAACTTTATATGTAACTTCACTAGATTTTCGTGTAGATCATCTTGGTGCATTTTAACTTGCTGTTTAACAACTTGAACATAAGATTTGTTCAGTTCTGGACCAATTTCGAAATTTGCATATGAGGACTTAACGGAATTGTTATATGTTGTTTCCGGCCTCATTTAAACTTGCCTTGATGTGTTGTTCTTGTATGCATCATCTCTCGTCATGAGTAGCTTCATATAGCCTTGTCATGCATCATACTTGGTTGAGCATCATGCCTTGTTCATGTGTGGTGTGTTTACCTTGTTGTGTGCTTCTTCTCGATAGTTCCCGTGTCGTTGCGATCGTGAGGATTCGTTCGTCTTCGTGGCTTCATCTTCTTCATGGATTCGTTCTTCTTCCTAGCGGGATTTCAGGCAAGATGACCATCACCTTGGATCTCATTACTATCATTGCTATGCTAGTTGCTTCGTTCTATCGCTATGCTGCGCTACCTATTCACTTGCTCTTCAAGCCTCCCAAATTGCCATGAACCTCTAACCTTTGTCACCCTTCCTAGCAAACCGTTGTTTGGCTATGTTACCGCTTTGCTCAGCCCCTCTTATAGCGTTGCTAGTTGCAGGTGAAGATGAAGATTGCTCCATGTTGGATTATGTTTATGTTGGGATATCACAATATCTCTTATATTATTAATGCATCTATATACTTGGTAAAGGGTGGAAGGCTCGGCCTTATGCCTGGTGTTTTGTTCCACTCTTGCCGCCCTAGTTTCCAGCATACCGGTGTTATGTTCCCGGATTTTGCGTTCCTTACGCGGTTGGGTGATTTATGGGACCCCCTTGACAGTTCGCTTTGAATAAAACTCCTCCAGCAAGGCCCAACCTTGGTTTTACCATTTGCCTCACCACCACCTACTTTTCCCTTGGGAGTCGCTCTCTCGAGGGTCATATTTATTTAGCCCCCCTGGGCCAATGCTTGTCTAAGTGTTGGTCCGAACCAGAGCCACTTGCAGCGCCACCTCGGGGAAACTTGAGGGCTGGTATTAGTTGTACGTAGTGTTCATCCGGTGTTGCCCTGAGAGCGAGATATGTGCAGCTCCTATCAGGATGTCGGCGCATCGGGCGGTCTTGCTGGTCTTGTTTTACAATTGTCGAAATGTCTTGTAACCGGGATTCCGAGACTGATCGGGTCTTCCCGGGAGAAGGAATACCCTTCGTTGACCGTGAGAGCTTATAATGGATTAAGTTGGGACACCCCTGCAGGGAATTATCTTTCGAAAGCCGTGCCCGCGGTTATGTGGCAGATGGGAATTTGTTAATATCCGGTTGTAGAGAACTCGACACTTGACCTTAATTAAAACGCATCAACCGCGTGTGTAGCCGTGATGGTCTCTTCTCGGCGGAGTCCGGGAACTGAACACGGTTTCTGGGTTATGTTTGACGTAAGTAGGAGTTCAGGATCACTTCTTGATCATTGCTAGTTTTCACGACCGTTCATTTGCTTCTCTTCTCGCTCTTATTTGCGTATGTTAGCCACCATACATGCTTAGTCGCTGCTGCAACCTCACCACTTATCCTTTCCATACCCTTTAAGCTTTGCCAGTCTTGATACCCATGGTAATGGGATTGCTGAGTCCTCGTGGCTCACAGATTACTACAACACCAGTTGCAGGTACAGGTTTTTGCGATGATCATGACGCGAGAGCGATGTTGCTTGTTTTGGAGTTCTTCTTCTGCTTCTTCTTCGATCAGGGGATAGGTTCTAGGTCGGCAGCCTGGGCTAGCAGGGTGGATGTCGTTTGAGTTTCTGTTTATGATTCATCCGTAGCCGGATGTTGATCTTATGTATGATGTATTGTTGTATTCTTGCGGCATTTGTATGCCTTGTATGTATCCCCATATATTATGTAATGTTGATGTAATGATATCCACCTTGCAAAAGCGTTTCAATATGCGGTTCTATCCTTGTTGGGACCTTCGAGTCTCTTTAGGATAGTATCGCATATTGGGCGTGACATTATTACACCACATCGGTGGTCCGAACTAGTATAAACCCTGTGTCCCTTGTTCTTCGAGTTCGACGTGCCGAGCCTTGAGATCGTGGTGAGTGGGTGAGCTAGGGAAGGGAGAGATCTTTGTGCGCACACCAGAAGACCTCAACTCTGCGCTCCAGGCGGCACGCGCACCGCCAAACGCCGCGGGGCGCGGTCCGACGCCTTCCACCCTTACCCCGTGACGCGCGCGGGCCGCCACAAGGGCCTCGAGCTACGCCACGGCGACGGCGCAGCACACCCGACTGGAGCAAGCAAACATGAGGGCCGCGCTCGTAGTGGCGCGGGAGCTACTACGGTGCCGACTAGCAGAGGGCGACCGCGATGCATTGCTGGAACGTGTCGCTGAGCTGCTGGACGTTGCGACCAGGGGTACGCCGCCTTTCTGCTCCCTACCTACGCCTCAAGCTGTGGCCAGATCGCACGGTGGGCCCCGCCGCACCCGCACACTCCCAGGCGCACTAGGAGGGCTCATTGGCAGCAACGCAGCTAGTAGAGCCGGCCACCCAGCCGCACATGTGCCTCCCCCGGTGGGCGCACTCGTGAGTGTTGCCCCCTACGGCCCCAGCAGGATGCCGCCCTTCCAACCTCGGGGCGGCGTGCTAGGCTCGATGACGTGGAGCGCGGGGCACTTCGGCACGGTTTCTGGGGCGATGGCTCCGGAGGCCTATGTGCCCCGCATGATGGACCAGGAGTACACGTCGGAAGATGACCCCGACTCATTCCTCGAGCCGGGATGGGAAGAGGAGATGCTGGAAGTTGAGGCCTTCCAAGAGCCACTCAGGAGCCTTGCCAACCCCGCCGGCGACAACAACTGCAGGGTACCACTAAACTCTCAGGAGCAGGCTTACGCTAACCATGGGTCGCAAGTGAATCAGGTCACAGCGGTGGACGACGGCCCCAGCACGGCAAACCCCCTTCCGCCAAGGGAAGCGCACTGGGGGCTGCGTGAGAGGAGCCGGGAGCAAGGCCCCTTGCCGCACCGCACGGAGCAAGGCATCGCCCGGAGGTAGGTGCTCTGTCGGGGAGGCACTAGTGAGCCTTCCCCCCGGCAGAGGGCCCGTGGTCGCCGAAGGCGCCGCTAGCGTCCCCTTTGCCCCTTTGCATCTTCCTGGTTTCTGGACGCCCCAACGATGGTCGAGGGTGGCACAAGGCAGGGCCCTCGTCTGGCGATATGAAGTAAGGGTCATGCCTGTGAAGGTCTCCGCTCGTGACACTCTCACATAATAATGAGTGGGGTTGTACACTCCCCGGAGTCCCCGGAGTGCCGCCATCAGGCCTCGGGGCTCCCGCTCACGTCCTAGTGGAAGCACGATGCTCCACGCTGGCCGTCGACATTGTCCCCCAATGACTATGCTCACAGCTAGTGAAAGCAATTAGCTCCGCACTGGTGGGAAGACAAGAAGACTAGCTAGGTGCCGGACGCGACCATTTTCTTTTGACCTCTTTTCTGTACCTCAGATTTGCAGCCTTTGATCTTGAATTTGAAGTTGTATTTCCATTGGCAATCGTGGGTGGCATCCTTTCTCGTTCGTGTTGATTTCATGAGTTTCTGGATTCGTGCTTCGTTTGAAATTTGCGTCCGCTATCTCCCCCCTTCCGAGCACTTCGCGAGCGGGGGCTGGCACCGGCATACACCCACTACGCGTGCACCTCGCCGTTACTGGTGCTCGCTTCTCGCGAGGCCCTCTTGGGTGGACTAGCGGACCCCTCAGGAAACCAAAACCTCGCGAGCTTGCGAGGGGCTCCCCTCAGAAGGAATGCACATCCGCAGCTGCCAAATCAGTTTGAAGCCTGACTGAACCAAAGTAAGTTACGGCAGCAAGCCCGCAACAGGCTCGCAAGCACACAAAAGCGCGCGTTAAGCCTAGCCTAGGGAATAAAATGGTAGTCTATTTACACGAGGGGATCGCCCTCCTCAAAATGCTCTTACACTGTGAGGGGCCGTACCCAAGCTTATGCATGAAGGTTGAAAATAAAGGAGCGCGGGCTCAGTCGGACATGTCGCTTGCCTCGTCACCCGAGTCGCTCCATGACAGGCTGCTGGCGCCGTCGCTGGCGCTATCTTCACCGTCAACAACCACGCCGCCCTCATCCGCCACAACCATCACCACATTGTCATCGGAAGCAAAGGCCCTAACCAGAGCATCCACATTGTCGTCCACCCAGCGTGCTAGGTTGTCCTGGATGACCTCAGGCACTGGGGCAATGGCGGCGACAAAATCAAAGTCAGGATTGGTGTTCAGGAGATGGCTGAGGACACGTGAGAATGCACGCCCGAGGAGGCCTCAGTTCTTTTAGTCCACAAGCTCCCGAGCCCTCTCAGCTGGTTCTCCAGGCACGTCATGACGTCGGTGAAGAAGCGAAGATGGTCGACATAGTCCTCAGCATGTGTGTGGGGAGCGTGCTGATCGCAGATGGTACCAAGCGCCTGATTGGCCCTCGTCCTCAGTTCCCGAAGCAAGAACATGCTCGCGCAGTAGCGTCTGCCAGCGAAGCGCCTCTTCCCTGCTCTACTGCGCGAAGGACTCGACGCTGGCAACCCGCTACTGAAGTGAGAGCAGCTTGGCACGGGTGGAGGCCAGCTCGGCCTGCACGGTGATCAGGGCGGCTGCAGCGGCTTTCTCGCGCTCTTCCGCCTCAGCGAACCCTGACCTGAGGGCATCGGTCCTGCCCACAGCTTCGGCCTCCACGAGCTTCAGCTTCAAGTCGTACCTGCTAGCAAGGTCAGCACGAGCCTCGGCCACCCTGCGGTCAACCTCCTCCTGGGCCCCGACCTCACGCGCGCTGACAGCATCCACTGCTTGGGCGACATGGCGCTCCCTCGTCTCCAACCACTCAAGCTCGATACTGCGCTTTGTGGCCTCCAGTAACAGTGCTTCCTCACACCTCGAGATCTCCTCCTCGTCGGACGGTGCACCCTTCATCGATGCCAAGGTGGCTCTACGCTCCTTCACCTGCTGCTCCAGGGTGGCGTTCAAGACCTGGAGCTCCCGCCCGTGCTTCTCGGCGGCCGCGCGGCGATGGTCTGCCTTCCTGGCCTCCTCCAAGGCTCGGGCGCTGGCCTCGTGCGAGGTTGCCAGGGATGCCTCGGCCTTCGCATTGGCATGCTCATGCTGGAGTTCCCCGAGGTTGATGGCCACCTTCAGTTGATGGCACTCCTCCACCAGCCGGAGACCCTCGGCTTCAAGGCGAGCGTCAACATCCACAAGTTCTCCGCCAAGTCGGCTCAGCGCGCCCATCGCCTCCCGGAAGAGCTCGTGGCGGACGACACCCCGCTCGTGCACAAACTTGAGTGCGCGACCAGGTCCATCCTCCACAACATGGGTTGCCGAAGGAATCCGGAGTGGCTTCCTCCCTCCTAGCAACGGGCTGGAGGCCGGCGCTTCCCCAGTCGCCGTTCGGGCCTCGACAGGGACTCGGAGGAGTGGAGGCTCGTTGCTCGAAGAAGAAGCCAGGACCGAGGCCATCCAGCCACCGTCCATGACCAGGGGAGGAGCCCTAGGCACACTTTCCACGCCCCAGGCCGGACCGCGAAGGAAGGGCGGCACGAGCACGAGGTCAAGACGCTAAGCCGGCACACCCATCTCTCCCGCCGACCTCGCGCCGAGCGCGGTGGGTTGGCAGGGGGCACTCAGAGTCAATGGAGGATTCGAGGCAAGAGGAGGTCGCTCTTCGGGAGATTTCATCACCCTGGCGGAACGGGGCCTGAGAAACCATGGTCAGGAGGGAAGACGGCACTCAAAAATTACAGAGATAAGGTAATAACTCGTCCATGGCAATGTATTTCCTCTGCTTCAATGGCCGGAAAGTATAACTGCTGCAGCTTGTAGACCCCCTCCTCTTGCGGAGCGCATCGAAGTCCAGTCGGAGCCGGCCGAAGCCTTGGACGCGGTCACAAGCCTCTTATTCTCCTTTAGGGAGACAGCAAGCTGGGCCCGAACATCTTTCAGTTCAACGCTCAGCTGGGTATTGGCGTCTTGGAGATCATTTTTCTCCCGCCTATCTTGCGTAAGCACGCGCTCGCCAGCCTTTAGCTGTCGTTGAGCATGTTGCACATCCGGATTCACTCCGGGACCATCTGCATAATCTATTGTTAAATTTGCATGCATGCCGCATACTACCTGGTACATGACATTCTTTGCAATGAAAACAAGTGTTACCAGATGGGGCCTTCTCGGACTCCTTCACCGCGGCAACTGCGGCCTGAAGCTGGGCTTTGCACTCCTCCAGCTCTAGAGACAACTGGGTATTCTTCTTCGTAAGGACCTATGCAAACAATGATCCTTAAATCACTTGTGCCAACTGTTTCAAGTCTCAGGGGCTACTGATATACATAATTATTAGATTTCCTTACCCGTATATCTTTTACATACTGGTCCATGGCTCTGGCAAGACCATTTTGAGCAGCTCGGATGTACGCGTCTCCTGAGTTGAAGGCATCGAACGCCTCTTGGGAGAAACAAGCATCACGGAGTATGCCCCGACGATGCCTGTGATTCATGGCGCTCTCCACTTCGGAATTTGTAGCGGATAGCCTATCCGCATACTCTGTAGGAGGAACATCCGGCGTTGGCCCCATGTTAGCGTCCGCCTCTATGTCCGGCTCTGGAGCCCGACTGGTGGAGGCGTGACCGGCAGCCTCTCCCGATATAGTCCGGCGAGCGTTTTTCCTACTAGGAAACATGGGCGTTATTATATTTTAAAAGACGACCACCACGGAGCGGGGTTCTCTTTCGTACCTCTGCGACGGCGTCTCAGTCCTGACCGCCTTCCTTTTAAGCCTACCCGGCTTCGGTGCCCCTTGTTGGCGAGTCAGTACGGGTTCGGCATGGCGTCCCGAGGGCCTTCCCTGTAAAACACCATATGTGTGCGGTAGGTGAAGTGCATAAAAAGGGATCCTTCTTGGAAGTTAGGGCTCCGGTTTTACTTACATGTGATGCGGGGAGTAGTCCAGGATAATCGGCTATGATGGCCACCAAGGTACCGTCACAGCTCAACTGATAGAACGTTCTGTCGATGAGCTCCACAAATGTGTCCGGATCTTCTTCGAGTCCGGGGTCGAGGGCCCGGTCAGGGTCCTCCGGTTGTGGAGACGGGCTGTGGACCTCCCTCACAACTTTTGCAGTTCTTGCTATGAAATAGCAAGGTAAATACTTATGACAAAGAATGCGGAAAGGATTGTACTGGAAAGTAGCAGCTCACCCAGCTTGGGGGGTTGTACATGGAGAATCCATCCCGTGACTTAATACGGACGAACTCCTCTTCTTCTCCTTTATACAAATCGGACAGTATCTTCACTAAGGCAGCTACGGAGCCCGGACCTTTACGACCGCAGCGGGTGGCATCGTCTTCTCCATTGAAGTGCCACATGGGTTGTCCCAGATATTGAAGTGGCTGCACCCCCCCGCATTATACATATGGACATAACCTCGGTTATTGTCAATCCTGATTTGGCCAGCATCTTTATCCGGCCCATCAGGTAAAGGACTTCTCTGTTATCTTCCTCCTAGGGGCTCCGAGGGCGCCAGCTGCGGCGTTTCTTCAAAGGGGCGTTGTCGAACTCAGGAAGGCCCATCCGAATAGGATCTGGAAGGGGACGTCCTCCATATAAAACCACTCCGAAGGCCAGTCTTCAGACATCTTCTTCGGGGTACCGGCCAGGTATCCGGTCCCGGCGATGCGCCATATTTCGGCTCCGCCCACTTGATATATTGACCCATTCTGTGTACGGGGCACGAGGCAGAATAGCCTCTACCATAGCTCGAAATGAGTTTCGCATCCCAGAAACAGCTCGCAAAGGGCGACGTAGCCAGCGATGTGTAATATGGAAGCAGGGGTAAAGTTATGCAACTGGAGGCCGTAAAACTCCAGGAGCCCGCGGAGGAACGGATGGATTGGAAATCCAAGTCCCCTTAATAAGTAAGGGACAAGGCATACCCGCTCCCCCTTGGATGGGTTGGGGAAGCTCTCCACTTGCTCCCCGCCATTGTAAGTAGCGAGCCCGGCTCGGACGGGGACCATATATGCTGGAGGGAGAAATCCCTGGGTCTGTAACTCTACTAATTGGCTGTGAGGGACGGAACACTTCTTCCAATCGCCGGGCTTAGGGCTACGGGAGCGAGAGGAGGAGCTGCGATGGCCGGCCATGTTGGAATGGATTTTTCTAGGCGTGCTCGGATGGATACTCGCTATGGGAGGATGGTGTGATCTGGATCTAAGGATCCCCGTCTCTTTAATAGATGGTTTACTCGCATGGGAAGGATGGCAAATGTAAAAATGCCCTGGCTTCTCGGATTCGCTCGACATGTGGAAGATAGCCATTATTAGGCATGGAAGCCAAGGAGTGCAATATTTATGGGAAGCCGGACACTGCTCAACAGGTACTCAGAGTTTGGAGAAGAACCCGCCTTGCAATGCCGAAGACAATCTGTGCGCCGGACTCATCGTCCTTGAAGCCTGGTTCGGGGGCTACTGAGAGAGTCCTGGATTAGGGGGTCCTCGGACAGCCGAACTATATCCTTTAGCCGGACTGTAGGACTATGAAGATAAAAGATTGAAGACTTCGTCCCGTGTCTGGATGGGACTCTCCTTGGCGTGGAAGGCAAGCTTGGCGATACAGATATGTAGATCCTCCCTTGTAACTGACTCTGTGTAACCCTAGCCTCCTCGAGTGTCTATATAAACCGGAGGGTTTAGTCCGTAGGACAACAACAATCATACCATAGGCTAGCTTCTAGGGTTTATCCTCTACGATCTCGTGGTAGATCAACTCCTGTAATACTCATATCATCTAGATCAATCAAGCAGGAAGTAGGGTATTACCTCCATAGAGAGGGCCCGAACCTGGGTAAACATCGTGTCCCCCGCCTCCTGTTACCATCTACCTTAGACGCACAGTTCGGGACCCCCTACCCGAGATCCGCCGGTTTTGACACCAACACCTGGTGTGGCAATTTTAGATGCCTACATACCTGCCATGATGGACCTGCTGCACACGCCAAGCGAAGGACCCTGCCCATTCCCCTCACCCGGCTGGGTATGAGGGGCACGTGAAGCCGAGGCTCTTCGCGAGCCGTTCCAGAGCTTCACCAACGCCTTCAACGACAACAACCACTTGGTACAGCTGATATCTCAGGATCACAAGTACGCTAACAATGGAACGCAGGTGAACCAAGCCACAACAGCAACCAGGGACCCCGAGATGATGGCTCCGCCAAAGGCGGACGGAGTCCACTTGGGGCTGCGCGGGGGGAGCCTGGTGCCAGGGCCTCCACCGCGCCATGGGAAGCAAGGCACTGTACGGAGGTAGGTCCTCTGCCGAGGAAGGCGCCGGCGAGCCCTTCCCTCGGCGGAGGGCCTGGGGTCACCGAGGGCGCCGCCAGCGTCCCGCTTTCCCCTTGGCTCGTCCTGGTTTCCGGACGCCCCAACGTTGGTCGGGGGAGGCACAGGGCGGGGCCTTCATTAGGCACCATGGAAATACGTGAAGGTCTCCGCTCGTGACACTCTCACATAATAATGAGTTGGGGATGTACATGCCCCGGACTCTCCTGTGCGCCGCCCTCGGGCCTCACGGGGGCTCCCTGATAACCCACAAGTATAGGGGATCGCTACAGTTTTTGAGGGTAGAGTATGTTGGGGAACGTAGTAATTTCAAAAAAAATCCTACGCACACGCAAGATCATGGTGACGCATAGCAACGAGAGGGGAGAGTGTTGTCCACGTACCCTCGTAGACCGAAAGCGGAAGCGTTAACACAACGCGGTTGATGTAGTCGTACGTCTTCACGATCCAACCGATCAAGTACTGACGCACGGCACCTCCGACTTCAGCACACGTTCAGCTCGATGACGTCCCTCGAACTCCGATCCAGCCGAGTGTTGAGAGAGAGTTTCGTCAGCACGACGGCGTGGTGACGATGATGATGTTCTACCGACGCAGGGCTTCGCCTAAGCACCGCTACGATATTATTGAGGTGTAATATGGTGGAGGGGGGCACCGCACACGGCTAAGAGATCAATAGATCAATTGTTGTGTCCATGGGGTGCCCCCTGCCCCCGTATATAAAGGAGCAAGGGGGGAGGCGGCCGGCCTAGGAGGAGGGCGCGCCAAGGGGGGAGTCCTACTCCCACCGGGAGTAGGACTCCTCCTTTCCTTGTTGGAGTAGGAAAAGGGAAGGGAGAAGGAGAAAGAAGGAAGGGGCGCCCCCCCTCCGTAGTCCAATTCGGACTAGTCCATGGGGAGGGGTGCGGCCACCCTTTGGGGCCTTTCTCTCCTTTCCCGTATGGCCCATTAAGGCCCAATACGAATTCCCGTAACTCTCCGGTACTTCGAAAAATAACCGAATCATTCGGAACCTTTCCGATGTCCGAATATAGTCGTCCAATATATCGATCTTTACGTCTCGACCATTTCGAGACTCCTCGTCATGTCCCCGATCTCATCCGGGACTCCGAACTCCTTAGGTACATCAAAACTCATAAACTCATAATAAAACTGTCATCGTAACGTTAAGCGTGCGGACCCTACGGGTTTGAGAACTATGTAGACATGACCGAGACACGTCTCCGGTCAATAACCAATAGCGGGACCTGGATGCCCATATTGGCTCCCACATATTCTACGAAGATCTTTATCGGTCAAACCGCATAACAACATACGTTGTTCCCTTTGTCATCGGTATGTTACTTGCCCGAGATTCGTTCGTCGGTATCTTAATACCTAGTTCAATCTCGTTACCGGCAAGTCTCTTTACTCGTTCTGTAATACATCACCTTGCAACAAACTCTTTAGTTACAATGCTTGCAAGGCTTAAGTGATGTGCATTACCGAGAGGGCCCAGAGATACCTCTCCGACAATCGGAGTGACAAATCCTAATCTCGAAATATGCCAACCGAACAAGTACCTTCAGAGACAGCTGTAGAGCACCTTTATAATCACCCAGTTACGTTGTGACGTTTGGTAGCACACAAAGTGTTCCTCCGGTAAACGGGAGTTGCATAATCTCATAGTCATAGGAACATGTATAAGTCATGAAGAAAGCAATAGCAATATACTAAACAATCGAGTGCTAAGCTAACGGAATGGGTCAAGTCAATCACATCATTCTCCTAATGATGTGATCCCGTTAATCAAATGACAACTCGTGTCTATGGCTAGGAAACATAACCATCTTTGATCAACGAGCTAGTCAAGTAGAGGCATACTAGTGACACTCTGTTTGTCTATATATTCACACATGTATCATGTTTCCGGTTAATACAATTCTAGCATGAATAATTAACATTTATCATGATACAAGGAAATAAATAATAACTTTATTATTGCCTCTAGGGCATATTTCCTTCAGTCTCGCACTTGCACTAGAGTCAATAATCTAGTTCACATCGCCATGTGATTTAACATCAATAGTTCACATCACCATGTGATTAACACCCATAATTCACATCGTCATGTGACCAACACCCAAAGGGTTTACTAGAGTCAATAATCTAGTTCACATCGCTATGTGATTAACACGGTGTGATCATGTTTTGCTTGTGAGATAATTTTAGTCAACGGGTCTGTCACATTCAGATCCGTAAGTATATTGCAAATTTCTATGTCTACAATGCTCTGCATGGAGCTACTCTAGCCAATTGCTCCCACTTTCAATATGTATCTAGACCGAGACTTAGAGTCATCTAGATTAGTGTCAAAACTTGCATCGACGTAACCCTTTACGACGAGCCTTTTGTCACTTCCATAATCGAGAAACATATCCTTATTCCAGTAAGGATAATTTTGACCGTTGTCCAGTGATCTACTCCTAGATCACTATTGTACTCCCTTGCCAAAATCAGTGTAGGGTAAACAATAGATCTGGTACACAGCATGGCATACTTTATAGAACCTATGGCCGAGGCATAGGGAATGACTTTCATTCTTTTTCTATCTTCTGCCGTGGTCAGGCTTTGAGTGTTACTCAATTTCACACCTTGTAACACAGGCAAGAAACTCTTTCTTTGACTGTTCCATTTTGAACTGCTTCAAAATCTTGTTAAGGTATGTACTCATTGAAAAAACTTATCAAGCGTCTTGATCTATCTCTATAGACTTGATGCTCAATATGTAAGCAGCTTCACCGAGATCTTTCTTTGAAAAGCTCCTTTCAAACACTCCTTTATGCTTTGCAGAATAATTCTACATTATTTCCGATCAACAATATGTCATTCACATATACTTATCAGAAATGCTGTAGTGCTCCCACTCACTTTCTTGTCAATACAGGCTTCACCGCAAGTCTGTATAAAACTATATGCTTTGATCACTTATCAAAGCGTATATTCCAACTCTGAGATGCTTGCACCAGTCCATAGATGGATCGCTGGAGCTTGCATATTTTGTTAGCACCTTTAGGATTGACAAAACCTTCTGGTTGCATCATATACAACTCTTCTTTAATAAATCTATTAAGGAATGCAGTTTTGTTTATCCATTTGCCAGATTTCATAAAATGCGGCAATTGCTAACATGATTCGGACAGACTTAAGCATAGATACGAGTGAGAAACTCTCGTCGTAGTCAACACTTTGAACTTGTCAAAAACCTCTTTGCGACAATTCTAGCTTTGTAGATAGTAACACTACTATCAGCGTCCGTCTTCCTCTTGAAGATCCATTTATTTTCTATGGCTTGCCGATCGGGCAAGTCAACCAAAGTCCACACTTTGTTCTCATACATGGATCCCATCTCAGATTTCATGGCCTCAAGCCATTTTGCGGAATTTGGGTCATCGTCGCTTCCTTATAGTTCGTAGGTTCGTCATGGTCAAGTAACATGACCTCCAGAACTGAATTACCGTACCACTCTGGTGCGGATCTCACTCTAGTTGACCTACGAGGTTTAGTAATAACTTGATCTGAAGTTGCATGATCATCATCATTAACTTCCTCACAAATTAGTATAGGCGTCACAGAAACTGGTTTCTGCGATGAACTACTTTCCAATAAGGGAGCAGGTACAATTACCTCATCAAGTTCTACTTTCCTCCCACTCACTTCTTTCGGGAGAAACTCCTTCTCTAGAAAGGATCCATTCTTAGCAATGAATGTCTTGCCTTTGGATCTGTGATAGAAGGTGTACCCAACTGTCTCCTTTGGGTATCCTATGAAGACACATTTCTCCGATTTGGGTTTGAGATTATCAGGATGAAACTTTTTCACATAAGCATCGCAACCCCAAACTTTAAGAAATTACAACTTTGGTTTCTTGCCAAACCACAGTTCATAAGATGTCGTCTCAACGGATTTAGATGGTACCCTATTTAACGTGAATGCAGCTGTCTCTAATGCCTAACCCGAAAACGATAGTGCTAGATCGGTAAGAGACATCATATATCGCACCATATCTAATAAAGTACGGTTACGATGTTCGGACACACCATTACACCGTGGTGTTCCAGGTGGCGTGAGTAGTGAAACTATTTCACATTGTTTTAACTGAAGGCCAAACTCATAACTCAAATATTCTCCTCCACGATCAGATCGTAGAAATTTTATTTTCTTGTTACGATGATTTTCAACTTCACCCTGAAATTCTTTGAACTTTTCAAATGTTTCAGACTTATGTTTCATTAAGTAGATATACCCATATCTGCTCAAATCATCTGTGAAGGTGAGAAAATAACGATATCCGCCACGAGCCTCAATATTCATACATCTGTATGTATGATTTCCAATAAATCTGTTGCTCTCTCCATAGTTCCGGAGAACGGTGTTTTAGTCATCTTGCCCATGAGGCACGGTCCGCAAGTACCAAGTGATTCATAATCAAGTGATTCCAAAAGTCCATCAGTATGGAGTTTCTTCATGCGCTTTACACCGATATGACCTAAACGGCAGTGCCACAAATAAGTTGCACTATCATTATTAACTTTGCATCTTTTGGCTTCATTATTATGAATATGTGTATCACTACGATCGAGATCCAACAAACCATTTTATTGGGTGTATGACGATATAAGGTTTTATTCATGTAAACAGAACAACAATTATTCTCTAATTTAAATGAATAACCGTATTGCAACAAACATGATCAAATCATATTCATGCTCAACGCAAACACCAAATAACACTTATTTAGTTTCAACACTAATCCCGAAAGTATAGGGAGTGTGCGATGATGATCATATCAATCTTGGAACTACTTCCAACACATCGTCACCTCGCTTTTCACTAGTCTCTGTTTATTCTGCAGCTCCCGTTTCGAGTTACTACTCTTAGCAACTGAACCAGTATCAAATGCTGAGGGGTTGCTATAAACACTAGTAAAGTACACATCAATAACATGTATATCCAATATACCTTTGTTCACTTTGCCATCCTTCTTATCCACCAAATACTTGCGGTAGTTCCACTTCCAGTGACCAGTCCCTTTGCAGTAGAAGCACTTAGTCTCAGGCTTAGGACCAGACTTAGGCTTCTTCACTTGAGTAGCAACTTGCTTGCCGTTCTTCTTGAAGTTCCCCTTCTTCCCTATGCCCTTTTCTTGAAACTAGTGGTCTCGTCAACCATCAACACTTGATGTTTTTCTTGATTTCTACCTTCGTTGATTTCAGCATCACGAAGAGCTCGGGAATTACCTTCGTCATCCCTTGCATACTATAGTTCATCATGAAGTTCTACTAACTTGGTGATGGTGACTAGAGAATTCTGTCAATCACTATTTTATCTGGAAGATTAACTCCCACCTGATTCAAGCAATTGCAGTACCCAGACAATCAGAGCACATGCTCACTGCTTGAGCTATTCTCCTCCATCTTTTAGCTATAGAACTTGTTGGAGACTTCATATCTCTCAACTCGGGTATTTGCTTGAAATATTAACTTCAACTTCTGGAACATCTCATATGGTCCATGACGTTCAAAACGTTTTTGAAGTCCCGATTCTAAGCCGTTAAGCATGGTGCACTAAACTATCAAGTAGTCATCATATTGAGCTAGCCAAACGTTCATAACGTCTGCATCTGCTCCTGCAATGGGTCTGTCACCTAGCGGTGCATCAAGGACATAATTCTTCTGTGCAGCAATGAGGATAATCCTCAGATCATGGATCCAATCCACATCATTGCTACTAACATCTTTCAACATAATTTTTCTCTAGGAACATATCAAAATAAACATAGGGAAGCAACAACGCGAGCTATTGATCTACAACATAATTTGCAAAATACTATCAGGACTAAGTTCATGATAAATTTAAGTTCAATTAATCAAATTACTTAAGAACTCCCACTTAGATAGACATCCCTCTAATCCTCTAAGTGATCACGTGATCCATATCAACTAAACCATGTCCGATCATCACGTGAGATGGAGTAGTTTCAACGGTGAACATCACTATGTTGATCATATCTACTATATGATTCACGCTCGACCTTTCGGTCTCCGTGTTCCGAGGCCATATCTGCATATGCTAGGCTCGTCAAGTTTAACCTGAGTATTCCGCGTGTGCAACTGTTTTGCACCCGTTGTATTTGAACGTAGAGCCTATCACACCCGATCATCACGTGGTGTCTCAGCACGAAGAACTTTCGCAACGGTGCATACTCAGGGAGAACACTTTTATCTTCAAATTTTAGTGAGAGATCATCTTATAATGCTACCGTCAATCAAAGCAAGATAAGATGCATAAAAGATAAACATCACATGCAATCAATATAAGTGATATGATATGGCCATCATCATCTTGTGCTTGTGATCTCCATCTCCGAAGCACCGTCATGATCACCATCGTCACCGGCGCGACACCTTGATCTCCATCGTAGCATCGTTGTCGTCTCGCCAACTATTGCTTTTACGACTATAGCTACCACTTAGTGATAAAGTAAAACAATTACATGGCGGTTGCATTTCATACAATAAAGCGACAACCATGTGGCTCCTGCCAGTTGCCAATAACTCGGTTACAAAACATGATCATCTCATACAATAAAATATAGCATCATGTCTTAACCATATCACATCACAACATGCCCTGCAAAAACAAGTTAGACGTCCTCTACTTTGTTGTTGCAAGTTTTACATGGCTGCTACGGGCTTAGCAAGAACCGTTCTTACCTACGCATCAAAACCACAACGATAGTTTGTCAAGTTGGTGATGTTTTAACCTTCGCAAGGACCGGGCGTAGCCACACTCGGTTCAACTAAAGTGAGAGAGACAGACACCCGCCAGTCACCTTTAAGCATCGAGTGCTCGCAACGGTGAAACCAGTCTCGCGTAAGCGTAGGCGTAATGTCGGTCCGGGCCGCTTCATCTCACAATACCGCTGAACCAAAGTATGACATGCTGGTAAGTAGTATGACTTATATCGCCCACAACTCACTTGTGTTCTACTCGTGCATATAACATCAACGCATAAATCAGGCTCTGATACCACTGTTGGGGAACGTAGTAATTTCAAAAAAATTCCTACGAACACGCAAGATCATGGTGATGCATAGCAACGAGAGGGGAGAGTGTTGTCCACGTACCCTCGTAGACCGAAAGCGGAAGCGTTAACACAACGCGGTTGATCTAGTCATACGTCTTCACGATCCGACCGATCAAGTACCGAACGCACGGCACCTCCGAGTTCAGCACACGTTCAGCTCGATGACGTCCCTCGAACTCCGATCCAGCCGAGTGTTGAGGGAGAGTTTTGTCAGCACGACGGCGTGGTGACGATGATGATGTTCTACCGACGCAGGGCTTCGCCTAAGCACCACTACGATATTATCGAGGTGTAATATGGTGGAGGGGGCACCGCACACGGCTAAGAGATCAATAGATCAATTGTTGTGTCCATGGGGTGCCCCCCGCCCCGGTATATAAAGGTGCAAGGGGGGAGGCGGGCGGCCTAGGAGGAGGGCGCGCCAAGGGGGGAGTCCTACTCCCACCGGGAGTAGGACTCCTCCTTTCCTTGTTGGAGTAGGAAAAGGGAAGGGAGAAGGAGAAAGAAGGAAGGGGGCGCCCCCCTCCCTAGTCCAATTCGGACTAGTCCATGGGGAGGGGTGCGGCCACCCTTTGGGGCCTTTCTCTCCTTTCCCATATGGCCCATTAAGGCCCAATACGAATTCCCGTAACTCTGCGGTACTCCGAAAAATACCCGATCACTCGAAACCTTTCCGATGTCCGAATATAGTCGTCCAATATATCGATCTTTACATCTCAACCATTTCGAGACTCCTCGTCATGTCCCCGATCTCATCCGGGACTCCGAACTCCTTCGGTCCATCAAAACTCATAAACTCATAATAAAACTGTCATCGTAACGTTAAGCGTGCGGACCCTACGGGTTCGAGAACTATGTAGACATGACCGAGACACGTCTCCGGTCAATAACCAATAGCGGGACCTGGATGCCCATATTGGCTCCCACATATTCTACGAAGATCTTTATCGGTCAAACCACATAACAACATACGTTGTTCCCTTTGTTATCGGTATGTTACTTGCCCGAGATTCGATCGTCCGTATCTTAATACCTAGTTCAATCTCGTTACCGGCAAGTCTCTTTACTCGTTCTGTAATACATCATCTTGCAACAAACTCTTTAGTTGCAATGCTTGCAAGGCTTAAGTGATGTGCATTACCGAGAGGGCCTAGAGATACCTCTCCGACAATCGGAGTGACAAATCCTAATCTCGAAATACGCCAACCCAACAAGTACCTTCGGAGACACCTGTAGAGCACCTTTGTAATCACCCAGTTACGTTGTGACGTTTGGTAGCACACAAAGTGTTCCTCCGGTAAACGGGAGTTGCATAATCTCATAGTCATAGGAACATTTATAAGTCATGAAGAAAGCAATAGCAACACATTAAACGATCGAGTGCTAAGCTAACGGAATGGGTCAAGTCAATCACATCATTCTCCTAATGATGTGATCCCGTTAATCAAATGACAACTCATGTCTATGGCTAAGAAACATAACCATCTTTGATCAACGAGCTAGTCAAGTAGAGGCATACTAGTGACACTCTGTTTGTCTATGTATTCACACATGTATCATGTTTCTGGTTAATACAATTCTAGCATGAATAATAAACATTTATCATGATATAAGGAAATAAATAATAACTTTATTATTGCCTCTAGGGCATATTTCCTTCAGAGTATTCAACCCAAATTTATTGATTCGACACAAGGGGAGCCAAAGAATATTCTTGAGTATTTGCGTTGAGTTGCCAATTCAACCACACCTGGATAACTTGGTATCTGCAGCAAAGTGTTTAGTAGCAAAGTAGTATGGAAGTAACGGTACCAGTAGCAAAAGTAATATTTTTGGGTTTTGTAGTGATTGTAACAGTAGCAACGGAAAAGTAAATAAGCGAAGAACAGTATGTGAAAAGCTCGTAGGCATTGGATCGGTGATGGAGAATTATGCCGGATGTGGTTCATCATGTAACAGTCATAACATAGGGTGACACAGAACTAGCTCCAATTCATCAATGTAATGTAGGCATGTATTCTGAATATAGTCATACGTGCTTATGGAAAAAATCTTGCATGGCATCTTTTGTCCTACCCTCCCGTGGCAGCGGGGTCCTAGCAGAAACTAAGGGATATTAAGGCCTCCTTTTAATAGAGTACCGGACCAAAGCATTAACACATAGTGAATACATGAACTCCTCAAACTACAGTCATCACCGGGAGTGGTCCCAATTATTGTCACTTCCGGGTTGCCGGATCATAACACATAGTAGGTGACTATAGACTTGAAAGATAGGATCATGAACTCCCATATATTCATGAAAACATAATAGATTCAGATCTGAAATCATGGCACTCGGGCCCTAGTGACAAGCATTAAGCATAGCAAAGTCATAGCAACATCAATCTCAGAACATAGTGGATACTAGGGATCAAACCCTAACAAAACTAACTCGATTACATGATAAATCTCATCCAACCCATCTCCGTCCAGCAAGCCTACGATGGAATTACTCACGCACGGCGGTGAGCATCATGAAATTGGTGATGGAGGATGGTTGATGATGACGATGGCGGCGGATTCCCCTCTCCGGAGCCCCGAACGGACTCCAGATCAGCCCTCCCGAGAGAGTTTAGGGCTT
Organism: Aegilops tauschii subsp. strangulata; assembly: GCF_002575655.3. Taxonomy (NCBI): domain Eukaryota; kingdom Viridiplantae; phylum Streptophyta; class Magnoliopsida; order Poales; family Poaceae; genus Aegilops; species Aegilops tauschii. The sequence continues at coordinate 214,906,381 of NC_053038.3, forward strand.
GGTGGCGGCTCCGTATCGTAAAACGCGATGAATCTTTCTCTCTGTTTTTTTCTCCCCGAACACGAATATATGGAGTTGGAGTTGAGGTCGGTGGAGCTTCAGGGGGCCACGAGGCAGGGGGGCGCGCCCAGGGGGGCAGGCGCGCCCCCACCCTCGTGGCAAGGGTGTGGGCCCCCTGGCCTTGATTCTTTCGCCAGTATTTTTTATTATTTCCAAAAATAATCTCCGTGGAGTTTTAGGTCATTCCGAGAACTTTTGTTTCTGCACATAAATAACACCATGGCAATTTTGCTGAAAACAGCGTCAGTCCGGGTTAGTTCCATTCAAATCATGCAAGTTAGAGTCCAAAACAAGGGCAAAAGTGTTTGGAAAAGTAGATACGACGGAGACATATCAACTCCCCCAAGATTAAACCTTTGCTTGTCCTCAAGCAATTCAGTTGACAAACTGAAAGTGATAAAGAAAAACTTTTACAAACTCTGTTTGCTCTTGTTGTTGTAAATATGTAAAGCCAGCATTCAAGTTTTCAGCAAAGATTATGAACTAACCATATTCACAATAACTCTTAGGTCTCATGTTTACTCACATAAATGACATAACCAACTATCGAGCAATAATAATAAATCTCGGATGACAACACTTTCTCAAAACAATCATAATTTGATATAACAAGATGGTATCTTGCTAGCCCTTTCTGAGACCGCAAAACATAAATGCAGAGCACCTTTAAAGATCGACTGACTAAACATTGTAATTCATGGTAAAAGATATCCAATCATACCCAATATAAATTAATAGTAATGGATGCAAATGACAGCAGTGCTCTCCAGCTGGTGCTTTTTAATAAGAGGGTGATGACTCAACATAAAAGTAAATAGATAGGCCCTTCGCAGAGGGAATCAGGGATTTGTAGAGGTGCCAGAGATCGGTTTTGAAATAGAGATAAATAATATTTTGAGCCGCATACTTTCATTGTCAACATAACAACCAAGAGATGGTAATATCTTCCATGTTACACACATTATAGGCGGTTCCCAAACAGAATGGTAAAGTTTACACTCCCCCTCCACCAACAAGCATCAATCCATCGCTTGCTCGAAACAACGAGTGCCTCCAACTAACAACAGTCCCGGGGAAATTTTGTTTGCAATTATTTTGATTTCATTTGTATAAAGCATGGGACTGGGCATCAGCCATTTTCTCGTGAGTAAGGAGCGGAGTCCACTCATCTTGAGAATAACCCGCCTAACATGGAAGATACGGACATCCCTAGTTGATACATGAGATATTCGAGCATACAAAAAAGAATTTCATTTGAAGGTTTAGAGTTTGGCACATAGAAATTTACTTGGAACGGCAGGTAGATACCGCATATAGGAAGGTATAGTCGACTCATATGGCATAACTTTGGGGTTTAAGGGATTTGATTCACAAGCAGTATTCCCACTTAGTACAAGTGAAGGCTAGCAAAAGACTGGGAAGCCACAAACTAGAGAGCGACAACAGTCATGAACATGCATTAAAATTAATAAACATTGAGTGCAAGCATGAGTAGGATATAATCCACCATGAACATAAATATCATGAAGTCTATGTTGATTGGTTTCAACTACATGTGCGAACATGTGCCAAGTCAAGTCACTTGAATCATTCAAAGGAGGATACCACCCCATGATACCACATCACAACCATTTTAATAGCATGTTGGCACACAAGGTAAACCATTATAAACTCCTAGCTAATGAAGCATGGAATAAGCAACTATGATCTCTAATTGTCATTGCAAACATGTTTATTCATAATAGGCTGAATCAGGAACGATGAACTAATCATATTTACAAAAACAAGAGAGGTCGAGTTCATACCAGCTTCTCTCATCTCAATCAGTCCATCATATATCGTCATAATTGCCTTTCACTTGCACGACTGAATGATGTGAATAATAATAATAGTTCATGTGCATTGGACTAAGCTGGAATCTGCGAGCATTCAATAAACAGGAGAAGACAAGGCAATATGGGCTCTCGGTTAAATCAACAATAATGCGTATAGGAGCCACATCAACAATTTAAGCATGGTCTTCTCCTATCAACCCCAAAGGAAAGAAAAGAAATAAAACTATTTACACGGGAAAGCTCCCAACAAGCAAAAGAAGAACGGGAAATCTTTTTGGGTTTTCTTTTTCATTATTATTACTACAGCAAGAAAAGTAAACTAGCTAAAAGCTACAACTAATTTTTTTGGTTTTCTTAAGATTTATCAAACAGACAAGAAGAAAGCAAGAAAAGGAAAATAAACTAGCATGGATATTATAGTGAAAAAGTATGAGGACCGAAAACTAGCAATAAGTGTGTGAACATGAATGTAATGTCGGTGAGAAATACGTACTCCCCCAAGCTTAGGCTTTTGGCCTAAGTTGGTCTATTGCCATGGATGGCCTGGCGGATATCGAAAGTTGTAGTTGGGGTTGTATTGAGAAGAAGAAGCCTCTGATTGCCACTGGTTGGCAATCATCTCCGGATCCCACTGGTAATTAGACGGTCGTGGAGGATCAAATTGTGGTTCCGGCTCTGGCTCTGTGGCTGATGTAGGGTTCCGGTACGCTTGGATGGTAGCTAGCGGAACGAGATACTGACCTGCAGATAAATCAAACAAGGAAGGAGCAGGCAAGGTAATAGTCTCAGGGTGACTTTGATCAAACAACAATTTATATTTAGGCGCCCTTTCCCTATTCTTAACAATAAAATCATGCGCTACCATACTCTTATAATCTAAATAAACAGTAGGCAGCAATTTTTCTTCTTTTTCATAGTGCCTAATAGGTATGTTAAAGTATGCAGCGAGGCGTGATGCAAAGATGCCTCCCAAGATGGGGCCCTTAGTACGGTTAAGATTTAACCGCTTTGCAACAATAGCGCCCATACTAAATGTATCATCACGAAACACGGCATGGCACAAAATAATAATATCAGGGACACTCGGGTTTCCACAGTTTCCGCGACCAATTAAGCATCTACTAGCAAATATAGCAAAGTAACGTAGAACAGGAAAATGTATGCTAGTGATTCATGCATCGGAAACCTTCCTCGTTTCCCCTACAGCAATTGTATCAATAAACCCCTCCACATCGTTACTATGTGGTTCCTCTATGAAACCCGGAAAAGGTAACTTGCACACCACACAGAATTCTTGAAGGGTCATCTCCTTATACTCATCATATAAATAAAAATCCACCATAGGTGGTGACCTCCTAGAATGGAAATGAAAATTTTGCACAAAGGTATTGGTGAGTAAGAGATACTGTTCACGTTGGTGGCGGAGGAAGTCGGTGAGGCCTGCATTCTCAGCCAATTCATAAAAATCATCATAAATCCCGGCTGCTCTGAAGAAATCATCACAAGGCCATTCACATGACCGAACTACCGCGGTGCGAGGGAGATTATACTTGGGCCTCTCTTCTTCCTCACTTTGCTTTTCCTTCGAGCTTTGGCTCGATGAGCCCCTCAACAATCTCTTCATCATTTTTTGAAAATTTCTGAAATTTTTAGTAACTTCAAATAAAAGCGAACCAAACTCAACAAAATTGCTAGCAACTACTCCTACAAGTGCCTAGAGCCTATATCATGAATTAGAACTACTTGGAACCATATAAATTTCTCATGCAAGCTCAAGAACATGGTCACCTAGGCAGCACAAATTTGCAATGAATAAAGCATTAGAACAAAAACTAATTGGACCATTGGAGGAGTCACATACCAAGGTATAATCCCCCAAAGCAGTTTTGTGAGAGGTGCTTTGAGCAAGGAGATCGAAAATCGCAGCAAAATGAGCTAGAACTCGTGCTTGAGCTGTTTGGTGATTTTTTGGGAGGAAGAAGAAGTGTGTGGGTGCAGGAATAAGTGGAGGGGAGCCACCGTGGGCCCACGAGGCAGGGGGCGTGCCCAGGGGGGTGGGCACGCCCTGGACCCTCGTGGCCAGGTGCTTGCTCCCCCTGATGTGTTCTCAGTGCCAGATATTCTCAAATATTCCAGAAAAAATCATATTTCAATTTCGGAGCATTTGGAGAACTTTTATTTTCGGGGTATTTTTATATTGCACGGATAAATCAGAAAACTGACAGAAAAATACTATTTTTACTTTATTTCAACTAAATAACAGAAAGTAAAAGGAGGGTACAGAAGGTTGTGCTTTCTAACTTCATCCATCTCATGCTCATCAAAAGGAATCCAGTAACAAGGTTGATCAAGTCTTGTTAACAAACTCATTTCAAGTAACATGAAACCGGAGAAATTTCGTATAACACTATGTTACCTCAACGGGGATAATCCCCAATAATATGAATATCATATTTCTTCTTGACAGTAGGAAGAGGAAATTCAACCTCCAAAAATAATTGATGGAATTTTTCCAATAGAATTGATACTGTGGACTTGAGGTTGTTTCCTCGGAAAGTGTACCATATGCTCATTACCATTAACATGAAAAGTGACATTGCCTTTGTTGCAATCAATAACAGCCCCTGCAGTATTCAAAAAAGGTCTTCCAATAATAATAGACATACTATCGTCCTCGGGAATTTCAAGAGTAACAAAGTCCATTAAAATAGTAACGTTTGCAACCACAACAGGCACATCCTCACAAATACCGACAGGTATAGCAATTGATTTATCAGCCATTTGCAAAGATATTTCAGTAGGTGTCAACTTATTCAAATCAAGTCTACGATATAAGGAGAGAGGCATGACACTAACACCGACTCCAAGATCACATAAGGCAGTTTTAACATAGTTTCTTTTAATAGAGCATGGTATAGTAGGTACTCCTAGATCTCCAACTTTCTTAGGTATTCCACCCTTAAAAGTATAATTAGCAAGCATGGTGGAGATTTCAGCTTCCGGTATCTTTCTTTTATTTGTAACAATTTCTTTCATGTACTTAGCATAAGGATTCATTTTGAGCATATCAGTTAATCGCATACGCAAGAAGATAGGTCTAATCATTTCAGCAAAGCATTCAAAATCCTCATCATCCTTTTTCTTGGATGGTTTGGGAGGGAAAGGCATGGGTTTCTAAACCCATGGTTCCCTTTCTTTACCATGTTTCCTAGCAACAAAGTCTCTCTTATCATAACGTTGATTCTTCGATTGTGGGTTATCAAGATGAACAGCAGGTTCAGTTTCTACATCATTATCATTGCTAGGTTGAGCATCAACATGAACATCACCATTAACATTATCACTAGGTTCATGTTCATTACCAGATTGTGTTTCAACATCAGAAATAGAAATATCATTTGGATTCTCAGGTGGTTCAGGAATAGGTTCACTAGAAGCATGCAACATCCTATCATTTTTCTTTTTCTTCTTTCTAGAAGGACTAGGTGCATCAATATTATTTCTCTGAGAGTCCTGCTCAATTCTCTTAGGATGGCCTTTAGGATACAAAGGTTCCTGAGTCATTTTACCAGTTCTAGAAGCCACTCTAACAGCATAGTCATTATTCTTATTATTCAATTCATTGAGCAAATCATTCTGAGCCTTAAGTACTTGTTCTACTTGAGTGGTAACCATAGAAGCATGGTTACTAATGAGTTTAAGTTCACCTTTAATTCTAGACATATAATCACCCAAGTGTTCAATCATATAAGCATTTTGTTTTAATTGTCTACCAAAATAAGCATTAAAAATTTCTTGTTTAACAATAAAATTGTCGAACTCATCTAACCATTGTCTAGCAGATTATAATGAGGAATATCACCTTCATCAAATCTATAGAGAGAATTTACCTTTACTACCTGTGTCGGGTTATCAAGACAATGAGTTTCTTCAATAGGTGATGAATTAAGATCATATATTTCTTCAACAGGCGGTAAATTCTTAACATCTTCAGCTTTAATACCTTTTTCTTTCATAGATTTCTTTGCCTCTTGCATATCTTCAGGACTGAGAAATAGAACACCCCTTTTCTTTGGAGTTCGTTTAGGAATAGGCTCAGGAGTTGGCTCAGGAGCTGGCTCAGGAAGTGTCCAATTATTTTCATTTGTCAACATACTATTCAATAGAATTTCAGCTTCATCCGGTGTTCTTTCCCCAAAAACTGAACCAGCACAACTATCCAGGTGGTCTCTGGAAGCATCGATTAGTCCATTATAAAAGATATCAAGTATTTCATTTTTCTTAAGAGGATGATCAGGCAAAGCCTTAAGTAATTGGAGAAGCCTCCCCCAAGCTTGTGGGAGACTCTCTTCTTTAATTTGCACAAAATTATATATATCCCTTAAAGCAGCTTGTTTCTTATGAGCAGGGAAATATTTGGCAGAGAAGTAATAAATCATATCCTGGGGACTACGCACACAACCAGGATCAAGAGAATTAAACCATATCTTAGCATCACCCTTTAATGAGAACGGAAATATTTTAAGGATATAAAAGTAGCGGGTTCTCTCATCATTAGTGAACAGGGTGGCTATATCATTTAATTTAGTAAGATGTGCCACAACAGTTTCAGATTCATAGCCATAAAAAGGATCAGATTCAACCAAAGTAATTATATCAGGATCAACAGAGAATTCATAATCCTTATCAGTAACAAAGATAGGTGAAGTAGCATAAGCAGGATCATATTTCATTCTAGGATTCAGAGTTTTTTGTTTAAGCTTAGCTAATAATTTCTTAAGATTACTTGTATCATTGCAAACAAGAAAGTCTCTAGCAGTTTCTTCATCCATAACATAGCCCTCAGGAACAACAGGCAATTCATATTTATTGGGAGAGTCTTCATCATCACTTTCATCAATATTATCAGTTTCAATAATTTCATTCTCTCTAGCCCTAGCAAGTTGTTCATCAAGAAATTCACCAAGTGGCACAGTAGTATCAAGCATATAATTAGTTTCATCATAAGTATCATGCATAGCAGAAGTGGCATCATCAACAACATGCGGCTTATCAGAATTAATAGCAGAAGCAGGTTTAGGTGTCGCAAGCTTACTCAAAACAGAAGGTGAATCAAGTGCAGAGCTAGATGGCAGTTCCTTACCTCCCCTCGTAGCTAAGGGATAGATTTTTGTTTTCTCGTCTTTCAAGTTCCTCATAGTGACCAGCAGATATAAATCCCAAGTGAATCAAAGAATAGAGCTATGCTCCCCGGCAACGGCGCCAGAAAATAGTCTTGATAACCCACAAGTATAGGGGATCGCAACAGTTTTCAAGGGTAGAGTATTCAACCCAAATTTATTGATTCGACACAAGGGGAGCCAAAGAATATTCTTGATAATTTGCAGTTGAGTTGTCTATTCAACCACACCTGGATAACTTAGTATCTGCAGCAAAGTGTTCAGTAGCAAAGTAGTATGGCAGTAACGGTAACAGTAGCAAAGTAATATTTTTGGGTTTTGTAGTGATTGTAACAGTAGCAACGGAAAAGTAAATAAGCGAAGAACAATATGTGAAAAGCTCGTAGGCATTGGATCCATGAGGGAGAATTATGCCGGATGCGGTTCATCATGTAAGAGTCATAACATAGGGTGACACAGAACTAGCTCCAATTCATTAATATAATGTAGGCATGTATTCCGAATATAGTCATACGTGCTTATGGAAAAAAACTTGCATGACATCTTTTGTCCTACCCTCCCGTGGCAGCGGGGTCTTAGCGGAAACTAAGGGATATTAAGGCCTCCTTTTAATAGATTACCGGACCAAAGCATTAACACATAGTCAATACATGAACTCCTCAAACTACGGTCATCACCGAGAGTGGTCCCAATTATTGTCACTTCGGGGTTGCTGGATCATAACACATAGTAGGTGACTATAGACTTGCAAGATAGGATCAAGAACTCACATATATTCATGAAAACATAATAGGTTCAGATCTGAAATCATGGCACTCGGGCCCTAGTGACAAGCATTAGGCATAGCAACATCAATCTCAGAACATAGTGGATACTAGGGATCAAACCCTAACAAAACTAACTCGACTACATGATAAATCTCATCCAACCCATCACCGTCCAGCAAGCCTATGATGGAATTACTCACGCACGGCGGTGAGCATCATGAAATTGGTGATGGAGGATGGTTGATGCTGATGACGGCGACAGATTCCCCTCTCCGGAGCCCCGAACGGAGTCCACATCAGCCCTCCCGAGAGAGTTTAGGGCTTGGCGGCGGCTCTGTATCGTAAAGCGCGATGAATCTTTCTCTCTGATTTTTTTCTCCCCGAACACGAATATATGGAGTTGGAGTTGAGGTCGGTGGAGCTCCAGGGGGCCTATGAGGCAGGGGGCGCGCCCAGGGGGGCAGGCGCACCCCCCACCCTCGTGGCAAGGGTGTGGACCCCTGGCCTTTATTCTTTCGCCAGTACTTTTTATTATTTCCAAAAATAATCTCCGTGGAGTTTCAGGTCATTCCGAGAACTTTTGTTTCTACACATAAATAACACCATGGCAATTCTGCTGAAAACAGCGTCAGTCCGGGTTAGTTCCATTCAAATCATGCAAGTTAGAGTCCAAAACAAGGGCAAAAGTGTTTGGAAAAGTAGATACGACGGAGACGTATCACTCCCACCCACGTCCAAGTGGAAGCACCATGCTCTGCGCTGGCCGTCGTCACTGTCCCCCAATGACCATGCCCACGCCTAGTGGAAGCACTTAGCTCCGTGCTGGTGAGAAGACTAGCTAGGTGCCGGACAGGGCTGTTTGCTTTTGCCCTCTTTTTGTAGCCCAATTTGCCATCTTCTGGATTGAGAGTTGGAGTTTCTTGTGCTTATCAAAAGAAAACATGGGAAATCTTTCCTAGCTCGTGGTGATTTCTTGCTTTCAGGCTTTGTGTGGAAGAGTAAGGCTCGCGCCTGCTACCCCCCTCCCCCTGCGAGCACCACACGAGCGAGAGCTGGGCGTGGTATGCGTGCGTTGAGCACACTTGGGCCAGCCCCGGAGATGCCAAGGCCCCCTCGGGGTCAGGAATATGATCACCGCACGCACAACTTGATGTAATCCGGCAATCGACTCCTAGAGAGGCCCTCTTGTGCGGGCCAGCTGGCTCCTCGGGAGGCTTAAAACCTCATGAGTCCCCGGAGGGCTCGCCTCAGGAGAAGGGCGCTTCCACGACATCAGGACCCGCTCAAGACCTACGGAACCAAGATAAGTTGCAATAACTACCCCGCTTGAGAAACCACAGGCTCGCGACGACACATTCCAAATACTACCTTAAAAACATGTCATCATCTCATACATTACAAGGGGCCCCCTTCAAAAATGCCTTCACGCCCCGCAGGGGCTCTATTCGAAGGTTGTTTCCATATAGGTCAGAGCAGGAAGGGAAATGCAGGCCTAGCCGGATGAGCTGCCGCTAGCGTCATCCTTATCGTCATCACCCGCATAGCCAGCGCTGCTACCGGCATCGTCCTCGTCGTCCTCATCGTCATCGCCTGCGCCACCTCTCTCAGCCGCAATCACGGCCGCGTCATCCTCGGGAGCGAACTCCGCGACCAGGTCGTCCACGTGGTCGTACACCCAGCCTGCCAGATTGCCCTGGATGACTCCGGGCATGGGGGCTAGCACAGCATTGAAGTCAAAGTGGGGGTCAAGGTTGAGGAGGTGGCTGGAGACGCATGATAACGCGCGCCCAAGAAGGCACCAGCTTCTCTCTTCAACAAGCTCGTGAGCCCTCGCGGTCTGGCCCTCCAGACGGGTCACAATCGCGGCGAAGAAGCGGAGATGGCTGGCATCGTCGTCCTCGTGCGGGTGAGAGACGCTCTCCTCACAGATGGTGTCCCAGGCTCGGTTGGCCCTAACCCTGAGGTCCTTGTACATCGAGGCGCGTTCGCGCTGAATCGTCCGACGGCGATTTCCTTCGTTCGCAGTCTTCTCCGCAAGGGACGTGATGCCCTCAACCTGCTACTGAAGCGAGGACACGTCGGGGCGGCCGGAGACCAGGTCAGCCTGAGTGGAGGCCTGAGCCTCCTTGGCAGCCTTCTCGCGCTGCTCCGCCGCGTCTAGCTTTGTCCTGAGGATGGTTGTCCTGCCCCCAAACTCGGCCTCCTGAAGCTCCAATTTCAGGCGGTACTCGTCGGCGGGAGCCATGCAAACCTTCACCACCCTCTGGTCGAACTCCTGCTAGATTCTGGCCTACCGAGCGGCGACGGCATCCTCAGCCGTGGCTACCTAGTGCTCCCTCACCTCCAGCCGCTCAAGCTCCAGGCTGCGCTTCGAGACCTCCAGCGCATCCTCGTGTTCCTGGACCTCCTTCTCATTGGAGGGGCCTCGCTTAGTGATGCTGCCAGGGCAGCCTTGCGCGCTTGGATCTGCCGCTCGAGGGTGGCGTTCGAAGCTCGAAGCTCCTGCTCTCGCTCCTCGGCTGCCTCACGACGGCAGTCGGCAGCCCTGGCTTCCTCCAGAGCGTGGGCACAAGCCTCAGTAGAAGCTGCAAGGGATACTATGGCAATTGCGCTGGCGCGCTCATGCTGAAGATGCCCGAGGTTGATGGCGACCTTCAACTGGTGCCACTCGCGCTCCAAGCGAAGGTCCTCCGTCTCGAGGCGGGCGTCGACCTCGGCAAGCTCTCCTCCAAGCTGACTCAGCATGTCTATCGCCTCCCGAAAAAGCACATAGCGGACTGCGATGTGCCCGCGCGCGAGCTCTAGCGCGCGGCCAAGCCCATCCTTCGTGTCGGGGGCTATCGGATAGGTGCGGAGCGGCTCGCCTGCCTCTGGTAGGGGCCAGGAGGCAGGTGCCTTCCCGGCCGCTCTCCGGGCCTCAGCGAAGGTGCTGGGCGGCACGGTCTCACTGCTCGAAGATGAAGCTGATGCTAGGGTTGCCCAGCCACCGGTAATGACCAATGGAGGAGCCCTCGGCACGTCTCCCGCACCCCAGGACAGACCGCGAAGGAAGGATGCTGGAAGCACAGGCTCACAGCCTCCCAACAGTGCATCCGCCTCGCGGACTGGCCCCGTGCCTCTCGCGGGTGTCTGGTGCGGGGGGCTCGGCATCGTCAGTGAACCAAGGACTTCTGGGGGTCGCTTCCTAGGAGGTTTCACCGCCGCAGCCGAAGGGATCCTGAGGAGCTATGGTCAAGAGGGGACACAACATGCGGAGGATCACGAAGATAAGGTACGTACTCGTCTATGGCTATGTACTTCTTCTGCTTCAGTGGCCGGTAGGCGTCACCACTTCAGCTCGGAGGCCCTTTCCTCTTGCGGAGTGCTTCAAGGTTCACGCGAAGTTGGCCGAGGTTTGGGGCATGACTCTCAGCAGCTGGGACAGTCGACGAGGCTTCTAGGGCCGCGGCCTCAAGAGCACCAGGCCGCACCTGCCCACCAGCCGCCACCTCAGGACCATTTGCCCGAGCTTCGGCGGCGCCTTCCTTAGGAGCGTCGGGTCGCACCAGCTCTCTAGCGGCTCCCTCAGGAGCGCTCGCCAGAACTCCAGGAACAGATACCTCGGGGGCACCTGGCGACTCCTGTCCCCCGGCAGTCGACCCAGTGGTGCCCGGTGGCGTTCTCCCCCCTACATACACATCCGGGGCGTGCACTGAAGGATCGACGAGCAAAGGATCCACAAAGATGGGATTCTCGCGAGGCCCCTCAAGGACCTCCGGGGGCATCCCCCACTCGTCAAAAAGGGGCATCTGCCTCACGAAGTCCTCCTTGTTTGAGCATTGGTATAGGAGGCAGCCCTCCACCGGAAGTGCGGCTGGTGCTGGGTCGCCCGTCAGAAGCTCAAGCATCACGCGCATCGTCTTGGAATTAAGCGCGTGCACCTAGAGCCTCATGGGGTCCTTGCTGCCGGTAAAAGCCCAAATTTGGCAAGAATGGTGCTGGAGCAGAGCGATGCACCACCGGATGAACTGCTTCACCACCATATGTGCCGTCACCCTGACCTTTTTCAACCTAGCCAGCCTGGACCAGACATGGGCAGGCCGACGGTCGACAAGCTTCACGTGCCCCCAGCCGGAGCTGGGTGCCGCTGGCACTCGCGGGAGCAGGAGCAGGGGGTTGAGCGTGCCGGTGTCCACGTACACCCACTACTTCCGGAACCCCTTCACATCTAGGCGAAGCGTGAAGTCAATGCCCGAACCAGCCATCGCTGCCACGGCTTGGAAGGCCAAGCATCGCGAGCGCTGGCGGGCGTCGACCAGGCGGAGCGACAAGAAATGGCGAAGCAAGGCAATGGAGGGAGCGCTGCCCACCATGGCCTCACACAGGAAGGCGAAGACGGCGAGGAGGATGATGGATTGGGGGTCCAGATGCAGTGCCTGAATCTGGTAGTGTGAGATTCCAGCATTGAAGAAATCAGAGAAGGGGGGAATTAAGCCAGCCAAGAGGGCATGAAGATGGATGGGGATGTCGGTGGCCTCCTTTTCGATCACAGCCTAGGAGGTGGGACAAGCCGTCGTCACCTTCCACTCGTTGGAGTCGGCGGTGAGGGCTGGCCGGACTTGGCCAGCCCCTCCTAATTTATCACCGTCGACCGCTTGAGGGCGGGCTCCAAGACTGGCCGGGATTCGGCTGGAGCGTAGGCCTTTCCCTTCTTCTTTGACCTCCGGGCCATGGCAGAGAGGAAGGATTGGCACCAGCGCCGAATCTAGGAGGAATGTTACGAGTTCGAAGGAAAGAGGAAGGGCCAAGGGCGAGCACGACGAGCGATGAAGGCAGAGTTGCGCTGGCAACGGGCGGCCGCCAAGCCTGGCGGATATCAAGGCTGCGTGCAGAAGTGGGGGTGCCCACTTCCCGTCAAACGCCACGTGTCAACCAAGGCCGCAGGCGGTTGGCGCCCGCGGCGCTCCGCACTTGCCCCTTGGCTTCGCCTCGAAGCCAAGTCCGAGCGTGTATTGGGCACGGGGGCTACTGTCGGCGTTCTAGGAACGGGGGTACCCAGACTTGCGTCCTGCGGCCCATGGCGTGGCTCCATCAACAGCCTGGTACGGCCCAGCTTCAGCATCGACAACTCAAGACCCTCGTGAGGGGCCAAGACCCGCGTGGCGGGCAACACCAAGACCTCCAGCATGAGCGGCCTCCTTAGGCTGGCTCCTAAGGAGCAGAGATTTCTCTGCAAGCCTCACCTCGCGAGGTTCGGATGATGTGAGCCATGACGACCAAGGCCAGGCGCCGCCAGCGGGTGTAGTGCCGCAGTTTCCTCTTTGGTGCTAAAGAGGCAAGCGCAGGCATGGAGTCCCGAGGAATCAGCCAAAGGTTTCCATTCTCATGCAAGAAGACCAAGACCACCAGGACGACAGGACGGAGGTCATCACCGAGCCCACTACGGCGTCACGGCCAGAGGCTTTGCAGGCGAAACTACTTTTGTCAAGATAAGATGTACTAGGTGTCTCCTTTTGAATTTGGCCGTTGTGGGATCCCTTCCCGCCTTCATTTGGGAAGAGGACCAACGCCACAATAAATAGGACCTAGCCACCAACGTAGAGAGGGATCGGATCCATTCCATCCTCACACCCACCAGCTCACTCGAGCACAAGAACACACCTCCTCCTGAGGTTGTTCCCCCACTGTACTAGTTCATACTCAGCCCCTTGAGGCCAATCCACCATGAAGCAGGAGTAGGGTTTTACACCGCAAGGTGGCTCGAACCTGGGTAAACTGCCTTGTCCCCTTTCCTCTCAGTTCATCGAGCTAGGCCGTGAGATTAGCGGGTAGGCATACTAGGGAGGTTGAGTTCTTCGCACACACCCTAGAGTTCGAATCTATCAAGGGTTTGCGGAGCCCGAAATCGGACAATTCTCGCTACGATCATCTATCGGAGCGGAATGATTCAGATCAAGAGGGAAGAACAACATTTAGCTACCAGTTGGAAGAAATAGCTTACCTCCCATGGCCTTCTTCTCCAACTCCAGTCGGGTGCTCTTGAGTTTCTCAGCCTCTAGGTCAAGCCAAAGGGATGTCACCTCCTTTTCCATTGTGGCATAGGGGACCCCATCTCACAAGTCCTCTACAACATACAAAAAACAATTTGTCGGAAAATCTTGAAGGGAAACCAAAAGCATCTCACAAGCATCCGGGCAGGCATCGCTGGAAGGAACAAATTAGACCAGTACCAGATCCTGAAGTACCCTCAGACTACTAAGTGGACTACTCACTCCGTCACCCCCCTTGGGAGGAACAACCTTGGCCAGTACCAAATCCTCAAGTATATTCTGGTTATCGAGTCGTCCGTACACCACTGAGTGGAACAAGCTCGATCAATACCAGATCTTGAAGTAACCTCTATCTCACCCTCACTCGGTCGACCCCTGAGTTGCCGATGAAGAAGATAGAGTACAACAACCCAAGATAGCCTACTTCACTCAGTTGACTCCCGAGTCAGTAACGAAGGAAATCTTACTTATTATCCCACCAATGCACAAGTGCCGCAGGGCGACCCGAACACCTAAAGACAAGCTCTAATACTACCGTCGACTGCTCCAGTCAACGGTAGCCTCGGGGACTACACCCAGTGGGTGCACTCAGGATGCCTCCACTGGAAAGTGACTCGTCGATGAGCTAAAAATCTCTCTAAGAGTACTGCCGACTGCTCAAGTCAACGGTAGCCTCGGGGACTACACCCAGTGGGTGCATTCAGCGTGCCCCCACTGGATTATGCCCATTCGACTATGCTCGGGCTAGACTCAGAATGGACATGAAAAATTCACTGCATTCGCAGACTCCTGCCAACTGACTCCAGTTGCAGTAGCCTTGGGGACTACACCCAGTGGGTGCACTCAGCGTGCCCCCACTAGATCATGCACACCTAGTGGGTGTGTCCTACACAAACCCACTGGCATAAAGCCTACTACAAGAAAAGAATAAATTTCGACTGGAAATCATACTCACAATGGTACTTACTTGGACATTGGTCCCCAGCATGGTGTTGGGGTTGTAGACATCCTTCAGTCGGCTACACATCAAGCCCACCTGGATCAGCGCTTCCTTACTCGCCCCCACTTGATCCTCTAGGACACGGTACAGGGGGAAAGAAGTAGCTGGAGTTGATGGAGGTGCAGGAGTTGGCCTCAGGGCTAGGATCATCGCCGTTCCACTCGGGGGAGCTTGGGAAGACCCTGCACAGGGCACCACCACCGACAAAGATGCCGAACCACCCTGCGCCAGAGGGTTCGGCCTTGCAGCTTTGGCAGGAACCTTTGTTGGAGAAACACGAGCCATATGGCGGGGAGAGGCGTCTTCCATTGGCGTGTCAGCACCTGGCACTCTCTCCCGGATGGCATCCAGATTCGGCGGGCCAACACTCGCTTCATCATCTAGCTAGACAATCTCAGGCGGGGCTGCATAAATCGGAGAAGTCATCAAAGTTCAGTCGAAAGATGCATAACCATGTGAGTCAATTGATACAACATACCTTTGGAAGTCATGACATCTGCCGCGTCGGCTTCACTCGGGCCAGGCTTGCGGGCATGCAGGTCTGCTGAGGTTATTGAGGTGTCATTGGTGCAAGAATAAAACAGCACTCGGTCAGCAACCAAATGGATTCAAACGTGAACAAATAGTCGGTAAGAACGGTTACTTCGAGGGCACATGCACCGCCACCCGGATCCACGGCACGGAAGCCTTCCAAGGCTTGGAGGACATCTGCTTGGGCTGCTTCTCTGCCAAGCTCTCATCCTCGGCGTGGCCGCGCTTGGTACTCCGAGTCGCCTGACCTGAAGCAGTCGGCTGCTGAGTATCTCCTGCCTTGCCCTTCAGGTCATGCAGTGCCTTGGAGTGGTGCTCTTTGGGGGCCTCATAAGACGGGGAGGACTATGCCTCTGAACTCTCATCATCATCGTCGTCGTTGTCACGCTCGTCATCGTCAGAACTTTCCGAGTACTGCTTCTCGGTGTCACTTGCCACATCTTGAGGCGAGTGGTCCACCATGGGGATCCGGGAGATCAAGTTATAGATGTCCTAAGAAGTGGCACCTGCAAACGTAAGGATAAACTATACAGAAGACAACCTAAAACTAAATCGACCGAATCAGAAATAAATACCTCGATCAGCGGCAGGTCCTTGTGTAAGGCTAGCACTAGCCGAGTCTATCATGGATTGTTGCAGGCACAGGTGATGGCCTTGATCATGGCGCCCACCTCCTTCTCGGTGAGATCTTCTCGATGCACCCCAGTGGAGTCACCCGGCCCCTCGTACAGCCACATGGGGTGAGCCCTAGCCTGCAGTGGCTGGATGTGCCGACTGAAGAAAGTCTCCAGCAAGTCAATGCCATTCACCCAAGTGTTCACAACGCCTATTAAAGTAGTGGACAGGATATCGATGCCCACCTTCTCCTCCTTCTCTATGGTGAGAGTCAACGGAGCTCGTACCCTCTCGGTCGAGTACGGCGGGAGGCCCGACTGGCTGTTGGTGCTGGGGACGTTTTTTTAGTAGAACCAGGTTCCCTGCCACCCCTTAACAGAGTCGGGGAAGCTCATCTTGGGGAAAAACCTCCCGCCATGGACCTGGATGCCAAACCCCTGCATAGTTGGGTGACATGGGTTTTCTCACCAGTCGACGAGTCATTCTTCACCGACATCGACTGGCAGGTGAAGATGTATTTGAAGAGATCCAAGTGGGGGTGGCAACCTAGGAAGGTCTCACAGAGAGATAAAAGCCGAAAGATAAATAATGGCATTGGGAGGAAGATGGTGGAGCTGAGCACCGAAGAAATCGAGGAATGCTCGAAAGAAAGGGTGCGGAGGCATCGAGAAACCTAGGTCGACGTTGGTGACGAGCATGACACGCTCGTCCACCTCAGACGCTGGTTGGATCTCCCCGGCGCCCAGGTGATGCCACCCGTCGTGTGGGATCAGTCCCTCCTCTGCCAAATCCTCTAGTCGCCGGGCCGAGACACGCGACGGGAGCCATTCCCCCGACACGCCGCCGACTGCCACGCCCAAGCCAGAGGAGGTGGCCTTCCCTGCCTTCTTCGCCCTCTCTGCCTTCGCCGTGAAACCTTTCGCCATCGCCGTGCACTCGAGTGGAGAGGAGAAGCGGAGGAGTCGAGAGGAGACAAAGGGGATCTAAGGACCGGAGCCCTGCCACCCGATCTTTTATATCAACAATCAAAATCTCGAGACGGATCTCTCACCATGAATCCCAGGATCAACGGCCCGCACGGCAAGGCTTTGCACAGGGCAAGCACGACACGTGGCGGGGATCGTGCACGCAAATCGTGGAGCCATGCCCCCAATGTCCCACTAGCACACAATGTTGCCACTTCTGTGCCCGAACACGCGAATTCAAATCCCGAGAATTCTGGGCCGAATCAATCTGATTGATTTGCAGCGACTCCTTTCCTAAGGGATGCATATCTGTCCGACTAACCACCCTCCGCAGGGACCCGTGCACTCGGACACGTTAAACACCCGACTGAAGTCTTCTTCAGGATCGTTACATGACAAGCTTGATGCCCCTCTGCGGGTTCACTTGGCCCTCTCGTTAGGCTCCAAGGTGCATGACTTGTAAACCTGGACTAGTAGAAGGCCCGCGTTGGCGTTCCCCTGCGATAAGGAGTGGCATCTCTCTAGAGAGTTAGACCACGCGCCGGCATCGCCCCTCGAGTTTTCATGGCATGCCCTCACTCGGGCCCTAGTCTATATCTTCCTAGACGCAAAATGAATGCCACCAGGTTTTTTCTCGAAGATCAATAACACCGGGTCATCTGGGTAAAATTAAGGTCCCGAATACGTTGTGTTTTCGTCCAAGGAACGACTCAAAGACATATTCCGAGTGACCCTGCATCACTCGGACTTAAGCGAAGGACCGATTCGTTTGTTCTACGAATTCCCAACCGATTCGGGGGATAATGATGTGGTCACCTATTACAAGTAGGGTCAAGGGCCCATCATTTGGGACCCACATGGGGCCTATCACCATCATAGGTAGGTCCCTGGACCATGCCAACATTCAGATGCATACATCAGGAGGATCACTCAGACGGCTCTATAGCACTCAGACAACCACACGTCACTTGACAGACGATCAACCACTCGGACGTACATGGCAAGAAGGCGTCGCGGGAGCTGCAACGGTCGAGGGATCCTAAGTCGTCCACTAAATAGATTTATAACTATTGTAGTATAGGCTCATTACTCTAGTAACTGCTGTAGTATAGGCTCATTACACTAGTAACTGCCTCATTCAATGGCATTAATTGCCCTGGCGGCATGGGAGACATAGGGCTGCAGCGCATTCTATATAAGCCGCACCCTTCTCTGTAGCCAGGCACGTTCAACCTTGTAGTCCTATCCTTCAAATCAGAGCAAGCCTTAGGGCATGAGACGTAGGTCTTTTACCTCCACCGAGTGACGAGCTTGAACTCGTTAAACACCATGTGTTACACCTACGCCGTAGCAAGGCTCTGGCTCTTATTCGTACACCTAGTACTCACTGTCGGTATCATAACCCCGACACCACCGGCTGCCGCGCGAGAGCCGAAGGAAGTGGCTTTCCCCACCTTCTTCACCTTCTCCTCCTAGGCTGTGCAATCTCTCGCCATCACCGCACACTCGGATGGAGAAGAGAAACGGAAGAGTCGGGAGGAGAGAAATGGGATCTGAGACCCAGAGCTCTGCCCTTGAATCTTTTACACCTCCAGACAAGATCTTCAACTAAATCTGTCAACACGAATGTCGGCGTTCTAGGAACGGGGGTCCCCAGACTTGCTTGCCTGCGGCCCACGACGTGGCTAGGCTAGAAGGCCCATACGGCCCATCTTCATCAGCAAAGCACCCAAGACCCTTGCGAGGGGCCAAGCCTCGCGAGGCGGACGACACAAGACCTCCTCAGGAGTGGCCTAGCCAGGCAGGCTCACGAGGAGTGGAGATATCAAGGCGGGGAAAACCTCACAAGGCTCTCGTGATGTAAGCCATGACGATCGAGACCAGGCGGGCGCCAGGTGGGCTCCAGCGCGCGCAGCGTCCTTGTTTCCTCTTTGGTGCTAAGGAGGCCAGCGCAGGCGAGGAGTATCGAGGCATCAGGCAAAGGTTGCCATATCGGTGCAACGAGACCAAGACCAGAAGGACGACAAGGCGGAGGTCATCGTGGAGCCCAAGGCGGCGTCACCACCAGAGCTTTTCGCAGGCGAAGACCGCTTTTGTCAGGTTAGCTTGTACTAGATGTTCCCCTTCAAATTGGCCCATCGTTGTTGGCTCCCTTCCCGCTCAATATTTGGGAAGAGGACCAGGGCCTATATAAGTAGAGCTAGCCACCACAGTAGAGGCATGTCAGCTGGATCCAATCCGATCGAGAGCCTACCCTAGCCACAAGAACACCTCAACCTCAGGAGGCTGTTCTTCCCTTTGTACTGTTCTTCATCTGCCCAAGAGACAATCCACCACCACCACACTGGAGTAGGGTATTACACCACAATGGTGGCCCAAACTAGTATAAATCTCGTGTCTTTCTGTGTGCGAGTTCGTCGACTTCGTCCACGAGATCTTAGTGAGCTAGGGCGTAGATCGGTAGGAGGGAAAGACTTCGCTCGCACCCCAGAGTTTGAACCTTAAGGGTTTGCCGGAACCGCACATCCGACATTTCGCGCGCCAGGTAGGGGTGCGCTGTAGCTTCCCTTCCGTCGATTCGTCGCTCTGTCGCTCCATCGTCTCCAAGGCGGACGCTCGCCGCGCTCGAGCTGAGCGCCGGGCTGCCCTCACCGCCCGCGTTGCTCAGACGGCTCCCGTCGGCGGGCCACCTCGTCGTTCTCCGTCTCCCGCACCAACGCCGCCCCCGGCCCGGCAGGGAACGAGCAGCAAGCGTCCTCGCTGCATCCATCGGTGCGGCAGGATGGCCGCACCACCACTCCGTCGTTGACCCCGGCCAGTTCTTCGTCTCACGCACGCCGCGCTCCTATGGAGGCGTAGGCCGCACTCCTCGCCGCAAACAAGCTCATGCGTTACCGCTCGGTTGACGACCTCTACGAGGAGTGGCTCGATCGCGTCGCCGAGCTCGTCCGCGTCGTAGGGGGCTCCCCAACGCCGTCCCCCTCTCTGCCTCACCCTCCGCCAGCCATAGGCGACGAGGCTCATGGCGCGCCTCCACCACCTCTACCCCAAGACAGTGCCTTGGCGCCAAGGCGCGCGGCCCCACAGCGTGATCCGCCACGCCCGATGCCCGCGCGCGAAGAGAGAAGCTGCCAAGAAATCCCACGGCCGCGAGAAGCTGTACCGGCGCTCCCCGCACCACCTCGTCAAGACCGCACGCTGCCTGCGGCGGTAGTGCGTGGACCTCATCAAGACCAAGCTCCCCCTCTGAAGCGGGCCCTGGTGACCATGGCCGGTTGCCGCGCCTTCACCCCCGAGCTGCGTAGCGTCGCCTGGCCAGACAAGTTCAAGCCGGATCTGCCTCCTCGCTACGACGGCACCGCTGATCCCGCAGAGTTCCCGCAGCTCTACGAGCTGAGCATCGAAGCGGCCAACGGTGATGAGAAAGTCATGGCGAACTGGTTTCCCATGGCTCTCGAGGATGGAGCCCACTCCTGGCTCCTGAACCTGCAGAACGGCTCGATCTCCTCCTGGGACGAGATGCGCGACCGCTTCGTTGCCAACTTCCAGGGCACCCGCGACCGCCCGCCGGCCGCGGGTGACCTGCACCGCATCAAGCTACAGCCAGGAGAGACCCTCCAGAAGTACATCCAGCGCTTCAACAACACTCGCCTCAAGATCCCCAAGGTCACAGACGAGGCCATCATCTCCGCATTCTCAGTCGGCGTTCGTGACGTCAAGATGAAGGAAGAGCTCGCTATCCATGAGGAGCTGTGCACATCTCAGGAGCTGTTCAACCTGGCGACCAAGTGTGCAAGAGCTGAGGAGGGGCGCCTTTCCCTCCTCGAGCTGCCAGCTGCGGGAGTAGAGGAGAACAACGCCAAGGACAAGGACATGAAGGGCAAGGAAGCGGCTGTGCTCACAGCGGAGCCGGACACCAAGCGGGGCAGAGATCAGCCCGAGTCATCTAAGAACAGCCGGCCGTTCTGCGCCTTCCACAACCCGAACACCCACAACACTAGCGACTGTCAAGAGCTCAGGGCCATTTGCGAAGGACGCTTCAGTCGACGCCCCGAGCGTAGCGATCGGGGCTACGGCCGTGGAGGAGGACGTGGAGGCGGATGCTGGGACGACCGTGGCCCGCGCCAAGAGTTGCGCAACAGGCCTCGTGAGGACCGCTGGCAGGACCATCCTCGCGAGGGCGCCTGGAGGGACCAGCCTCGTGAGGATCGCCCCCAAGGCAACGCCGGTCCTCCCCCGCTACCGCCACCAAGAAGGAACGACGATCACTATCAGGATGAGGGGGCTGGGGGCTTCCAGGAGCCGCGTGCAATCGCCTGCATCTTGGGCGGCGCCCAGGCCCCAGCCTCTCAGCGCATCTTCAAACAGTTTTTCCGCGAAGTGAACGTGGTCCTCCCCAAGCTCGAGGCCACGCGCTCGCTCAAATGGTCCCAGTGCGCCATCACTTCCAACTCGGCAGATCAGCTCAAGTGCGTAGCCACCGCTGGCGCCCTCCCGATGTTGTGCTCCCCAGTCATCAGCAATGTGCAAGTTACCAAGACCCTCATCGACGGTGGCACAGGGTTCAACGTCCTGTCCGTCGACATGTTCGACAACCTCCAAGTGCCATATGAGCAGCTTCAGCCTACCAAGCCTTTCTCAGGAGTGACCGACGGTTCCACCACGCCGATAGGGCAGGTCCGCCTACCTGTCACCTTCGGAGAGTGCAAGAACTACCGCACCGAGCTCATCGACTTCGACAATGCGCACATCCGCCTACCGTGCAACGCCATCCTCGGGTATCCAGCCCTCGCCAAGTTCATGGCAGTCACCCATCATGGCTACAATGTCCTCAAGATGCCGGGAAGCGGCAGGATCATCACGGTCCCATGTGAAGAAAGAGACGCGGTGTGCTCCCTCGAGCGCGCCTTCCAAGCTGCAGCAATCAATGACCCCGACAGCAGAAGTGAGGGCCCTACGGAGGCCATCCCCAAGAAGAAGCAGCTGCGCCGCGCCGGACCTCAGGAGGGCGGCGACGCAACTGGAGCCTCGTCAGGATCAGCGCCCGCTCCAGGGGCGCCTCCCTCCGTCGCATAGGAAGGCGCGCCCGGCGCCCTCCTCGGGCAGGGCTTGGGGGCTCTCTTCTGGAGGGCCTCAGACCTTGCCAACCTCACGAGGGAGGCGCTTGAGCACCACTTGGAGGCGTGCTTTGCGGCACGTTTCCCTCAGGAGAGCACAGGGCAAGGAGTGCCCACCACTCAAGAGTTCATCACCGAGACCACTCAGGAACTGCAAGACGCAAGAGCCATGCGCGGCGACAGCTACTCACGAGGCGCAGCTCCCCATCCAGGCGAGGATGCTGGCCTGCGTGTCTGCATTGACGTCCCAGGGCTCAACAGGGCTGCATCTCAGGAGTGTTTCTGGCCTTCGCGTGTGGGCCGTTGCGAGGGTCTACCACACAGCTACGTTCGCATGCCCTTCGTCTTGCCGAGCGTGGCGTCAGCCTATCAGCGCAACATGCGGCGTGTCCTGGCGGCTCAGGAGGCCAGGTACCACGCCATCCTGGAAGAGATGGAGACGGTCTTCAGGGAACCTCCCGAGCCCGAGAGCCTCCCGAGGCTCAGGGCCCTGGTGGTTCGTGAGGAGCCACTCCTTCGACGCACGCCTTTAGCTGCACCAACTCTACTTCATCTACAGAACCAGGTGACATCTTCCAAGCTCGTTTAGCTGGGAGCGCCCCTCGGGCTGCATTATTCCCGGGCCGCATGGGTCCGTCCCTATGGCATGTATCCCTTTTGCTTATGTCTTTAGCTTACCTTTGTGGGGGCGCCCCTCAGGCTGCATCATCCCCAAGCCGCTCGAGCCGGACCCAGTGGCATGTATCTTCCTACATTTACCCAAGTTGATTTGCCTTCCATGCTTAACCTGCCTACGGTTATCACCTGCTCAATCATCGCCTCCCATGGGGCCTCCTCATAGGCACGACGCTGGTGCATGGGTCCGTCCCTGCCACGTCGACAAATCTGAGAGGTCGAGCTCTGGCTCGCGGCATGCCCCGCGCACGTCATCTCGCCAGGCCCTCGGTGCCTTCACCTCATCTCAGAGCAACCAGCGGCAGGCTGGCAGCTATAACGGCGAACCGTGTTTCTTCTTGTGCCTGTTCACAGGGATCCCATGAGGAGGATAGCAGGCGGTACCGCGAGTCTCCTTTCTCCTGTGCAATTCGCTTGTGCGTTGAAAGGGGGCTCCTGAGCATTGCGACTCAGGAGCTCTTACTGGCTCTCCAGCCCTCACCCCCTGGCCTTGACCACGGCATCGCGACCTGGCATACCAGCGGCGCCTGAGCTCGCTCGAGGGCCGGGACTTGAGGACGTAGAGCACTAAGGAGAGCATAGGAGGAGGGAAACTCGTATGGGTCCGATCTAGCTATGCCGCATGAGCTGGCGCGCAGGCCTAGCGCACCATCAGGAATCGCCGCGAAACCGACAAGATAAGTCCCGCTCTCGGATCAGCTAAATGTTGGGGCCTAAGGGTCACCCTCGCCTTGCCGCAACCCCGTTGCGGCCACGTCAACTCCCTTTCTTGCCTTACCATGGCTGCTTGAGCGCTAAGGGGGACCTCCTGAGCATCGCGCCTCAGGGGCTCTTACTGGACCTCGGGCCGCACACCTCCTGGCCTCGACCACGGCACGCAACCTGGCATACCAGCGACGGCTGTAGCCTGCCAGGGGACCGGGACCTGTCAGCGTAGAGTAACGAGGTATCGCGGGGGAAGAAAGGGGGGATCGAGCCTTAATGGGACATGCGTTCACAAATTTTCGCAACAAGGAAGATGAGCGCAAAAGACATTACAGACCCTTACACGCCCCCACGGGGTACTTCATGATTCTTCGCAGGGAACAAAAGCTAGAACTAAGAGGGATCCTATCTACACCCTCTCGCGGCGGACGCCATCATCAACAGTGGGCCACGAGAGGCCGGCGCCAACCCCATCCAGATCAGCAGCGGCGACGGCCAGACGATGCGGCTCTGCTCCGAGCGCGGCGAGAGCTCAGCGGCACATAGCTGTCGTCGCTTGTCTCTGGAGTCTCTAGAGCTCGAGAGAGCTGCTGGATTCCCAAGGGCTGCTGCTCCTGGAGTGGCCGCGAGCGGAACGCGCGTCAGCCCGACGCCCCTCTCCGGAGGAGCACTCCAGGCGGCGGCCCTCCGCATCAATGACCTTGAAGAAGACCATGGAGGCGCCGTCGTACTCAAAGTGGACCGCGAGGGCGCCCCTCGCATGACAGACTCGCGCGACCTCGCCCTAGCCGCAAGTCATGAAGATCTTGCCGGTGGGGACCGCTTCGATCTCTGCTCCGGTCGCCGGAGCGCTGCAGTCGGCGTGCTGCAACCAGAGCTCGAGAGGCCCCCTCGGCGGCATCACATCGGAGAAGAACCACGGGAAGCGGATCCAACAGCTTGAGGGCATCGGCGCCCATAGCACAAGCTCGCGCGAGGAGTCTGCGGCGTGGATTCCAGGGGCGATAGTGCGTGTCGCCATGGCGCGGCGACCACGGGCGTGGCGCGGCTGGCGCCGTTGGTCGCTTCATCCTCCTGAGCCCTCGGCTCGGGCGTACAACGGTAGTGGATACCCTGGAGGAGGCCGCTCGTACCAAGGCCTCGTCACCACCTGCATCGCCGCTTCATCATTGCGGTGGACCGACCTCTTCTTTGGCGGGAGCGGCCCCGGATCGTCGCGGGGGGCCTTTCCCTTCTCTTCAGTGGAGAACCTTCTGATAGGCACCATTGTTGTTAGCAGTGGAGCAAGGAAGGAAGGAAGAGATGGGCGACGGGGGCTCCGCCCCCTCCCCATTTATAGCGGAAGAAGGCCAACCAGCGCCTCCCACGATCACAGGTAATGATGGTTTTCCTTGCATGTCACAGGGACTTGTCGAGTCGTGCAGTCACCGATGCAGCGTGGGGAAGCGGAGACACCAACGTCCAATCAACCGCCACGCGTCAACCGAGGCCACAGGCTTTGGGGGCCCGCGGTGCTCCGTACCTGACACTTGGATTTGCCGCGAAGCCAAGCCCGAGCGTACCTTGGGCCCGGGGGCTACTGTCGGCGTTCTGGGAACGGGGGTCCCCAGACTTGCCTGCCTGCGGCCCACGACATGGCTAGGCTAGCAGGCCCGTATGGCCCATCTGTTGGGGAACATAGTAATTTCAAAAATTTCCCTACGCACACGCAAGATCATGGTGATGCATAGCAAACGAGAGGGGAGAGTGTTGTCCACGTACCCTCGTAGACAGACGGCGGAAGCGTTATCACAACGCGGTTGATGTAGTCGTACGTCTTCACGATCTGACCGATCAAGTACCGAACGTACGGAACCTCCAAGTTCTACACACGTTCAGCTCGATGACGTCCCTCGAACTCCGATCCAGCCGAGTGTTGAGGGAGAGTTTCGTCAGCACGACGGCGTGGTGACGATGATGATGTTCCACCGACGCAGGGCTTCGCCTAAGCTCCGCAACGGTATTATCGAGGTGTAATCTGGTGGAGGGGGGCACCGCACACGGCTAAAATATCGTATATCAAGTGTGTCTAGAGGTGCCCCCCTGCCCCCGTATATAAAGGAGCAAGGGGGAGGCCGGCTGCCTATGGGCGCACCAAGGAGAGGGGGGGAGTCCTCCTCCTAGTAGGAGTAGGACTCCCCTTTCCTAGTCCTACTAGGAAAAGAAGGGGGGAAGGAAAGAGAGGGAGAGGGAGAGGGAAAGGGGGCTGCGCCCCCCTCTCCTAGTCCAACTAGGACTCCTCCTGGGAGGGGGCGCACCACCTCCTGGCTGCTGCCCTCTCTCTCCCCTCAAGGCCCACTAAGGCCCAATACTTCCCCGGGGGGTTCCGGTAACCCTCCGGCACTCCGGTTTAATCCGAAACTTCTCCGGAATACTTCCGGTGTCCGAATATAGTCGTCCAATATATCAATCTTTACGTCTCGACCATTTCGAGACTCCTCGTCATGTCCGTGATCACATCCGGGACTCCGAACAACCTTCGGTACATCAAAACATATAAACTCATAATAAAACTGTCATCGTAACTTTAAGCGTGCGGACCCTTTGGGTTCGAGAACTATGTAGACATGACCGAGACACCTCTTCGGTCAATAACCAATAGCGGGACCTGGATGCCCATATTGGCTCCCACATATTCTACGAAGATCTTTATCGGTCAGACCGCATAACAACATACGTTGTTCCCTTTGTCATCGGTATGTTACTTGCCCGAGATTCGATCGTCGGTATCTCGATACCTAGTTCAATCTCGTTACCGGCAAGTCTCTTTACTCGTTTCGTAATACATCATCCCGCAACCAACTCATTAGAAACAATGCTTGCAAGGCTTATAGTGATGTGCATTACCGAGTGGGCCCAGAGATACCTCTCCGACAATCGGAGTGACAAATCCTAATCTCGAAATACGCCAACCCAACAAGTACCTTTGGAGACACCTGTAGAGCACCTTTATAATCACCCAGTTACGTTGTGACGTTTGGTAGCACACAAAGTTTTCCTCCGGTAAACGGGAGTTGCATAATCTCATAGTCATAGGAACATGTATAAGTCATGAAGAAAGCAATAGCAACATACTAAACGATCGGGTGCTAAGCTAACGTAATGGGTCATGTCAATCACGTCATTCTCCTAATGAGGTGATCCCGTTAATCAAATGACAACTCATGTCTATGGCTAGGAAACATAACCATCTTTGATTAACGAGCTAGTCAAGCAGAGGCATACTAGTGACACTCTGTTTGTCTATGTATTCACACATGTATTATGTTTCCGGTTAATACAATTCTAGCATGAATAATAAACATTTATCATGATATAAGGAAATATATAATACTTTATTATTGCCTCTAGGGCATATTTCCTTCACCATCTTCATCAGCAAAGCACCCAAGACCCTCGCGAGGGGCCAAGCCTCGCGAGGCGGACGACGCAAGACCTCCTCAGGAGTGGCCTAGCCAGGCAGGCTCACGAGGAGCGGAGATATCAAGGCGGGTCAAACCTCACGAGGCTCTGGTGTCGTGAGCCATGACGATCGAGACCAGGCGGGCGCCTGCGCGCGCAACATCCTTGTTTCCTCTTTTCTGCTAAGAAGGCCAGCGCAAGCGAGGAGTACCGAGGCATCAGGAAAAGTTTGCCATATCGGTGCAACGAGACCAAGTCCAGAAGGACAGCAAGACGGAGGTCATCGTGGAGCCCAAGGCGGCGTCACCACTAGAGCTTTTCGCAGGCGAAGACCGCTTTTCTCAGGATAGCTTGTACTAGCTGTTCCTCTTCAAATTTTCCCGCCGTTGTTGGCTCCCTTCCCGCTCAATATTTGGGAAGAGGACCAGGGCTTATATAAGTAGAGCTAGCCACCACAGTAAAGGCATGTCAGCTGGATCCAATCCAATCGAGAGCCTACCCTAGCCACAAGAACACCTCAACATCAGGAGGCTGTTCTTCCCTTTGTACTGTTCTTCTTCCGCCCAAGAGGCAATCCACCACCACCACACTGGAGTAGGCTATTACACCACAACGGTGGCCCGAACCAGTATAAATGTCGTGTCTTTTTGTGTGCGAGTTTGTCGAGTTCGTCCGCGAGATCTTAGTGAGCTAGGGCGTAGATCGGTAGGAGGGAAAGACTTCACGCGCACCCCCGAGTTCGAACCTTAACGGTTTGCCGGAACCCCACATCCGACAACGAATCCCCGGATCGACGGCCCACATGGCGTGGCTTTGAACAGAGCAAGCGCAACACCTGGAAGGGATCATGCGCACAAATCGAGGAGCCACGGCCCCACTTTCCCACTAACAAACGACGTTACCACTTCAGCGCGTGAACGCGCGAATTCAAATCCTGAGATTTTCGGGACAAATCAATCTGATTGATTACCAACGGTTCCTTTCCTAAAGGACGCACATCAGTCCTACTGACCATACTCCATGGGGAACCATGCACTCGGCCACGTTAAACACCCGACTGATGTCCTCTTCAGGTTTGTTATGTGACGAGCTTGACGGCCCTCTGCGGGTTCACTTGGCCCTCTTAGTAGTCTCCATGGCTCATGACTCATAAACCTAGACTCGTAGGAGGCCTGCGCTGGCGTTCTCCCGGGATAAGGAGTGGCGTCTCTCTAGAGAGTCAGACCATGCGCCAGCGTTGCCACTCAAATAGTAATGGCATGCCCTCACTCGGGCCCCTAGTCCATCTCCTCCGAGAGACAAAAGGAATGCCACCGGGTTTTTTCTCGATGATCGACAGCACCCGGTCATCTGGATAAACATAAAGTCCAAAATCCATTGGGTTTTCGTCCAAGGAACAACAAACCATGGTTCAGAAACATATTTCGAGTGTCTCTGCAACACTCGGACTCAGCCGTAGGGTGGGTTTGGTCATCCTACGAAATCCCCACCGATTCGGGGGCTAATGATGTAGTCACCAACTACAGTAGGGTCAAGGACCCATCATTTAGGACCCACATAGGGCCCATCACCATCATAGGTAGGTCCCTTGACCATGCCAGCATTCGGATGCGTACATCAGGAGGTTCAATCGGACGGCTCTGCACCACTCGGACAACCACACGTCACTCGGCGGATGAATTACCACTCGGACGTACAGGACAAGAAGGGGTCATGGGAGTTGCAACACTCAAGGAATCCTAAGTCATCACTAAATAGAGTTATTGCTACCGTTACCTGCAAGAGTAGAGGCTCATTACACTAGTAACTATCTCATTCAATGAGATTAATTGCCTTGGCGGCGTGGGAGACATGGGGCTGCACCGCACTCTATATAAGCCGCTCCCCTCTTGTCGGTGCAACAAACCCTGGATCCGTTGCCTAGACTGTGGACAGGCACAAGAACAAGATCACAGCACCAAGGTCAGACTGAAGCACAAGGGATCAGTTGTTCAAAGGACAAAGATTAGCCAGAGAAGCAAGATATTGCTAAGGAAAGAACCTCCCTTGCCAGGCAGTCAAGCCTGGCAAGGTTGGGTTTCCCCCGGAAGCAAGCTTCCAGATCATCACGGTAGACCTGCCGGGGCTAGCGGAGGCAAGCCACGCCAACGCTCCACCTCACAACCAACCCAAGTCATCAATCAGTGCGGTGTCAAGCCACAAAGAGACTAAGTGGCTGCTATTTTCCACATGGCAGCCACTTCCTACAACAAACACCTCCATCTGACACCCGTCCTAGGACGTGTAAAGCAAGCAGGCACGAAGCTGACAAACTAGCCCGATAGGGCCTGCCGGGCGAGCTGTGATGTGACGTTGAGCATCACATTTAATGTGCCCTGTCAGCCTGCAAAGTTAGGTATGATAGCACTATTTTCTATCTAATCAGTGCGTAATGAGTGATTTGCCACTGTGGTGACCCCTTAATCTATAAAAGGAGGCCCATGGCGACCGTAGAAGGGGTTGGTTAGTTGGTTGGCTGACTTGAACCCTCACACATTCATACGCACGCTCGCCCCGAGGCAACCGTGCCGGGCAAACATGCTGCGCTCGCCATCATATTTTCCACCATCAATCCACCAAAGCAGGAGTAGGGTTTTACGCCTCATGGCGGCCCGAACCTGGGTAAAAATTGCCCACGTGATCTCTGTCGTGTTGTTCCATGCTCCTCCGCTCTTTGTGCAACGTGCCATCCCGCCGCGGAACCAGAAAGGGCCCTTGCTCCCATAGGTGGCCGTGGTTTCCCATGATATCTTTGGCGCGCCAGGTAGGAGGATCACTTGCGCGAACCCGGAAGCGTTAGCAACGCATCATTTTCATCATCGACGGCTCCATCGACTATGGCGCCCAAGAAGAAGTCCAGTGTCGTAGCTCACCTGTCCACCTCGAAGGCTCGGCCACCTGTGGCCGCCGACGCCGCGGGGAATGCGGAGACGCATGAGGATGTGGGCGCTACGAGGGATGCGGTCGGTGCAGACGGCGTTGTCACCACCTCCCCCGCGGCCGAAAGAGAGCAGCATCAGCAGCATCCCGGCAGTCATGCTCCGCGTGATACGAACGAAGGGGTTATTCCATCTATACCTCTTCCCCTTGCCGTAGGGCACAGCCGCAGTGGTGGCACCCGGTCTGCGGTGAATGGCCACCCTCCCGTCGCCCCAGTCATGGGCGCGACCGCAGGGCGAGCGCCTCCCTCTGAGCGGGTTGACCCAGCCACTATAGCCAATGGAGCCACTGGCCCTCAAGCGCCTTCACCGCGTCACCATGCCATCCAAGCGGCTGGTTCGCAACAGCGAGGGCGCGTCATAGTCGCCGTCGGCACCATCAAAAGCCGGGCGACGATGCGGTCAACGTCATCATCACCAATGCCAAGCACCGCTACGGAGGCCATGGCGCAGGCCCAGCTGGTGCTGAGGTTCCCGCAGGCAGCTGATCAGATGGATGAGTGGAGAGCCACCATTCAGAGTCTGATTGGCATCGCTGAGGCTAGGGGCTCAAAGCGAGCTAGCCCGCCGTGGCCTCCCCAGGCTACGATAGCGGATTGCGCTCCTGGCCGAACAGAAGGGGCCACCTCCACTATGCAGTCCCCACCACGGCAATCAGTGCGGGAGCCAAAAAATCAAGAATCCGACCCTCGAGCATGTCAAGGCCAACTGCGAGCCCCGAAGGTCAGGCGGAGGGGAGGCGCACGCGTCGTCGTCGAGCGACGCCGCGACGACCAGCGCCAGACCAATGGGTGCGATGGCCCCGATGTCGCGAGCCTGCGCTCGAGGGTAGTGGGTGCCTGCCTTTTGAGGTTGGGTGCCCTGCCTTCACTCATGAGCTGCGGCAAGTCCGTTGGCCATGTAAACAGAGAAACGAGAGAGAGAGAGGGAGAGATAGAGAGAGAGCAAATGATGGAATGAACAGTCTTCTCATTGATTGAAGATTAGGGGTATATATACCCAGTACAAAGGCGGTTTACAAAGGGGCAGTTGCCAAAGAGACAACCGACATAGCAGGGATTAACCTATTAATTAACTTAATTAATTAACTCCTAACACTCTTCCTAATCAATGCTTGTCTTGGTGAGTATGCATCATCTTGATAAATAATACTCCTTGTATGTCTTTGCCTTTGAGAATGTTCATCATCTTCATCTTGAGAAATCCTTGTATAATCTTTAAAGTCTCCTCCAAAAACCCCGTGGGAAAAATATGATGAGAATAGTGTAGATATGTTGCTAAAACTCCTTTAAACCCATTGGGAAAAAAATAAGGAGAAAGATGAGGCAACATATAATGATTATTTTCTCTTGGAAACTCATATGAGAAAAACATTTGAGGAAGGATAAAACTCGTTGGTGAGTTTAGAGAAAAATAAATATGCTGTGTATACTTTCCTTTAAAAACCCGATGGGAAAGAAACTTGAAAGTATAGCATATGATCTTTAAAAGATATTGCCTCATTAAAAACCGTTATGAGAAACTTTGAGAGAAAACTCATAAGGGAAAAGAGTGCAATCTGATATGCCATTGAAAACTCCCTTAAAACCCAGTGGGACAAATATAAGGAGAAAATGATATGGCATATACATACACTTGTGTTTATATTGTCTCGTTAAAAACCTTTCATGAGAAACCATTAGGGAAAAACTCATGAAGCGAAAAAGAGTACAATATATGCAATCTAATGATTGTTAATGGGTTATACTTTGGGAGATTACCCCCCTGAACTTTGCCAATCTGGAGGATGTCTGATATCAATTACATTGACATGATCATGACATTAGGAATAATCCGTTGATTTTTCCAGTATTCTGTTTGCAAATTGTTTCCTCGCTTTCTATAATTCATGAGGATAAGTGATCTCGAGCAATGTGCTTTGTGATATTGCTCTTCAAATAACCTGTATGTATTGAGTAACACAAGTGGTAGCATCTTGATAAATAAAGTTACGTTATTCTGATGAATCTCAACCACATGGTTTTGAGTGTGGTTAATCATTCTGCTAAGCCAAGCATATTTTCAATGCCTTTATATAAATCAATTATGTCAGAATGATAAGTGGAAGTAGCCGTTAAGTTCTATTTAGATGACTTCCATAAGAAGGCTATTCTATCAAATTCAGTCATTGATATGGCTTTGTTGGGATCAAGTAAAGAGCCAATATCATATATCATGTCATGGTCAAACTTGGTTTTCTTGATGGAATTGTCCAAGATTTATTGTGAACTTGGGATATATCTCAATATTCCTGATATCGACCATATACGTTTTGTTGATGTGATATATCCACATTGAACTTCTCATATATGTTTTGGATATATGTAGACTGATATGTATTCTTGAGAGAATGCTCAAGTTGTAAACTTAAGCTAAATTTGGTTTAATCCAAATTTTCCTCCTTGAGATGATTTTGTGTATGTTTAAGTCTTGTATAGACATTGATGATGAAGTCATTGATATACACTAAGTGAT
Organism: Aegilops tauschii subsp. strangulata; assembly: GCF_002575655.3. Classification (NCBI taxonomy): domain Eukaryota; kingdom Viridiplantae; phylum Streptophyta; class Magnoliopsida; order Poales; family Poaceae; genus Aegilops; species Aegilops tauschii. The sequence continues at coordinate 214,938,793 of NC_053038.3, forward strand.
ATAAGGAAATCAAATTTGGGATTCCCTTATTAACACATAAGCAATCATCATTCTTTGAGCAATCATTTTGAAGAAGGAACTCATTTAGTCGGTAGTACCATATGATTTCCGACTATTTCAAGTCATAGAGTGACTTATGAAGTTTTACACAAAACTTGTTGCAATTTGCGTTTGGATTCGGAAGTTTTAGCCCTTCAGGGACTTCAATAGAAATATCCAAAATGAGCAACTCATATGAGTATGTAGCCACTTCACCCATCAACTGCATGGATATTTTTATTATTTTTATTGCCAATGATATTTAGTATCGAAACATAATTCCACTCATACCAAGAGGGTATGTTACATCGTAATTGATGTCGGGTCTCTGCGGGAACCCGTTTGCTACAAGCCTCGCTTTCTCACCACCTCATTGACTTTGTCTATGAATGAGAAGTTTTTAGTATTTCATGTGGAAGATACTTATGAGGAGTAGGTATTACTATGGTAAATACCACTCGTTTGCAGAGCGAGTGCTATTCTTCATTACTTGCTTCCTTTTATGTGAACCAATATGAGTGCAAGAGGCACTCTACCATGGATTTTGGTTCAGGCCCAAAAGGTTTAGCAATTTAAGAAGAAATATATGTCAACTAATGTAGTCTTTTATGTTATATGATTCTGGTGGAATCGATGAAATTTGTGGAAATGTATCTATTCCTTTTAACTCCTTGTGATTTCCTACAACAAGAAAGTCAAGGTGTTTCGATGTCTCGGCATCCAAAATTTTGTGGACAATTATGCCGGATTTCAGATGATGAGCATCCTATGAGGTGTCTCTCAACTTGATGTTGAATTACATTTACTAGTTGAGGATGTAATGTCCTCTGTTTCCACGGAAGCATATGAGAAGTTATATCTCGTGTGGTCAGACTTTCTCCCCTCTTGCTCTCATTTGGGGAGAAGAGTTTTTTATCAGGTACCTCCACTCTTTCCGACACTTTACTACAGGAATATAGAATTTGTGACACCTTGTCATGAGTAAATGTATATGGCTGATTTGCAATGTGTTGCAAATATATGATTCTCTAAACTTCTAGTTCAGATTCTTTGAGTACGTGGATATAAGGATTGAATGTCAATAACATTTCTAATTTATTTCTCGGCATTCTTTGTGGTACTTATCTCCCCCTAATGCCGAAAAATATCCTTATTGCTGATGCAATCAGCATACGGGCTATGAATAATTTTGATTGATGGATAAATTGTTATTCCTCACATAGATCCCTAATTTTCTGTGAGTGCCCATTGATGTATGCTGGAGTGGTGATATCGGCATGTAACCGAATTATCGCAGATGGGAAATACTTTGTTGATTTCCACGTAGTTACTACAAGGGGAAAGTAGTATGATATGCAGTTGGTACGATTTAGATCATACTTACGGTGTGTAAGGCCGTATGTGTCCAGCAAGAGGGTGGTAAATTTACAATTCTTTAAAAGTGGTCATGTAATTCATTTGACTATCTTTGATAAGAAATTTAGTTAAACCATTTTGGTTATGTACATGGAGTATTGAATGCAATCATAAAAGTCTCATGAAATGAGTTCAACGACACTGTCCATTCGAATGGGTTTATCCTTTGTTCAAGAGAATTTGCTCGTACTTTGATAAGTTAAACAATTTAATGGGTAAGATCATGGTTGTGTGTGATAAGAGACACTTAAAAAATATTTTATGAATGTGTATATGAGTACCATGAAGTATCTAAATTACCCCAGATAATGGTTCAACATTCCACATATATCTTTTGAGTGTGTTCAAGGAAGAATAAGTGGCTCATTTAGAATTTTAAGGTGAGAGTTCCTTAAAACTAATTTCCCCTATGGCACATGTGGTGCACATATAATTTGATGATATGGGGAATATTTTGCAACTAGTTAAGTTGTGACCAACCGAATTGTCAACAATTTTCTAATCATCCCCAAACCAGGATGGCTAAGGCTATCAAGCCTAATATTTAATGTATTAATACCTAGAAAATCATTGTGCACGCAACAATATTGAGTATGAATTGAAACATACATTAAATTTATTGAATAGTGTATCCAAGGGATATGATATTGGACATTTTACTACATGTATCAGTAAAAGTATAGGCTAATAATATGTTGGGATAATTAGGAGATTACCTGAGGTCTCCCATATTATTGATTGCAAATGTTTTCATCCTCCATTTTCTGCACTAGATTCTGGTCCTCCTTCTGATGAAGATTCTGAGAACAATCCTTTACCAGAATTTGGTTGTTATTTGCAAATTTTCAAATTTATCCCATTGAACTTATTGGCCTTTTAATAAATTTGTGGTGTGGTTCAACCATATGTTTGAGGTTTGGTAATCATAGGTACAATATTTATATAACCACACATTTGATAAACTTGAGGGTTGTCTTTTGATCATCTAAAAACGACCGATTCCTATTAAGAGATAATTATGTCTTTCGTTGTCCATTAGCCTCCACTTTAATTCAAATCCCTCATGGTTCTATTTTGTGACCACTAACACTTGCATGGTATTCTCGGTACTAGCAAGAATTTTAAATTATGGTATAGCACCCGTTGGGTGAATCTGATGATTTTAAGAAATTCCATGTTTCTTGATCATAAAAATGGTAGTACCATCTTAAGAGGATGTAAAGTGCATTAAGGGCTTTTCAACTAGATCTATATATAGAGAAATATTTGATCATGAGAACTCAACTTGAAGTTGATTAAGTGATAAAATTGTGAGCTACGATAGAATTGGGGTCTTGAAAACAGAATGGGAGATCATTCGTGATGTGCTCATGGCAGCATGTTACTCTTAAGGAATATATTCAAAGTGAATAAATATTCAGCCATAATGTACTTAGCTTGAGAACTAATTAAGTGAAGTTTGTGACATATAAAATGCATATCTACATACTTAGCTATTAGGAGAATAGCCATGACATATTATCCTGTTGGTGGAGTTATAGTGGGAACAATGCCACAGGTGGATACAATGACTGATGTCATGAATCATCATAAAATAAATACTCACACCTAATCATGAATTAACTGATTTGTTTGGGAACAATCATGGCCAAGGTGATCCTTGGTGAACCTAGGTGTATCCTTCAATACGATGCATGTGATGAAATCCTTGTTAATATTTTGGACTTCATTCTTGAGGAAGTGTGTGACTTTAGAGTCACTGCCAGAACATATAGAATTTGCATGTTTGACATTGGTTAGTCACTATGAAAGTATAACCACAGTGTGATGTGGACATTGCAACAGTGTTTGAGACACTTGCTATAAATCATGGCATCCATCTTGATGGATGGAGGACATTATAATTAGAAATAGTGACAGGCTCTTCTACCATGTATTTTACCAATGTAATAGAAGGTAATAACCGGTATATGCAAATATTTTCATAGTTTTCCATCACATATTCAAGCAAAAGTGAGGCTTGAATAGTTTATGTTGGCACAAAATACCATTTCGGCATATAACAAGTGTGCAAGAACAATATTTACTATGAGAGTAAAATATTTTACTGAACAACAACAATAAATGCTTCGGAGGAGCAAGTTTTAATCTGGTTGATGCCTTGTAGCCATACGTGTAGATCTCAGTTTATATAGGATAACACTTTGAAGATAGTCACCGGATGCGGTGTAGATCTCGTAGTAATAGAAAACATAGTCTAACTTTTGTCATTAGATGTTCATATCTCTATTACCTTATGTTATGCTATATTTAAGAAAATCACATTAAAGGTAATCATCTGTCAAAGTGACATGATGTAGACCTTGCAGTAATGGTGGATAGTCTGTAAAAATTTACAGTAGATGCCACTATTACCTTATGATATCTTAAGGTAGTCACATATAATATTAATATTTGAAAGAGCACTTTGAAGATAGCCATCTTATTAAAATGACAAGATGTAGACCTCACAGTAGTGATGGATAATCTCCAAAATTTTATAGTAGATGCCACCAAAACCTTGGAATTCACAAATATATTTTGGGTAGTCACATTAATATTTGGAAGAGCACGCTGAAGGTACTCATCTTGTTAAAGTGAAAAGATGTAGACCTCGCAGTAATTATGGATAATCTGCAAATAATGAAGTAGATGCCACCAATACCTTGTGATTCACAAATAAATGTTGGACTAGTCATATTAAGTATGACACTTTATAATTCTTATTTTGAATTCACATCAAGACTTGATGTATAGTTGTTGTTCCAAATTGCTATTATATAAAGAATGCTGAGGCAGACATATAACACATGACACGATGCCATCACTAGTATATAATGTTTCACAGTTTGGTAACATTGTGATGTACGAACACTAGCACACTAGTAGTACTAGGGTGGTATTAAAGGAAAATGCATGTTTCAAAACACTACACATAGTATGGACGCAGTTACAATGAGCCAGGACATGTACGCAAGCAGTAGTATTAAGACCGATGGACTTATTTGGCATTAAGAGAAACTATGATTGCTAAGACATGAAATGGCCAAAGAGATAAGGTTCTCTAGTCACATTCCGCACAGCCACGAATCGATCTGGCTTAACACAGGAATAGCCATGGCCTCCGGAGTATCTGCACGCCATGGGACTGCCATTGGCCGCCGCTGCCTTCGCTGTCCGTTGCACCGTGAGTGGGCATGGCCGTTGGCCACCACTTCCATCGGCCACCCCCACTGATTTTGTGGAGGGGAGACATGGGAGGCCGCCCCGAAGCCGATTGCCGCTGGCAGGCCTGAGGACCCACGTCGAAACCGATGGCCGGTACTGGAGGGGAGCCATGTCGTGGCTGGTCGCTCCACGGGACCGGTCTTGAGGCTGATGTCCTTGAACGATGGCCGACTGACTCGCGCATCGTTGTGCGCCGAGGATTCAGTCCGATGGAGGGTGCCTCCGGGGAGCGCCAGGTGTCGGTGTCAAAACCGGCAGATCTCGGGTAGAGGGTCCCGAACTGTGCGTCTAAGGTCGATGGTAATAGGAGACAGGGGACATGATGTTTACCCTACTTCCTGCTTGATTGATCTTGATGAATATGAGTATTACAAGAGTTGATCTACCACGAGATCGTAATGGCTAAACCCTAGAAGTCTAGCCTGTATGACTATGGTAATGAGTATATCCTCCCTCCGGACTAAGTCGTCTTGTTTATATAGACACCAGGATGATCTAGGGTTACACAAGGTTGGTTACAAGGAAAGGAATCTACATATTTGGTCGCCAAGCTTGCCTTCCACACCAAGGAGAGTCCCATCCGGACACGGGTGCAGTCTTCGGTCTTCGCATCTTCACAGCCCATCAGTCCAGCCCATGGCTAAAAGGCCGGACGCCCGAGGACCCCTTAGTCCAGGACTCCCTTTGTAGCCCCTGAACCTGGCTTCAATGACGAGGAGTCCGGCGTGCAGATTTGTATTCGGCATTGCAAGGCGGGTTCCCTTCATTCCGGATGCTTCACAATGGTCTTCGGATGATCGAGTTCGGCTCTGTAACACAAATAGCTTATACTTCCACAAAGGGCATAATAATTTATAAGTCCAATCTTCTGGTAACTTTTTACAACATGACATCACGTCAGTCCGGTCATTATTTCGAACCATTTTTCCCGCCTGCTGCCCCACGTTCCGAGACGCGGTCATCATTGGCACGTCTTATCCAAGCAAATATTGTGGTCCCTTCTTAAGGGATTCTTTATCAACACGGATGTGGGTAACCCAACCGTCTTTAGGGTACAAATCCTTGGGAATAGGAAAGTTTTAAGGCCGGGGAGGAGGCGTTCAATATTCACAGCCTTTATAAAGGGGTACAGACCCGTCTTTCTTCTCCTTGCTTGCTTCTTCCTCAACCCTTACTACCTCGAGTTCCAACACCCAGGGTTCAATCTCCGCGAGCCTCAGTCATGTCCGGATCCAGCCGTCAAGGCCGGTGGGTGTCTTCTTCTATCACAGAGGAGGATATCGCAAAGCTTCGGGTGGCAAGATATCTGACCGCAAAAATCCTCCATCGGCTTCCCGCAGAAAAGCAGGTTATCCCTACCCCTAGATCCGGCGAGAGGGTCGTGTTCGTTTCCCACTTCCTCCGAGCGTTAGGGTTCGCCCTCAATCCCTTCGTCCGGGGCTCATGTTCTATTATGGACTTGATTTTCACGATCTCGCCCCGAACTCTGTTCTTCTCATCTCGGCATTTATTGTCACGTGCGAAGCCTTCCTCCGAACTCCTCCACACTTCGGCTTGTGGCTCAAGACCTTCAATGTGAAACCGCAAGTGATAGAGGGGGAGCAGGCGGAGTGCGGTGGTGCCTCAGTGAGCAAGCTTAACAGTGCGATTTGGCTAAAAGGATCCTTCAAAGAATCTTCCGACTTATGGCAGCAGGAGTGGTTCTATATCACCGAGCCCCATGGTTCCAAGTAGGCAGCTATGCCTGCGTTCTGATCCAGCCCCCCAATTCAGCTTGCATCATGGATTAATAAGGGGTTGGACTGGGGATCAGCTGACGAAGTGCGGACTCTGCAGGGTCGCATCCGAAGCCTCATTGAGAGGGATATCGATCTTGTCAAGTTATTCAGGTAATGCTAGTCTGCCGGACCCTGCCGTGCCAGCCCTTCTTCCCGAAGACTCAGCGGATCCCTTGTTAACAAGGATGCTCGCACCGGCGCCGTACCAGGCAGCGGTAGGGGAGGGCAAGGCAGAGAGTGAGAAGACCCGTGATGGCCTTCGTTCCGGAGGTAAATTAGATACCGAGTCCAGAGAAGTCGACATTTGCTCGCCTGAGGACGAAGGCAAAGGACAAGCAAGTATCCCTTCTCCATTCAGGAAGAAAAGGGCCGCCTCCGAAGGTTGGGAGGGGCGGCCTGCCAAGAGGGGCAAGATGCCACCGTCGGGCGGCTCGGGATTGGAAGGTGATGCCGTTGAACAGCTCTGTCATGAGGGCAAGCCCTCGACCAAATCGTAAGTGAATCCGGGGTGCCTTGATCGCATCCCGTTTCATTCCTGTTACCGAAGAGACATGTAACGTGTCTGTGTATTTTTATAGTTCGGCACAGAGTTTTCCTGGGCAATCCTCTTCTTTGGGGGATCTCCTCCCAGAGATGATGGAAAGCGAGACGCCTCCCCCGACCTCCTCGCCCAATAACGCGGATGACTCCTAAGTGTCACCTCAGAGGGTTTTTCTTGATCAACAAGCGGTGCGGGGGATGAAAGAGGCAGTACCCGAAGATGGACCTCCGGTCGTCCGGGATTCGGGGGCCAACAATGAAGGCCGTGGACTATCCGGTTTTCAGCCAACAATGGCTTCCGGAGACTCGGCGGCGCCAGGTATGTTGAGGGATATTGTGACACCCAAAATTTTATTTGGATTTTTCAAAGGATTTTATTTGACTCGAGGGAGGTGAATTAAAAAATTTCTTCAAAAGGACCCTCCCTTTCAAATATTTTTTCTCATGACAAGAGTTTTGTTTGGATTCACCCAAGACTTGTTTTTGGTCTTGGAGGTTCTTGCTTTTATTTTGGACTCAAGACAAAATACTTTTTACTTGAGGAAAATGACTTTTGAAAATCTCCTTGAAAATGCACTATGGCTTTTGGAATAATCCTTTGCCACTTTCAATAGTTCTTTCTTGCCATAGCCTTAGTGCAAATCCACTCTCCTAAACCTCCCCTCATCTTTGGATCATGTTTTGCATCAACTCCAGCAAGTTGAACCTCCCCTATGATTATTTTTCCATTTGAAACTTATCAAATAAATTTCTGTCTTCTATTCTAGCCATTGGTGATTTACAAAGGAACTCCACTTTCTGTTTGGATTTTTGCCCCCAAACCTTTTCCCCTTCCTAGTCCTTTGAACCCTCAACCAAGATCCATGAAGATCCACTGGTCTTCAGTTCAAACTTTTCAAACTACACTTGCTGCAAGTTTGGACCAGATTTGTCAAATTTGGTGATATTCATACAAATCCTTTTCCAAAAATTCCAAGTAAAATCAGGCAGCCTCTGGGTGCATTGAGTGGTCACCTCACCAAGTACCAGCTCTAGAAAAAAAATTCTGCTTGCCTAATCATTCTGTCGAACACCTGCAGTGCATTGTCAAATTCAGGTTCAGTAAAGTTCAGAGAACATTTCAGTGCTACTGTCGTTTTCTTCAGAACTTGTTGTCGATCTCGACAGTGCCTCGATGTCGCCTTGCTCCCCGTCCCCTCCCCCTTGTTCCTGCACCGCACGAGCGTCTGGCACCTTGCGGACGTCGGCGACGAGCAACAGAAGGTGCGCCGCCCCGTGACCGACGCCAGCGGCGGCTTTGCGGCCGCCAGCGAGAGGCGCGGCGCTGACGGCGCCACCCAGCGCCGCCCAAGCCACCGGAGCTCGCCGCGTGGCCTTCCACTCCCCAAAACACGCTGCCACTCTCGTCGTGAACCGCAGGGCGCGGAGCGCGCTCTCTGCCGCCGACGTGCCCGTGCGGCCACCCCACCGTGGACCGGCGCCGTTACGCCAAGACCAGCCGAGATTAGCGGGGGAATGACACCAGTAACTTCCACTGATGCTGCCTGGCCACTCAAACCTCCTGCAAACCCACTGCCTCACCGTAATTGCTCGCCGGAGATTCTCCGTTCACGGCCACCCCATCGATCCGCCTATAAATAGAGGCCCCGAGCTTCAACTCGAACCCACACCATCCCTGCACTCCACCTAGAGCACGCCCAGCCACTGGAAGAGCCCCGAGGAGGTCTCCTTCCTCGACTCCGGCCGCCGCGACCCACCACGGGATCCAGCTCGATTCGCTCCCGTGCGTGCGCCTCTGCCTCCCATCTCTTGCCAGTAGCTTCACTATGCATCCCTCCTCCTGACCCGCGCTTCAATTCGAAGTTTGCAGCCCTCCACCGGAGTTCTCCACCATCACCCGAGCCGCCGTCCGCCGGAGAAAGTGTCGCCGTCGACGTGGTGCTCTCCGACGGTCGAGTCCACCACCCACCGACACGGAAGGACACGCTGAAGCTCTTGGTACCCTCCGATCCTCCTAACTCGCCGTGGTTCGACGCCGGCGTCCACCGCAGTCTTCGGGCACCGGCGAGCTTTTCAAACCTGACATGTGGACCCCGCGTGTCAGCCTCTGTTCTATTCTCCCTCGATCCGTTTTCTGTTGGCGCCTTCGGGCAAAATACGTTTTCCCTCTTTAGCTAGCGCATTTCTTTCCGAAGCGTTTTCTGGTTTCTCAGTTTAAACCCTGGAACTTTTCTGTTTCATTATAGATGGGTCCCTGGACAGAAACCTTTATAACTTTTTAATAAGAAGGAATTTTTGAGTGATTCTTTTTCTGACAGTCTTGAATTTTTGTCTAGTTTTTTATGGGATTTATTTGGAATTTTTTTGGAGAAGTTTCTGTGCACGCGTTGGTTTTCACGTTAGTGCCCGTTTTCGTTATTGCCATAGGTTCCGTAAGAGGTGACGGAGCCACGAACTTCGCCGAGCTAGACTCCGACTTCTCCGAACCAGGCAAGCTTGTTTGAACCTTTGATATGACAGGTGTTTTGCATGTTTGCGTGAAAGTTTGTGCATGGCATATGAGTATCGGTGAGTTCCCCGTTGCTTGTGAGGCAACTACCCGCCTTTTTTCCGAAGTCGCGATGATCTCTGGTGAGAGATGGCCAAATCATGTGGTGACATGAAGGGCAGCAAGGTGGTACTGTTGTAGCATGCCAGCCTTGCGTCATTCGGCAACTTCCGACGTTAACGTGGACGGAGTCACGTTATCGTTCTTTCCCCTTCTGTGCTACCACATGTTTCATTTGCCAGGATGCGGTTTAGTAAGTTGGTAACCTCTTTTCATGTACACACCAAACAGAGGGGCCGGGATGATGGTACCTTGGCCCAGGATTAAAGCCAGTCATCCGGTCAGGGGGCATGGGTGTTTCCGGTTGGGACCGAGAGGGGGGGCACCCCCTTAGAGTGCGCGTATAGAAATTTGATCCCATGCTACGCGAGGTTGTAGCCTCCCCGTCTCAAGGTTTTTCTTGAACGTTGCCGAGGGTGATCCCTGGCTTCGGAATATTGAAATGGGTGTGTACTGGTTAGACGTGTTTCTTCCAAAACACTGTAAACGGAACTAGTCCCCATGACTATTGAAATACGTTGGCTGTGGTTAGGTACAAACTCTGCAGAGTCAAATTCTTCCAAGTCATCGTATCCATGATCACGTAGTGAAATCAGTATACCCATATCTATCCGCGTGGAAAACTTGTCCCCGGTGATCAAACTCAAGTGGTAAACCCAGTTTAAGTATTATTTCTGTGGATGAACTAACCTTATATTTATCTCGAACTTGTGATAATTTATACTCTCGAGACTAATGAAAATTTTTGAGCTACAATATAAGCCCTTTATGTGATGTCGCTCAGACGTCCGACTGTGGCATGTTCGACTTTCATTTTCTGTTATAAGCCCTTTATGTGATGTCGCTCAGACGTCCGACTGTGGCATGTTCGTCTTTTACTTTCTTCTATAAGCCCTTTATGTGATGTCGCTCAGACGTCCGACTGTGGCATTATTATTATTCTTGCAGTTTCCTCTCGAGGAGTCATTCAGACACTCATTTGGCACCAGTATTATTGTTCTGCAGTTTCCTCTCGAGGAGTCATGCAGACACTCGTTTGGCACCAGGATTATTATTTCTGCAGTTTCCTCTCGAGGAGTCATTCAGACACTCGTTTGGCACCAGTATTATTATTTCTGCAGTTTCCGCTTGAGGAGTCATTCAGACACTCGTTTGGCACCCAGCATTTATTATCTCTATGTCCGAACACACTGGTTAACTTGGTCATATGCTTCATGCTTACATTTGTTATATCTTATGTCCGAACTGTCTTGCGAGTACTTTCATAGTACTCACCTGGCTTGTTGATTTGGCCAGATGTTGACGAAGGCGATCTCTTGGATGAAGAGTTTGATAGCGCGTCCGACGCCTAGAGGAGTCCCAGTCAGTCCTGCGCGATCCCGGATTTTGGTCACTTGTATTATATACGCTTCCGCCGCCCGCAATAAGTCTCCTCGAGCCTCACTTCGACGCTCAAAGAGCTGTAGTCTTCAGGAGCCATATCACTCGCTTCGCGGTGTTATTTCCACCACCGTTATTATCGTGAGTTAGTAGTTATGCCACCCTACCCGCCGTCTTGTTTTATCGGCGTGCATGTAATAATTTGTTGGGCAGTTTCCGCTCAACTTTGTAGTATATTCAGTACTCCTGGTATTTTTCTTCTGTGACCATGATATTGTCTACCAGTGAGAAGGAATTCTTCCTTACTGGTCCGTAAAAGGGATTGGTCTCTCAATAATTATATTATTGAAAAACCGGTCGTGACAAGCTTGGTATTAGAGCCAGGCTGACTGTAGGAAGCCACTAGGTGTGATCGCTAATCGGTTATTAGCGTCTTTTGTGCTTTTTCAGCATTTTGCAATTGTAGCTATTTTCTGTTGGTCATCATAAATTTATGACATGACTACTCAGAATTTTTGCCTACTTTTATAGATGGCTGGCAGCAGCTGTGAGAATCGAGTGTTCACGAACGTGCCCGAGGGGTTTGTCAAGCTCCTCGTCTCCATCACCAAGCTCGCGATCGGGCCAGCAGCTCGCTCGGAGTTCACACTCTATCAGCACAAGCTCAGCGACGACGTGTCTATGCACCAAGCTGTGGTGCAATTCAAGGGAGGACGCTCTGCAGCTCGCCACTTCCGTTTTGTGGGAAGGGCCATGCCTATGGAGAGGCATGCCATGCAGATGGTTGCCCGTGAGGCGATAGCTCGTCTTCGGGACATCCTTCCTACGATGAAGACTCGTCGCTACCGCTACCTCCCATGCCATGTGCCATACACCAGTCACTATGCATTCGCCTGTCATCGGGGAGAGCGAGATGAAGCCATCGAGATGGTTGTGGAGTATCTCAAGGCTCTGGAGGAGTCTTTCGACAACCTCGTAGACGATCTTGTGGCTGCCCGCATGGACTTAGTCCGGGGCGGTCCTGCCAGCAGGAAGGAGCTTCTCCACACAGCACCGCCTCTGACATTCGTCTCGTCTTCAGCCTCGTATGCATCGGCCGTTTTGGCCACTGCTCGCCGTCTGCCTACCACTGAGGAGTTCGACTGAGTCATCGCTCCTACTCCAGTCAGAGCCGCACCGCCCGCCGCACCCGCTCTGCCACCCGTCGCTCCCGCACCGTCACCGCAGCACAGCGTTACGCGCCAGGAGCCAGCTAGAGAGGAGGTGGAGGTTGATTCTCCTGGACCGCTGAGTCTTGCCATCGGCAAGGGGAAGGAAATCTACAACATCTCCGACTGAGAGCGCCGAGTAGCCGCGCGTTATGTCTGCTTGTATGATTTGTTTTCTCTGTACACTAGTTTGTATTGGTGTGTTTGCTGCCTTCCGGAGTAATACGCTAGTCTAAATAACATGTCAGGAATGTGTACGCACATCCTGAGTGCTGTATCATGTGTTTGTATTTCGCGTGTAAGATTTGTGTTAAGCAGTCTTTTCTCCATGCAAAACCGCTTATGTTTTCCTTGAAAACCTTGAGGTCTTTTAAATTGTTGCCTTTGCAAAGTTTTCCTTGTGCTACACTGTTTTCTAATGGGTTTTGCAAAATAATACCCCAGACTGGAAAAATGTCTCGTCCGTGGACTCGCTCCATGCCCAATCAGCCAGAAGAGGTTTATGGGACACAGACTAGCAACAATTTCACTCAGGGTCAGTCCAGTCAACAAGACAGCGAAGCAGCCCTGTCCCAAGTATGCCGTCTCTTCGAGCAAAGCCAGCAACAGCACCAAGAGATGATGAATCATGTCATCAATATGGGAAACCACCGTGAGCCCTATCAACCACATTCCAAGTTATCTGAGTTACAGAAGACTCGCCCCTCAACTTTTTCTCACACCGATAGGCCACTGGAAGCCGATGATTGGCTTCGTGACATTGAAAGGAAACTGATTATTGCTCAGTGTTCAGATCATGAGAAGGTGCTTTATGCACCACACTACCTTACTGGAGCAGCTGCGGCATGGTGGGAAAACTTCCTACACATGCATCCCAGTGAACACAACATCACCTAGGAAGAGTTCAAGGAAGGCTTCCGTGGGGCGCACATCCCCAGGAGCATCATAAAAATCAAGAAGAGAGAGTTTGATGACCTGAAGCAGAGAGGCATGTCAGTCACGGAATACAATGGTCAGTTTACCCAGCTGTCTCGTTATGCCTACGACGAGCACATGACAGAAAACAAAAAGATGGAAAAATTCCTGGACGGCCTGGCACCAGCACTAAGATGCCAACTGATTGTACACACCTTTCCGGACTTTAAAACTCTGGTGGACAAGGCCATTACCTTGGAGAATGAACGCCGTAGTCTGGAAGATATCCGTAAGCGAAAGAGGGACAAGACGACTCTTGCTCGCAACAACCGAAGCAAGGCTAAGGTTCCACGAACAGAAGCAAGGAGATCCACGACTACTGATCCAAGGCCCGTCGGACAGTTTCATGCCAGGGACAAGGAGTACACGTACCGTCCAGACCTGCTATTCTTGTGGTCAAGAAGGGCACTATGCAAAACAATGCCCAAAGCCGAGGAGCGCGGCCCCCAAACCAAACAATGGTGGAAACAATCCAGCCCCCAAGCCCAACAATTTTAATCCCAACAACGACCACAGGAAGGGTCACCTGAACCATGTGACCAGGGAAGAAGCGCAGAATGCCCCAGACATCGTGCTCGGTACGTTCCCTGTCAACACAGTACATGCCACGGTTTTGTTTGATTCTGGAGCTTCCCATTCATTCGTTTCGAAGAGTTTTGTTTTACAACATGGTTTTCCGATACTCCCCTTGGAAAAGTCTATGATCATCAAGTCCCCCGGAAATAAGCAAATTGCTCAGGGTTACTGCCAAGGAGTGGTCATTGAGTTCAAAGGACTACATTTCCCAGCAAATCTCATCGTGTTGGAGAGTAAAGGACTGGATGTCATTTTAGGGATGGACTGGTTGACCACCAACAAAGGATTCATTGACTGTTTCAATCGGACCGTGATTCTCACCCACCACCATGGCAAGACAATAAAGGTTACAGCTCAAGAGAAACCACGGTCACAGCAACCAAAACTGAACAAAATGGACATTTCTGAACTGAGAAAAGTTCCAGTGGTATGCGAGTTTCCTGACGTGTTCCCTGAAGAACTACCAGGCATGCCACCAGACCGAGAGATAGAGTTCAGCATCGAACTAGCACCTGGCACCGCTCCCATCTATAAGAAACCTTACAGAATGGGACCCTCAGAATTGGTGGAGTTGAAGAAGCAGATAAAGGAATTATTGGACAAAGGATTTATTCGAGCCAGCTCCTCACCTTGGGGTTCGCCAGTGTTGTTCGCCAAGAAAAAGGATGGGACACTGAGACTGTGTATAGACTATCGAGCCCTCAACATGGTCACCATCAAAAACAAATATCCGATGCCACGGATAAATGATTTGTTTGACCAGCTCGCACAAGCCAAGGTATTCTCAAAAATTGATTTGAGATCGGGATATCATCAACTGAAAGTACGGACAGAAGATATCCCCAAGACAGCATTCACTTCCAGATATGGGTTATACGAGTTCACAGTGATGCCTTTTGGACTAACGAACGCCCCCGCATATTTCGTCCACCTCATGAACAAAGTGTTTATGAAATTCATGGACAAATTTGTTGTGGTATTCATTGACGATATTCTGGTTTACTCAAGGACACCATAAGAGCATGCTGAGCACCTCAGAATTGTTTTGGGAGAACTAAGAAAACATCAGTTGTACGCGAAATTTAGCAAGTGCGAATTTTGGCTAAGACAAGTTGGTTTCTTAGGCCATATATTGAACCAAGAAAGCGTGGCCGTAGACCCAGAAAAAGTCAAAGCCATACTTGACTGGAAGCCACCCGCCAATGTTACAGATGTGCGGAGTTTCCTGGGAATGGCCGGATATTACAGAAGATTTATTGAAGGATTCTCCACTGTGGCAAAACCTATAACACAGTTGCTCAAGAAGGACAAGAAATTTGTATGGACGGAAGCATGCGAGCAGAGCTTCCAAGAACTCAAGAAGAAGCTGACAACCGCACCAGTCTTAACAGTGCCAGACATACATAAGAGTTTTGAAGTATATTGTGACGCGTCCCGAAAAGGTCTCGGGTGTGTGCTGATGCAGGATGGCAAAGTTGTCGCGTATGCCTCCAGGCAGCTGCGAAAACATGAGGAAAATTACCCAACACATGACCTGGAACTAGCAGCAGTCATTCATGCACTCAAGGTGTGGAGGCACTTTCTGTTGGGAAATCGCTGTGAAATATATATAGACCATAAGAGCCTCAAATATATTTTCACACAGTCGGAGCTAAATTTACGCCAACGACGCTGGTTGGAACTGGTCAAGGACTATGATTTCGGTATTCACTACCATCCAGGGAAAGCGAATGTAGTGGCCGATGCCCTTAGTCGAAACCCCAGCCCGGACAATGACGGTCCGCAATACTTGAGGCCTGAGTTTCAGCAAGAGTTCGCTAGGCTCAACATGATGTTAGTCTCTGAAGGCACCGTATCAAATCTGGAGATACAACCCACCCTGGTGGAACAAATTAAGAAGGCTCAATAGGGGCATCCCAGCATCGAGGGTATAAAGAAGAAAATGAACCTTGGTAAGGCTTCAGAGTTCATCACAGACAGTGAAGGAACCTTATGGTACGGAGACAGACTTTGCGTACCTAACATTGAGGAACTCAAGCAACAAATCTTAACCGAAAGCCACACCGCTCCATACTCGATCCATCCTGGGGGGACCAAAATGTACAAGGACATTCAGGAAAGATTTTGGTGGCACAGTATGAAAAGAGATATAGCCACATTTATTGCTTGTTGCGATTCATGTCAGCGCATCAAAGCCGAGCATCAAAAGCCAGCAGGGCTACTCCAGCCAAACAGGATACCGGAATGGAAATGGGATGAAATAGGAATGGACTTCATTGTCGGATTACCCCGATCACAACGCGGAAATGACGCCATATGGGTCATCACAGGCCGACTAACGAAGGTTGCTCATTTCATTCCCGTGAAGACTACCTACTCCACGCAAAGACTGGCAAAACATTATCTCTCCCGTATAGTTTGCTTGCATGGAGTCCCAAAGACTATAATATCCGACCGAGGCACACAATTTGTCTCCAAATTTTGGGACCACCTACAACAAGCTCTGGGCACGCAACTAGCTTTCAGTACAGCGTACCACCCTCAGACCGATGGACAAACAGAACGTGTAAACCAAATCCTAGAGGATATGCTAAGAGCCTGTGTGCTCACCTATGGATCCAGTTGGGAAGAGAGTTTGCCGTATGCCGAGTTTGCTTACAACAGCAGTTACCAAGCCAGCTTGCAAATGGCACCTTTTGAAGCATTGTACGGACGGAGGTGTCGTACCCCACTGAATTGGTCGGAAACAGGTGACAGCCGTATCTTCGGCCCAGACATGCTTAAAGAGGCCGAGGAGAAAGTCAAGCAGATTAGGGACAGACTGAAGACAGCGCAGAGCCGACAAAAGAGCTACTATGATCAGAAGCATCGTGAAGTCAGCTTTGAACCCGGTGATTCCGTATACCTCCGAGTATCTCCTATGAGGGGTCTACAACGGTTCAAAATTAAGGGGAAGCTAGCCCCAAGATTTATTGGACCATTTTATGTAAAGGCACGAAGAGGCACGGTAGCCTACCAACTAGACTTGCCCAAGGAGCTGTCAGACGTCCATGACGTATTCCACGTCTCACAATTGAGAAAATGTGTGAGTAACCCAGAGAAGCAGGTATCCCATGAGATCATTGATGTGCAACCAGACCTCACCTACAGAGAGAGGCCAGTAAAGATTTTAGAAGAGTCTGAACGGAGGACCCGTCAGAAAACGACAAAGTTTTTCAGAGTTCAGTGGAGCAACCACACTGAGGATGAAGCTACATGGGAAAGGGAAGACTTCCTTCAGACAGAATATCCATATCTATTTGAGGATCAGCAAAAATCTCGAGGACGAGATTTTTCCTAAGGGGGTAGGTGTTGTGACACCCAAAATTTTATTTGGATTTTTCAAAGGATTTTATTTGACTTGAGGGAGGTGAATTAAAAATTTTCTTCAAAAGGACCCTCCCTTTCAAATATTTTTTCTCATGACAAGAGTTTTGTTTGGATTCACCCAAGACATGTTTTTGGTCTTGGAGGTTCTTGCTTTTATTTTGGACTCAAGACAAAATACTTTTCACTTGAGGAAAATGACTTTTGAAAATCTCCTTGAAAATGCACTATGGCTTTTGGAATAATCCTTTGCCACTTTCAACAGTTCTTTCTTGCCATAGCCTTAGTGCAAATACACTCTCCTAAACCTCCCCTCATCTTTGGATCATGTTTTGCATCAACTCCAGCAAGTTGAACCTCCCCTATGATTATTTTTCCATTTGAAACTTATCAAATAAATTTCTGTCTTCTACTCTAGCCATTGGTGATTTACAAAGGAACTCCACTTTCTGTTTGGATTTTTGCCCCCAAACCTTTTCCCCTTCCTAGTCCTTTGAACCCTCAACCAAGATCCATGAAGATCCACTGGTCTTCAGTTCAAACTTTTCAAACTACACGTGCTGCAAGTTTGGACCAGATTTGTCAAATTTGGTGAAATTCATACAAATCCTTTTCCAAAAATTCCAAGTAAAATCAGGCAGCCTCTGGGTGCATTGAGTGGTCACCTCACCAAGTACCAGCTCCAGAAAAAAAATTCTGCTTGCCTAATCATTCTGTCGAACACGTGCAGTGCATTGTCAAATTCAGGTTCAGTAAAGTTCAGAGAACATTTCAGTGCTACTGTCGTTTTCTTCAGAACTTGTTGTCGATCTCGACAGTGCCTCGATGTCGCCTTGCTCCCCGTCCCCTCCCCCTTGTTCCTGCACCGCACGAGCGTCTGGCACCTTGCGGACGTCGGTGACGAGCAGCAGAAGGTGCGCCGCCCCGTGACCGACGCCAGCGGCGGCTTTGCGGCCGCCAGCGAGAGGCGCGGCGCTGACGGCGCCACCCAGCGCCGCCCAAGCCACCGGAGCTCGCCGCATGGCCTTCCACTCCCCAAAACACGCTGCCACTCTCGTCGTGAACCGCAGGGCGCGGAGAGCGCTGTCTGCCGCCGACGTGCCCGTGCGGCCACTCCACCGTGGACCGGCGCCGTTACGCCAAGACCAGCCGAGATTAGCGGGGGAATGACACCAGTAACTTCCACTGATGCTGCCTGGCCACTCAAACCTCCTGCAAACCCACTGCCTCGCCGTAATTGCTCGCCGGAGATTCTCCGTTCACGGCCACCCCGTCGATCCGCCTATAAATAGAGGCCCCGAGCTTCAACTCGAACCCACACCATCCCTGCACTCCACCTAGAGCACGCCCAGCCACTGGAAGAGCCCCGAGGAGGTCTCCTTCCTCGACTCCGGCCGCCGCGACCCGCCACGGGATCCAGCTCGATTCGCTCCCGTGCGTGCGCCTCTGCCTCCCATCTCTTGCCAGTAGCTTCACTATGCATCCCTCCTCCTGACCCGCGCTTCAATTCGAAGTTTGCAGCCCTCGACCGAAGTTCTCCACCATCACCCGAGCCGCCGTCCGCCGGAGAAAGTGTCGCCGTCGACGTGGTGCTCTCCGACGGTCGAGTCCACCACCCACCGACGCGGAAGGACACGCTGAAGCTCTTGGTACCCTCCGATCCTCCTAACTCACCGTGGTTCGACGCCGGCGTCCACCGCAGTCTTCGGGCGCCGGCGAGCTTTTCAAACCTAACATGTGGACCCCGCGTGTCAGCCTCTGTTCAATTCTCCCACGAACCATTTTCTGTTGGCGCCTTCGGGCAAAATACGTTTTCCCTCTTTAGGTAGCGCATTTCTTTCCGAAGCGTTTTCTGGTTTCTCAGTTTAAACCCTGGAACTTTTCTATTTCATTACAGATGGGTCCCTGGACAGAAACCTTTATAACTTTTTAATAAAAAGGAATTTTTGAGTGATTCTTTTTCTGACAGTCTTGAATTTTTGTCTAGTTTTTTATGGGATTTATTTGGAAATTTTTTGGAGAAGTTTCTGTGCACGCGTTGGTTTTCACGTTAGTGCCCGTTTTCGTTATTGCCGTAGGTTCCGGAAGAGGTGACGGAGCCGCGAACTTCGCCGAGCTAGACTCCGACTTCTCTGAACCAGGCAAGCATGTTTGAACCTTTGATATGACAGGTGTTTTGCATGTTTGCGTCAAAGTTTGTGCGTGGCATATGAGTATCGGTGAGTTCCCCGTTGCTTGTGAGGCAACTACCCGCCTTTTTTCCGAAGTCGCGATGATCTCTGGTGAGAGATGGCCAAGTCATGTGGTGACATGAAGGGCAGCAAGGTGGTACTGTTGTAGCATGCCAGCCTTGCGTCATCCGGCAACTTCCGACGTTAACGTGGACGGAGTCACGTTATCGTTCTTTCCCCTTCCGTGCTACCACATGTTTCATTTGCCAGGATGCGGTTTAGTAAGTTGGTAACCTCTTTACGTGTACACACCAAACAGAGGGGCCGGGATGATGGTACCTTGGCCCAGGATTGAAGCCAGTCATCCGGTCAGGGGGCATGGGTGTTTCCGGTTGGGACCGAGAGGGGGGGCACCCCCTTAGAGCGCGCGTATAGAAATTTGATCCCATGCTACACGAGGTTGTAGCCTCCCCGTCTCAAGGTTTTTCTTGAACGTTGCCGAGGGTGATCCCTGGCTTCGGAATATTGAAATGGGTGTGTACTGGTTAGACGTGTTGCTTCCAAAACACCGTAAACGGAACTAGTCCTCGTGACTACTGAAATCCGTTGGCTATGGTTAAGTATAAACTCTGCAGAGTTAACTTCTTCCAAGTCATCGTATCCATGATCACGTAGTGAAATCAGTATACCCATATCTATCCGCGTGGAAAACTTGTCCCCGGTGATCAAACTCAAGTGGTAAACCCAGTTTAAGTATTATTTCTATGGATGAACTAACCTTATATTTATCTTGTACTTGTGATAATTTATACTCTCGAGACTAATGAAAATTTTTGAGCTACAATATAAGCCCTTTACGTGATGTCGCTCAGACGTCCGACTGTGGCATGTTCGACTTTCATTTTCTGTTATAAGCCCTTTATGTGATGTCGCTCAGACGTCTGACTGTGGCATGTTCGTCTTTTATTTTCTTCTATAAGCCCTTTATGTGATGTCGCTCAGACGTCCGACTGTGGCATTATTATTATTCTTGCAGTTTCCTCTCGAGGAGTCATTCAGACACTCGTTTGGCACCAGTATTATTGTTCTGCAGTTTCCTCTCGAGGAGTCATTCAGACACTCGTTTGGCACCAGTATTATTATTTCTGCAGTTTCCTCTCGAGGAGTCATTCAGACACTCGTTTGGCACCAGTATTATTATTTCTGCAGTTTCCGCTCGAGGAGTCATTCAGACACTCGTTTGGCACCCAGCATTTATTATCTCTATGTCTGAACGCACTGGTTAACTTGGTCATATGCTTCATGCTTACATTTGTTATATCTTATGTCCGAACTGTCTTGCGAGTACTTTCATAGTACTCACCTGGCTTGTTGATTTGGCTAGATGTTGACGAAGGTGATCTCTTGGATGAAGAGTTTGATAGCGCGTCCGACGCCTAGAGGAGTCCCAGTCAGTCCTGCGCGATCCCGGATTTTGGTCACTTGTATTATATACGCTTCCGCCGCCCGCAATAAGTCTCCTCGAGCCTCACTCCGACGCTCGAAGAGCTGTAGTCTTCAGGAGCCATATCACTCGCTTCGCGGTGATATTTCCACCACCGTTATTATCGTGAGTTAGTAGTTATGCCACCCTACCCGCCATCTTGTTTTATCGGCGTGCATGTAATAATTTGTTGGGCAGTTTCCGCTCAACTTTGTATTATATTCAGTACTCCTGGTATTTTTCTTCTGTGACCATGATATTGTCTACCAGTGAGAAGGAATTCTTCCTTACTGGTCCGTAAAAGGGATTGGTCTCTCAATAATTATATTATTGAAAAACCGGTCGTGACAGATATGCTGCGAAAAGCATCTGTCTCGGAGGAACATTGATGGGTACGGTGGTTGAGAAGATTCTGTCCATGAAGAACGGATTGAATGAAGCCTTTACGAGCCTGCTAAGAGGCTTTGCGGTTTGCGATATAATTTTTTCCAACTGTACCTTAAGCGCAAAATGCACCTGTGTATAGACAGTAGCCCCTGAGACTCAGATTGCCTTCCCAAGGGTGGCGTTCGGAGGATCAAAAAGATATGCTCAGGTAACAATCTGATGTAATTGGAACACAGGCTGTTTCCTCCTTGGCGACTGTCTGGACTACGGAGGTAGCCGAACTGCAGCGGAAGCTTGATGTGGCAGCGGATGACATTGTGTTAATCAATATGCCTCTGGACGAGTCGCAAGGTATGTATTCGGAGCAGCCTGTACACATACATATTTGTAATATAAGCATGACGCTGAAAGTTGCATACTGGGATATGCATGGATGCAGATGGTGCCGCCGCCGTTGAGATTCTTTGGGCGGAGCTGGCCTGGGCCAAGGAGCAGTCGCGGTTTAGTAATGCGGCTGCCGAAAAGGCATCGGCTGAATTAAAGGCCGAACAAGCTGCTCGGCGCCAAGACGAGGAGAAAATATCCACGATGGCGCTCGAACTGAAAAATGCTACTACCCGCTGTGAATTCCTTGAGAAGGAGAATCAAGCCAAAACGGCTGAACTTGACCAGGCCTTACGAGAGGCGAGTGAAGCGCGGTCTAAATCCAGAGCAGCCCGTGAGGAGATCCGGCAAGCTGCCGAGATTGCGGCCGGTAAGCCCATTTTGCTGCAGACTAAGTTCAGCGATCCGAACTATGCTCAGCTTAACCAAGTGTGGATTTCTCAGGACGAGTTTTTAGACTTGCCGAAGAGATCTTCCGATGTGGCGCAGTTTTACCAAGCGCAAGAGGGGTATGCAACGGAGAAGCTTTTTTGGTCACAATTTGATGCGTCAAAGTGCCCTCTTTTCCTTAATGAACAGATGTCCCAATGGGCCGAGATTCATAGGATATCCGGCGCTGCCATGAAGAACGTCATAATCCGAATGTGGCCGACTGAGCCTGTTTCGAATAGCTACTTCGGCTTGGTGCAGCGGTTTGTTGATGCGGTGCCACGTATCAACGTTCTGAGGCGGTCGGCGTGCATTGAGGGTGCACGGATGGCCTTTGCCCGTGTCAAGACATACTGGGGGAAGATGAAGGCCATCGATGTTGCAGCAAAGAGTCCGCCCAAGGGCAAGGACCATCACGCACCAGAGCATTATTTTGAAGATGTCTTAGAGGCTGCCCGCTTGATAGAGGGTCAATGCTGGAAAGACATAGTATTCGAGTGAGGTGTAAGGGAATTATAAAAGACAATTTTATATTTAATCTATTTTTAAGTTTTGCTCGAAAGCCTTTTGTTCCTCCTGTGCGGTCGTTTTTATATAATCTGAAAGTTTTCCAGTCGTTGGCTTTAGCCCCCTCGTAGGAAGTACGGGGGTGTTTGGAAAAGCATTTGATCACTCTTGACCCAACGTCTTGGTCCATGAAGGAGGTGACAATGCGGCAAAAAAGGCAATCAGACTATAGGGCGTTAACACTTTCACTTAGCCATAGCAGTTTTATGGTGGGTCTATGATATGGCCCCTGGTATGTACGCGGCTTATTTTTAGTACGATGCGCTGTACAGATGATCTGAAAAAGATCCTTCGTATAACACGGAGAGAATCGCTAACGATTCCGATAAGTCATCGAGTGGTTGACCAGGTCTCGCTGCATCATGACAGTCAGTTTTCGGCTTTCTCTACTGAGGTGCTTGACCAGATGAACCGGAAGCACAATCGCAGTAGTTCTCCCTTTACTACCCTAGCCGATAGAGCGGAACGTAGGGTAGCAAGCACAGGAGCCGAGCAACCCAACTATTGACCCAAGACACGATTCGGAGCTGATGCATATAAGGCCGGACTTGCGATGCCGAAGTATGCTATAAAGCTGTTCGGACTTCCCGGCAACTCATTTGTTCCCATACCGAGCCCCTGGCGAGTTATGCTGAGGTGTGTGTGTGTGAAACAACCATAGGAGCAAAAATTCGGGTCGATTAATAAAAACTCGATACTGGACACTGATTACGTGTACTGGGAGCTGAGTGATGTGCCAATTATTATATAAATAACAAAGCCGCAACCCTGGCTATCTGACGTGCCAGGGGTCGAAGGGTGAGGAAAAAGGCACTTTACAGGCTCGGAATAGAGAGCTCGGTCTGCAAAAGGTTACTTTGGACCTCCTGTCGCACGTCTGCGCCGCCTGTCCTCGGTTAGGGGATTCCTTGACAGGAATAACCCTTGGATGATTGTACTAACCCGAACTCTGATAGAGTCCTTGGGGTGACCGGCCCTTGAGCTACCTATGGAGGGGATAATAAAAAGGAAAAACGGGCAGTTAGAAAAGTAGGAGGGTGGGTGCAGGCACACCCATGTTGTGCTTCCGCCGGTGCCCAGGGTATCTCAAGTGCATAATTATGTATGCGCGGTACCCACTTCGAAGGCATATCGGGTGAACGGCGGAAGCCGACTTGCTAGTACAATATGGACATTGATCGGTCCTGTTGAATGGAGACCGGCGGCGTGATGGCCGACGTTGTATGCGGCATGATAAAGCCACTGTGTAGTTCGGCTGAGGTAGCCGTAGTATGATCTCCTGTAAGGAGGGAATGTTTCGTGCGCTCACCTCTAGGGGTGTGTGTCACGCATACCATGTTTACTGTTTTTGCTTCGGGGGAAATTGCTTCTGACCCCGGTATTTGGTTGGTGGATCTCTTCGTCGTCCCTATCGCCGGGCGGCCTCCCCCCCTGTGTTCGGCATTGAGCTTGCCGGCGTGCTTGAAGATCCAACAACTTCTGTTGGTATGATTAGCTGGTTTATCGGGGTGGCCGTGAATCTGGCAGGGTTGATCCAATATCCTGTCTAGATTGGATGGTCCGTCCCTATTTGCCTTGAATGGCTTTTTCCATTGATCGGATTTGGGACTGCTGAATGTCGCGTGATCTTTCATTATCATTGCGACTTTTTTGTTTGTTGCATCGTGGTTTGCCATTGCCGTCTCGGATTTCGGAAGTTCTCGGGTTGCAGGCGCTGTTGCTTCTATGAACGAGTCAGTTGTGTTGTCCCGCGCAAAAGCGGGTCATTAGAGCTGTAAGGGATGTCATGGATTCAGGTCTTTCTTGGCCGAGGTGGCGGGCAAGCCACTCATCCTGGGCGTTGTGTTTGAAGGCTGCATGGGCTTCCGCCTCAGGACAGTAGACGATTTTGTTCTTTTTAACTAAGAACCTAGTCCAGAGCTTCCTGGCTGAATCTCCAGGCTGCTGGACAATGTGACTTAAGTCATCGGCATCCGGTGGCCGAACATATGTTCCTTGGAAGTTGTCGCGAAAGGCGTCTTCCAAATCTTCCCAGCTGCCAATAGAATTTTTCGGCAGACTATTTAACCACTACCGAGCTGGTCCTTGAGTTTAAGTGGTAGGTATTTGATGGCATGAAGGTCATCTCCACGGGCCATGTGTATATGGAGGAGGAAGTCCTCAATCCATACTGCGGGATCCGTTGTTCCGTCGTATGATTCGACATTCATGGGTTTAAACCCGTCTGGGAATTCATGCTCCATTACTTCATCTGTGAAGCAAAGAGGGTGTGGGGCACCTCTATACTGGGCCACACTGCGACGTACCTCCGACGGAATGTGTTTGCAGTTTTTTGCCTGGACGTGGCTAGGTTTGTCACGTCCAAATAGGGATCCGTCGTCGTGTGTCGAGGCACATCCTCGTGATCCATAGATCAATCTTGTGTGTCCTGCTCTACTGTACAAGTCCCGTCGGAGGTCGTATATACAACCCCAAGCTGTTTTATTCCTGCCTTTACGGCGAGGTGGGGCGGTCTGGTGTTCGGCTTGAGTTGCCGCTTTATCCTGACCACGTGGCGGTCGGTCGGCCGCGTTGTGCGATCATGGTACGGGCTCCCGCTCCTTGTTATTGAACTGAGGTACCAATTTGCGCTTCGGGTAATTTTTGGCTGGGCCATTGAGGCCGTATTCTTCAGCGGTCAGGACTTTGGTCCATCTATCATTGAGCAGATCTTAGTCAGCCTGAAGCTGCAGCTGCTTCTTTTTCAGGCTCCTTGCAGTGGCTATTAGCCGGCGTTTAAAGCGCTCCTACTCGAGAGGTTCTTCAGGCATGATGAATTCTTCATTGCCGAGCCTCTCCTCCTCCTCGGAGGGCGGAAGATAATTACTATCCTCCAAGTCTTTGTGTATGGCCTGTTCATCGGGGCTAACGTGCCCGTCCTCCCGTCCATCCTGTTCGGACATTGCCCCGACAGGGTCTTCATTGTCTTCTGCTCCGTCCGGAGTATTATTTTCTCCGGTTCCGATGTTGTTGTCTTTTGTACGATGTGACTTAGACCGGTGCCGCTAACGCCGGTGCCGGGGCTGTGTCTCAGGAGGTTTGTTCTTAACTGGATCCTCCGTGGGGTTGTTTTTAGTTTCTTTAGGTGTATCCACCACGTACACGTCATATGAAGAGGTGGCCATCCAGTGTCAGGTAAGCGGCGGGTTTTGGCCCTGCTCCTTGTCGGCATTGTCGTCCACACCGTCGATGTCATCGGAGCTGTAATCAAGCACGTCGATTAAGTCTTCGACAGTGGCTATGAAGTGGGTGGCGGGTGGGAAGCTGAATTCTCCCCCATCATCCACCTCCAGTTCAAACCGAACATAATTCGGCTGTGAGTCACCCACCAGGGACAGATTTTTTAATGAGTTTAGCACATCACCGAAGGGCGAGTGTTGGAAGATGTCTACGGCGCTAAACTCAAAGATCGATAAACGATCAAGTTCGGCCTCCGCGGATGCAAATGGCTCGGAAATTATGACCAGAGACGAGTCCGGAGTTCCGGTGACAAAGACGTCGTGTGACTTTAGGTCTATGTTCGGCTCCAACGCTGTGGAATCTGTGGCCTCTGCGGTGGCGTTGAGCCTTCTGTCCTTGGATGGCACAATATGCTCCGGATCTACGACCAGAGCAGTTACACGAGCAATCTCCTGGATGCGGTCTGATGACAGATTTAGGCCATGTTCATCGGGGTGACCAGGAGCGATCGCCGCGGTCTCGAATCCAGCGAATATCAAGTCTCCACGGATGTCCGCGACGTAATTCAAGCCCCCGAATCTGACTTGACGGCCAGGGGCGTAGCTGTCGATCTGCTCCAGAAGGCCAAGCGACTTGGCCCGCAGTGCAAAGCTGCCGAATATGAAGATCTGTCCGGGGAGGAAGGTTTGTCCTTGGACAGCATTGTCATTGACGATTGAAGGGGCCATCAAACCTTTCGGGGACAACACAGTGGAACTATCAGTGAAAGCACCAATGTCGGTGTCAGAACAGGCAGATCTCGGGTAGGTGGTCCCGAACTGTGCGTCTAAGGTCGATGGTAACAGGAGACAGGGGACACGATGTTTACCCAGGTTCGGGCCCTCTCTATGGAGGTAATACCCTACTTCCTACTTGATTGATCTTGATGAATATGAGTATTACAAGAGTTGATCTACCATGAGATCGTAATGGCTAAACCCTAAAAGTCTAGCCTGTATGACTGTGGTAATGAGTATATCCTCCCTCTGGACTAAGTCCTCTGGTTTATATAGACACCATGAGGATCTAGGGTTACACAAGGTTCGTTACAAGGAAAGGAATCTACATATTTGGTCTCCAAGCTTGCCTTCCATGCCAAGGAGAGCCCATCCGGACACGGGTGCAGTCTTCGGTCTTCGCATCTTCACAGCCCATCAGTCCGGCCCATGGCTAATAGGCCGGACGCCCGAGGACCCCTTAGTCCAGGACTCCATCACCGGGCGCACTTGGTGTCGCCTCCGTCGTACGCGGTGGCAGTCGCCTCCTCTGACGGTGTTCATATATGTTTCTCTTCTGTTTAGATCGCTTTTATTTGATCTCCTCCAAGAAGTAGTCCAGGATGTGGATTGGATTCTTTCCTGTGCTTCACTATGACTATTTGTTTTTCTTCTCGGTTCTTGGTGTTCCTGCTAAAGCAATTGATTTGTGAGAAATAGAACTGAACTGAATCACCTTATTTGCACTCGATTTCTCTATTTGTCTAGCCCAGCGATGTGTATGGAGTCCAATGTTGAAGATTGTCAGAGTTGCATTTGTTCTTGTCGAGGACATGCCATTCGTCGCTTCCTTCCCGTGTTCTTTGTTGGCCTCGTCTGTTAGGCTGATCCCCTTTTCTCCGTGGCCAAATCGCTTGAGTGGAGAGCAAAGGGCTGATAACGTGTAAACAGAGAAACGAGAGAGAGAGAGAGAGAGAGAGCAAATGATGGAATGAACAGTCTTCTCATTGATTGAAGATTAGGGGTATATACCCAGTACAAAGGCGGTTTACAAAGGGGCAGTTGCCAAACAGACAACCGAAATAGCAAGGATTAACCTATTAATTAACTTAATTAATTAACTCCTAACAGGCCATCCGCTCGCAAGTTCAAGCTAGAGATACCCGAGAAGTATGATGGGAGGCTGAACCCGGTAGAGTTCTCGAGCATCTACACCATCGCTGTTCAGGCTGCCGGGGGAAGAGATGAGAAGATGTTCGCCAACTACTTACCTTTGGCAGTCAAGTCCAATGTGAGGTCTTGGCTTATGCACCTGCCGGAGAACTCCATTTCAACATGGGCTAACCTATGCCATGAGTTCATTGGCGCCTTCACGGGCGGCCATCAAGAACCAGGACGGCCCAACAACATGCAACTTCTCCAACAGAAAGATGGAGAGACTCTACGCAATTATTAGAAGAGATTCAATAGAGTCCACAGAAATATCCCATATATCCACCCGGCGGGTGTGATAGCTGCCTTCCAATCCAATGTGCGCAACTGTAGGATACATTCCGAGATGAATGTTCGGTTTCCCAAGACGGTGAAGGAGCTTTACACCTTGGTGGACAAATGCGCTCGGTGGAGGAGGGAAGGGAACTCCCTGGAGAGGAAGAATGCATCGACATCGACTCAGAGGATGACGACGAATCTACTAGCGAGAAGAAGAAGAACAAGAAGCGCAACAAGAGGCTCAAAGATAAGGCAGTGATGAGTGTCGAAGGATCGGGCATGCCTAGTACCGGCGAGAAGGCCAAGGCCGAAGCCCCCGGCAAGGAGGTTGCCATGTGCACTGACTATCAGGAGGCTGCGGCTACCGAGAAGGCTGGGAAAGGCGATGGGCCGTACTGCAAGATTCATGGAACCAACGGCCACGACCTCCAACAGTGCCATCAGGTTGAGAAGCTCGTCATGGGGCGGAGGGATGAATATGAGAAGCGTGAAAAGGAAAAAGGTCAGCATGGCACTAGCGGGAAGGGCCGAGACAGTGTAGCAAATCTCCCCATCAAGGCTCTTCGGAACCAATGAAAACCCGCCAGGGGCCAAGAGAAGGAGGGTTGCAATAATGAGAGTGATGAAGGGGATGGAGAGGAAACCAGTGAGCAGGAATTGCAGAAGGCCACTAACGCCCTATGCATTGATGGGGGTGCATCTATACACTCCTCTCACTGCTAACTTAAATGGTGGCCGTGTGAGGTTAATGCCATGGAGCCAGCGGCAGAGTCTCGGAAGCTGCTCAAATGGTCACGCACGCCCATCATCGTTGACGGAGAGGACCATCCTGACCGCACCACTATGGTAGGGTGTTTTCCGTTGTTGGTCTCACCAACAATTCGCAACATCAAAGTCACAAAGATGTTGGTTGACGGCGGGGCCGGGTTGAAACTGGTCTCCGCAAAGGTTATCAGCAAGCTTCAGATAGCAGAGGAAGAACTAAAGGTCATGGGCACGTTTCAAGGAGTCAATCCCGGCAGGATTCATCCTAACGGAAAGATCACCTTGCCGGTGACATTTGGGGGAGAATTGAACTACCGGACTAAGAAGGTTGTGTTTGATGTGGTCGACCTCTCCCTGCCCTACAATGCGATCCTTTGACGCCTAGATCTAGAAAAATTCATGGCGGCATCCCACTATGCCTACAACTCTTTGAAGATTTCAGGGCTTGTAGGAGTCATTTCCATTCCATCAGACGAGAAATACGCAATCGTTTTTGTGGATAAGATGTACCAGGACGCAGCCACGGCAAAGGCAGCAGTAGCAACAGTCCCCGCCAAGGAAAACAAGGGAAAGAAGAAGGATCGCAGGCACACCAGCAAGGAATCCAGTAAGCGTACATCTTCGGAGAGCGCTGCGCCTGTTGATGACTTGCCGGAGAGTTCCAACAGCAAGAGATCCAAGGTTGCTGCACCACATGTGAAAAAGGTCCCGGCAGGGCTGGCTGGCATAGATGGTACCTTCACTATCAGCACCACCCTTGATGACAAATAGGAAAGCGCGCTCGATGCCTTCCTGCGGGCGAATATCGATGTCATGGGATATCAGCTGCCCCCTATGGGACCGGGAGGCCCCTTGCTGGTTCGGCAGGGGGACGTCACGTTGCACAAAGAGCAAACCAGCGTACGGTAGCACGGCAGAGAGAACACAAGCAATTACCCAGGTTCGGGCCGCCGCGAGGCGTAAAACCCTACTCCTGCTTTGGTGGATTGATGGTGGAATGGAGGTGGTGAAGCATAGTACACTTGCCCGGCAAGGGTTGCCTTAGGACAGTAGCGACTACGCGCGTATGGGGGTGTGGGTTCATCAACTTTCTAACCCTTCCTACGGGTGCCATGGGCCTCCTTTTATATATCAAGGGGTCACCAGAATGGCAAAGTAGTCATTATGCACTAATATGATAACAGAGAGTGCTATCGTACCTACCTCTGTGGGCTGACAGGGCGCATTAAATGCACCGCTTAGTGTCACTGGTTGCCCGGCAAGGCTTGCCGGGCTATCTTGCCAGCTCCGCGGCTATTCTCTTGACACGTCGCAGGACAGGTGTCATCTATGGGTTTCTTCTGTAGGAAATGTCTGCCATGTGGCGAATGGCTGCCACTTAATCACCTTGCGGCTTGACACCGCATTGATCGACGACATGGGTCATGGCTGAGTGGTTGGTGAGGTGGTTTTGCCTCCTCGAGCCCCGGCAGGCCTTGCCAGGGCGCCTCGGGCGCCTGCTTCTAGAGCTGGCCTGGCCCCTTGCCGGGCTCGCCTGCCCGGCAAGGGAGGCCCTTCTCTTGTCGATACTCTGCTTCTCCAGCTTGATCTTCGTCTCTCTGGGTTGCATGCTGGTTCTTCAAATATCTTGGTTCTTTGATCTTTGACTTGGGCTGGTGCTTCAATCTTGCTCTTGTGCGTGTGCATAGTCTGGGCAACAGACCCGGGGTTTGTTGCACCGACAGAAGCCCCCTGGTCCTGCCCCGAAGGCGCTGCTGAGCGTCATCGGGGTAGGGCCTAATAAGTGCACAGGCAGGGTTACTGAAGGGGTGGCCCTTGAGGTCTTCATTGTTGCTTCATCAGCCTTGATTTTGGGCCAGTTTCCCGTTTCCCCGCGCGTGGTTTAAAGCCAATAGTTGTGGGGCCGCTCCAGGGATGGCCCATGAATTAGTTCAACGCACGGGGTAGAAACTGGCAATTTACTCTTCCCACAACGCGCCCTTATCCTTGGCCATGTATGCTGCATGCATCACGCGGGGGTAGGTAACAGAGGCGCGTGGCGCGGGAGAGCATCATGGTGAGGGCCCGGTCGTCTTGACTTGGCGGAAGAGGACGATGGCCGCCCGTTGACGGAGCAGCTGCCCTTCCCGCCTGGCCTATTGTCACACCCTGATTTTCATGCCACAACACTTAAGCTAATAAATCATGATAAATTGTGGTTTGACAAAAACCTTTGACTGTTTGGTCTTTGCTTGATTTGATTTTTGTCTGCTGTTTGCAAGTGCTCTAAAAATCAAATAAATCCTCCAACTCTTATACTCCTTCTCCTTGATCAAAAACCTTGCCCAATGTTCATGCATGTGTGTAGGACATAAAAATAATTTCTTGCATAAATATTTTGGCCAAAAAGTATTTTCTAAATTAGGTTTTCCAAAAACCCCTGAATTGAGACTTGAACTACAAGTACTTAATTAATGGTGTGAAAAATCTTTCGAAAGGTATATTTGAAACCTATTAGGTATAGGACTCCCATAAACCACAAAAATATAATTTTAAAAGTTATTTTCCTATTTTATTTAAAGGCTTTTTCTTAAGGACAGAAATGGTCTTTAATAGGTTAAAATTATTTTAAAGCTTCAAAAATATTTGAGAAAGATCAGGGAAACTCAGTGGACATATATTTTCCATATATAAGAGTTTCAGCACATGGTCATGTTGAAATTATTGGTCAAACCCCTCAAAAACCCTTTCTGGATATTTCAAGCTTTTGAAATATTTACAAAGGAAATTTTATTCATTAATTCCAAGAAAATTCTAGCATGTCACATATGACATATTTGATGATCTTGCAAAGCCTCATTCCTTGATTATCAAGAAAACATCATCAAACCCTCTCAAAACCATTTCTATCCTTTTCCAAGTTTGAACAACTTTGCACTGCCAAAGATGTCCAAATGGTCTCAAACTTGGTGCACATGCTCAAATGGTGTAATAATGCTTCTAGACCAAATGGCACAAGTTGGAGAGAAGAATATCATAATCAAACTGTTCTAAAACCCTTCCTGTCCAGAACCAAATTTGAACAACTCTACATTGCCATGTGTGTCCTTTTGATCTGAATTTTTGTGGACATGTTCAAATCCTCAAACGATGACAGTACACCAAGTTGTGCATCAAGGAGATATATTTTCATGACTAAATCTTGGAAAAGCCATTTCTGTTGATTTCTAGGGTTTACCAAAGTTACATTGGCCACTTTGCCGAAATGAGCTCAAATTTGGTGGAACACCCTAATTATATGTTCCATTTCACCCTGTTAATTCTCATGTCAAGTGGAATCCATTTGCTTGACCAAACTAGCATCAACCACCTTCTGGCAGAATTTCAAAACTCATGTTTTGGCCATTTCCACTTGTCTCCATGAGCTGAAACTCTTCCCACAACCTCTCCTAGCCCCCTCTACTCCTTTTGTGCTTTCCAGCCCGAGGGGCAATGAGTAACGGGGGCAGGGACCCAATTTTCTTCCCTGGACAACAGTTTTCCCTCTCTCTCTCAACCCCACCTCTCCTCCAGTGGCTCCCCAGGGCATCCAATGCCACTGTCCCATTGTTTACTCTCCCCTGCAGCTGCCAGACACAAGTGGACGCGCTGGTGCACATGAAAAGCCGCGGACGCCGGCCAAAGACGCGCTCTGGAGCACGTCATCGCGCTCTTGACCGTTGACGCCGTGTCCCCCGACCGCCTCGAGCCTCCCCCTTGCGCCAGTCGAGGTCCTCGACGTCCGCAACACGATAGCCGTGCAGGCCCCCTCCTCTCCCCCTCTCTCTCACCCCCTGCTGCCATGCCCGACGCCGCCCAGCTCGGCCAATGGGCGCATGAGCTCGGGACCCTCCTGGAACACGCCCCGCTTCCCCTTTCCTCCTCCCTCGACCTGGTCCACGCCCACGAGTGCCCCAGACACGACCAGGGGCGCCAATATAGCCCTGGTGTTGCCCAGCTCGAGACCATGGACGCGGTCCGCGGGACAACTTCGCCCCCTCCTCATCTGGCCTTCCCGACCCCGCTTCGAGCTCACGATTCCACTCACCGCCCTCCCATCTTTCTCCTAAACCTCTCACTTGCCCTCCAGAGCCGCCCCTCGCTTCTTATGGCCGCCATGGCCGCCGCTGCCCTTCCATCAAATTCAGCCGAGCCCAAGCTCTTCTCCCCTCTCCTCTCTTCACCTGAGCAAGGCGGAGCTCCCAACCTCTTCCCCTCGTCCGAGGGTGCGCTGCAGCGCCGTGCCCCAACCTCGCCGTCGCCTCCATCCGCTGCGGGTGATGCACCGCTCGCACCCGACCGCCCCAGCAGTAGTGGCGCACCTCGGCGGGTGCGGCATGTTCTCCTAAATCCATCGGTGTGCTGGGCGTCACCAAAGGTGGCCGGTGCCACTGGGGAGAGCGCCGGCGCCGGTCGGCCTCGCCTCCTTTGTTTCCCGTCGTGCCGCGCGGGAGGTTGAAGGCGACCTCACTACATAAAAAAAGACACATCCGTGACATTTTGGGCCGAACGAATTTTTTTTGTCATACATATGACACTTCTATGACGATAATTGTGACAAAACCCGGTATCATCATAGATGTGGTGGGCTCCTACTTCTATGACAAAAAATCATGATAGAAAATGGGCTTTTTGTCCTGGGCGGGCCGGAGACGCAGCTGCATGACATTCTTTGGGCCGTCCATGACGGAAAAAACCGTGGTAGAAGCGAGGGCGAGGAAAATTTCGGGGAGTTCCCGGTTACGGTGGGAGGTCGGGGGCCGAGCGATGCGCGTTTCTCTCATACACGTACGCGCGTGTGTGCGAGGCGTTGGCTCTAACTAAACCCGAGCGAGGCGTTGGGCTCTAACTGAACCCGAGCGATTGCACTGCAGGCTACGCGTTACTGAACCCGAGCGATCGATCGATGGCTGTTAACTGAACCCGATCGAGCGATTCCTTCACTACTGCTGCTAACTAAAGCCGATCGATGCTGCCTCTGGGACGAACAGTGAGCGTTGCGGGGGGGGGGGGGGTTGGATGAACAGTGAGCGGTGGTGTTGCCTCTGGATGAACAGGACCCCGGGGTGTGGTGGAGGGCTGGATGAACAGTAGACGGTGGAGGGGAGCCCGTGGAGGGGTGGTTGAACAGGACCCCGTGGTGTGGAGGGATGGATGAACAGGAGACGGTGGAGGGGTGCCCGTGGAGGGGTGGTTGAACAGGACCCCGTGGTGTGGAGGGCTGGATGAACAGTAGACGGTGGAGGGGTGGTTGAACAGTAGCCGGTGGAGTAGCGCGCGGTGGAGGCTGGATGAGCAGGAGCCCGTGGAGGCTGGAGGAGGTCGACGGTAGCCCGTGGAGGCTAGAGGAGGTCGACGGTGGAGATGAACAGTATCCCGTGGAGTCCCGTTTTGCGGTTTGCACACCCCTCCCGATGAGTACTCTTCCGATGGAAGTCGGTCGTTGACCAAATTGACCATGCCGTGCCGAGAGCACCATGGCGGTGGACAACGGTGAGGCCTAGGAAGGGGACGACACGGAGGCAGGGAAGACTCGGCAGTTGTTTCCCACGTGGAGGGGAGTACGACTGTACGAGGGTTTACTGGTTTGTCTGCCATCGCCGGAGAATAACAGCGGGTGTGGGTGACTAGAGGTGTAACACCCCGGATGTAACTTTCCATATTTGTAGCTCCAACTCTTGCCATTTTCGGCTATGTGTTATGATATTCCCTTCGTGGTCGGGTTTTGTTTTTCGTTTGCATTTTGTTCATGTCATGCATCTCATATCATGTCATCATGTGCATTGCATTTGCATACGTGTTCGTCTCTTGCATCCGAGCATTTTCCCCGTTGTCCGTTTTGCAATCCAGCACTCCCACCTCCTCCGGCGCACTCCTCTTGTTTATTTTCGTGAGCGGGTGTTGAACGTTCTCGGAATGGACCGAGGCTTGTCAAGTGGGCTTGGTATACCACCGGTAAACCACCGGTCAAGTTTCGTTCCATTTGGAGGTCGTTTGGTACTCCAACGGTTAACCGGGTAACCGCAAAGTCCTTTTGTGTTTTCCAGAAACCCCCCCTCTCTAAACAGGACAAAACCCCTCTGTCACTTCCATGCTCTAGGTCGTTCGATCACGATCGTGTGGGCGAAAACCGCACTCCATTTGGAGTCTCCTAGCTCCCTCTAGCTATATATATGTGAGACCCCCCGAAATTTCCGGATCCCCGAAACCCTAGCCTCTCCCTCCACGCGCCGGACGTGTCCGCCCGGCGCCGGACGAAACCCGCCGCCGCACCCGACCAACCAGGACGCGCCACATCACCGCCGCCAGCCGCCCTCTCTCTCCTCCATCGCGCGGCCCGCCGAAGCCCGTTCCCGGCCCCCGCGGCCCGGGACGCCGCCGCCTCCTCCCACAGCTCGCCCGTCCACGCCTGTCGTCGTCTTCGGCGGCTCCGGCCACCCGCGCCGCCGCCCGCGGTCGCCGCCCCGCGGGCACCCGTTCCCCGCCGCCGCCTCGCATCTCCTCAGCTGCGCCTCCCCGCGCCCCTCCCCGAGCTACGGACGCCGAAGCCGCGCCGCGTCGTCCTTCCCCTCGCCGTCGTCTCCCTGCTCTGGCCAGCTCCATCGCTGGCGAG
This sequence comes from Aegilops tauschii subsp. strangulata, assembly GCF_002575655.3. Classification (NCBI taxonomy): domain Eukaryota; kingdom Viridiplantae; phylum Streptophyta; class Magnoliopsida; order Poales; family Poaceae; genus Aegilops; species Aegilops tauschii. Next base: position 214,974,228 of record NC_053038.3, read on the forward strand.
CTTCGGCCGATCCGATCTGAACAAAGCCTAGGGTTGACTTTCTCCACTCATCTAAAATTTCTGTCCTAATATATTTACAGTACATGCACCTGTTCATCGCATCATAACTCTCTGCATATAGCTCCGTTTCGCGCGTGTAATATGTCAAAATGTTCGTCTCGTGATGCTCTTCATTTTGTTCCATCGCAGCATGTTCATTTGAGTCCATCTTGATGCCCAAATCTCTGGTGTACGAGTGCTAGTTGCTGTTAACTGCTGTTACTTATCGGAACTTGAGGATTTGTTATTTTTGTTGCATTTAATCTGTGCATCTTATGGGCATGAGCTCTACATGTGTTTTGTTTTATGCCATGCCATCTTTACAGAGGTTTATGCCATGTATTTTTGTGATCTCTGTGATGACTAGTACAAGCATGCAAACTAGGCTCCGTAATGTTTCTGATTTCAGAGACTTGGTAATTTTACCAAGTCTGTGACTGCTGTTATTTTGTTGCTATGTATCCATGTGGTTACATAGAGATCCATGCTTATTTTGGTGATTTTCAGTAATGATGTTTTGTAGATATTGTTGTAATAGGTCCATTCATGCCCTTGTTTGCAATTATGGAGTGCCATAGCATGACTCAATCTTGCTCTACTTTTGCTATAAAATATTTCTGGCAGATTGTTAACATGATATTCAATTTTGCCAAGCTTGTTGTAGTTGTTTCATACATGCTATGAACTTGCTCTTGCCATGGATAGCTTCATAAACATGCCATCTTTCTGTAGGTATGCTTGTTTTGTCATGCATTGCTTTGTGTTGAGTGAATCAAGCTCACAAAGATGCCTTCATATTTCTGATAAGTCCGAAACCTGTTAACGGAACTTGCTATGTTTACATGGTTGCCATCATATCTTCTGGTCCTTTTTGGATTATGGTCAGTAAGGGACTTTTGTCATATGCATTTAGAAGAATACTTCCGTTAATTGTGTTGCCATGTTAAGTTCCTGTAGCATGTTGATTTCGTTCTCTGAACATTGCTACCTGATGCTGTTTCAGGCATGTCCAGTAATTTCACCAAGTCTGTGAACCTGATATCTTTTGCACTTTTGCAATGCTTGTTTCAGCCTGTTATGTTGTGATCTAGCCATAGCTCAGTGTTCATGGTTTGTCAAGAATCTACTGTAGATTACTTCCATATGCTTTGTTGCTACGTTGGAGTGTTGTAGCATTGTTACTTGTTGCATTCTAAGTGCTATCATGCTGTTAATCGCAGATTCGTGTCATTCTTGTTTTGCTTGCCATTTGCAAACCGTGCATCCGTTTCCGGTGTTCTTTCTATCGATTTCAACCGAAATCATCTCATCTTTCCAGTGGCATGCTTGGTTTGCCAAGTTACTTCCTTGTTCATCATTTTTCGTCCGGAGCACGCATATGCATCGCATATCATATCTTGCATATCATACATGTTTTGCATCATGTTGCTTGTGCATCTTCCGTGTTTGATTGTGGTTCCGTTGCTTGTGTTCTTGTTTTGGGTAGAGTCAGGAGACGAGTTCGTGAACGAGCAACCTGTTGAGTACGCTTACGAGGATCAAGCTTTCGACAACTCTGAGAACCTTGCAGGCAAGATGACCATACCCCCGAAATCACTTCTATCTTTGCTTTGCTAGTTGTTCGCTCTATTTGCCATGCTGCGCTACCTATCACTTGCTATATCATGCCTCCCATATTGCCATGCCAGCCTCTAACCATCCTTTCCTAGCAAACCATTGTTTGGCTAAGTTACCGCTTTTGCTCAGCCCTTATTATAGCGTTGCTAGTTGCAGGTGAAGTTGAAGTTTGTTCCATGTTGGAAGATGGATATGTTGGGATATCACATTATCTCTTATTTAATTAATGCATCTATATATTGGGTAAAGGGTGGAAGGCTCGGCCTTATGCCTGGTGTTTTGTTCCACTCTTGCCGCCCTAGTTTCTGTCATACCGGTATTATGTTCCTTGAGTTTGCGTTCCTTACGCGGTTGGGTGATTTATGGGACTCCCTTGACAGTTCGCCTTGAATAAAACTCCTCCAGCAAGGCCCAACCTTGGTTTTACTATTTGCCACCTAAGCCTTTTTCCCCCGGTCTTTCGCGAGCCCGAGTGTCATCTTTATTTTAAACCCCCGGACCAGTGCTCCTTCGAGTGCTGGCCCAAACTGGGTGATGTCCGGCGCCCCCAGAGAAACCAGGGTCTATGCCAACCCGACGTCTTGCCCATCCGGTGTGCCCATAGAACGAGATATGTGCAGCTCCTATCGGGATTTGTCGGCACATTCGGGTGGCTTTGCTGGTCTTGTTTTACCATTGTCGAAATGTCTTGTAAACCGGGATTCCGAGACTGATCGGGTCTTTCCGGGAGAAGGTTTATCGTTCGTTGACCGTGAGAGCTTATAATGGGCTAAGTTGGGACACCCCTGCAGGGTATTATCTTTCGAAAGTCGTGCCCGCGGTTATGAGGTAGATGGGAATTTGTGAATGTCCGGTTGTAGAGAACTTGTCACTTGACCCAATTAGAATACATCAACCGTGTGTGTAGCCGTGATGGTCTCTTCTCGGCAGAGTCCGGGAAGTGAACACGGTTTGAGTTATGAATGACGTAAGTAGGAGTTCAGGATCACTTCTTGGCCATTACTAGATGATGACCGTTCCGTTGCTTCTCTTCTCGCTCTCTTTTGCGTATGTTAGCCACTATATATGCTTAGTGCCTGCTGCAGTTCCACCTCATAACACCATCCTTTTCTATAAGCTTAAATAGTCTTGAGCTCGCGGGTGTGAGATTGCTGAGTCCTCGTGACTCACAGATACTATTAAAACAGTTGCAGGTGCCGACGATGCCAGTGCAGATGATGCAATTGACCTCAAGTGGGAGTTTGATGAGGAACGTGGTCATTACTATGTGTCTTTTCCTGATGATCAGTAGTGGAGCCCAGTTGGGACGATCGGGGATCTAGCATTTGGGGTTATCTTTTTTTTCATTTGGATTCGACCGTAGTCGGTCTATGTGTGGATTTTGGATGATGTATGAATTATATTTATGTATTGTTTGAAGTGGCGATTGTAAGCCAACTCTCGTTATCCCATTCTTGTTCATTACATGGGATTGTGTGAAGATGACCCTTCTTGCGACAAAACCACAATGCAGTTATGCCTCTAAGTCGTGCCTCGACACGTGGGAGATATAGCCGCATCGTGGGTGTTACAAGAGCGATGGCTAGGCCAGCGATGGGAGTACGGTGGGGCGGTGAGGCCTGCGTGGCAGCACAGCCGGCCGCGGGGAGGAGGGAGCAGGCAGTCCCGCCGGCGCTTGTTTGAGCGGCTGGAGCAGGAAGAGCAGAGATTGAAGAAGCACGACGGCCGTTGGATGGACATACAACAGTCAGTGCTTGTGCGTCAACCTCTTTTTAGGAAAGCCTCAAATCTGTGGAAAACAGCATACGGCCCGTCTGCCATTATTTCTAATAATTTAAAGCCCATTTGCTAATTCTTAAGGTTTTTTTGGAGCCCATATTCTTTTTGTTAGCATTACAGCCCATATTGTGGCCACGGTTAAAAAATTATACGAAATTTTGCATATTTCAGTGCGGTCCGAACTGTTTTTAATCCCGAAATTTTGACTCACATTCAAACTGATTTTAAAAATAAATGTATATCAATATAAAATCCAACAAATTCTCCACGCATAAAAATTAATGTAATTTAAAATCTTGAAATGAAAAAAAGATATTTGAAACTAATTGTCGGTTTGATGTGTTTTAAAAATGTACAGCCCATTTCTCATTACTGATGGGCCATTTTCTCGGCCAGCCGAATGAAAGCTCTCCTCGTCTTGAAAGATTTGCAGCCCAACAGGCCTGACAAAGCGACTTACTTGGCAAATCACAAAAAAACTGGTTGTGGTCGTGGACCCAGCTGTCAGCCTCTCCACGTACAGTACTCTTCCGATGGAAGTCGTTCCTTGACCACGTTGACCACGCCACGCGGAGAGCACCATGGCGGTGGACGACGGCGAGGCCTAGGAAGGGGACGACCCGGAGCCGGGGAAGACGCGGCAGTGGAAGCCTGCGCGGAGAGGAGTACGAGGGTTCACTGGTTCGGCTACGGTGTGAGGCTGCCGTCGCCGCAGGGCCTGGCCAGTGGTGGGAATAGTAGGGGCGGTGAGGCCTCTGCGGCAGCACAGCCGGCCATGGGAGGCAGGAGCATGCGGCATGACCGGAGCTGCTTTGGGCGGCTGGAGCAAGAAGACCAGAGGTTGAAGAAGCACCACGGCCGTTGGATGGACATCGTACGGTCACTGGAGCTAGAATCGTTCATATTGACTAAGTTGACAAAGCCCTTCGTCCCCGTCAACTTAGTAGGCCCACAAGTCAGCCTCCCACCAAGGTGGGTCCCAGCTAGCCGGGGGAGTATTCATTTTTTGTGCGTAATAAGGAGGCACTTCCGGTGGGTCCGAGCTGACAGCAGGGGGAACGTTTTTTTCGCGAAATACGGTGGCCCGTCCGGTGGGTCCCAGCAGTCAGGGGGAAACGATTTTTTTCGCAAAATACTGGTGGCCCGTCCGGTGGGTCCCCGCTGTCAGGTGGAGGAATAATTATTTTGCGCGTAATAAGGAGGCACTTCCTTGCGGCCGCTGTGGACCCAGCTGTCAGCCTCTCCACGTACAGTACTCTTCCGATGGAAGTCGGTCGTTGACCACGTTGACCACGCCGTGCTGAGAGTACCAGGGCGGTGGACGACGCCGAGGCCTAGGAAGGGGACGACGTGGAGCCGGGGAAGACGCAGCAGTGGAAGCCCGCGCCTAGAGGAGTACGAGGGTTGACTGGTTCGGTGCGATGTGAGGCTGCCGTCGCCGCAGAATAACAGGGGGTGTGGGTGAGTGGAGGGATGGCCTGGCCAGCGGTGGGAGTAGTATGGGGGCGGTGAGGCCTCCGCGGCAGCACAGCCGGCCACGGGAGGCAGGAGCAGGCGGCACGACCGGCGCTGCTTTGGGCGGCTGGACCAAGAAGACCAGAGGTTGAAGAAGCACTACGGCCGTTGGATGGACATCGTACAGTCACTGAAGCTAGAATCATTTATATTGACTAAGTTGACAAAGCCCTTGGTACGCTCCAACTTAGTAGGCCCACAGGTCAGCCTCCGAAACGGTGCGTCCCAAATGTCAGGGGGAGGAATCATTTTTTGGGCGGCCGAAGCTAAGAATATCCGAGATTGAAGAAGAAGCACGACATCCGTTGGATAGACATCCATCGGCCACTGCTGCTAGAACCGTGTGTTGAATATAATAAGTTGACAAAGCCTTGCATACGCGTCAACTTATTTTTTTAGGGGACGCGTCACTTAGTAGGCCCACAAGTGTGTGTCAGAGAACTTATAGCCCATTTGCGTTTTGTAAGAATGTACAACCCATTTTTGAATTCTAATGGAATTTACAACAGCCCATTTTCTAGCTAGGACAATGATTAATAATTGAACCAACCGTTGAAGACAGAATTCAATAAAATTTCCCACATTTTGATGGGATCCGAAATATTTTTATCCCGAAATTTCTAGTCATATTAAATATAAATATGTATTACAGTAAAAATCCAACGAAACATTGCGTGCGCAACAATGAAAATTTAAGATTTTCAAAATCCATAAATAATATTTTATAAACTAATTTCGTGTTTGGTGCATTTTTTTATAGTTACTGCCCAGTTTTTATAATTACATCCCATTTATTATTTTTTAAAGCCCATTTTCCTGCTAAGCCTAATGCATCCCTCCTAGGAAAGATTTGCAGCCAAGCGGGGCGGAGAATAACAAGTTGACCTTGCCTGGGTATTCCTCAAAAAGACGTATAGCCGGGCTAGCCATTTTCATCTTGAAAAAATTAGTATCTGGGCTGGATATCTGGCCTGGGCTAGACGGGCCACAGCCCGCCCAGTTAATACCCTGCTCTCCTCTGAACAACAACGAAATCATCGCCAAGAAAATCTCTGCAGTGCTCACGCGTCAAAAACACAAATACTGCTCAAGCTGCTTGGTCTCAGCTGTCGGCCGCGCCTTGTGCAATTCTCTCGTTTATATTGACTACATAGGTTGACAATGGTGTGGGACTGTGATGTCAGGAAACCAGGAGAAAGAAACAAATATATAGTTGTACATAATAAGGAGGCACTTGCGTACGTACGGCTATGGCCCTAGTGGGCCCCTAGTGTCATCCAGTCAAAATAAAGTCATCTCCTGAATCCTCATGTTCGTTGACGATGTTAACAATGCTCAGCGCCACGGCGAGTGCAACAACTCAAAGGACAACGGAGAGGGCCTCGCGGTCACTACGGATGGTCTGATACAGCGCCCACTGCTCATTCAGGAAGCCAGGATCATCGGACACTTATGAGCACCTTCGAGAAACCGAGACGGCATGAAACGGTAAGGCCGTGCTTGGGAGCTCTGGTTTATTTCAAACCTGTATTAACATACAAGTGTAATTTACTCGTCATCGGAAACAAAGCGTAAAATACAGGCGTAATGAAACCGAGGGCCCGAGGTCTGTAAGTAAAACCGGCGGGTTACGCGTGTAATTTGAGAGACCAGTGTATATTTTACGAGCACTGCTATATGGACGACATTACCAGACGATACATGCACGACGTGCGTATCATGCCATCCATGGGCAAGGCTGAAACAACAGCTAACGGCTGGATTAGCAATCGTCCGAGTGTCGTTCAGCATTTTTATCATGTGTGAAGTACTTTCGATATTTTACTAGTCGAAATTGACCAACCAAGCGCCTTCGCCTGAGACCATCTGCTTTAATTTACAAGCGTCAGTTTTACAAGCGGTTTTGGTTGGAAAACAACGATCCAATCACACCCTAATATCATGAGTTGGTTGGAAGATCATATGGTTTCACGTCTAACCTACCCGACTTGTCGTATAGGCTATGAATGAAACATCAGACGATGAACTTCTTAAGCACGGAAACAACTGAAGAGGATCATCTTCTTAACAAGCAAATCATTGGCATTAGATCAACATGCAAAACAATAGGAAGCATTATTCTCAGGAGGCACGGTGAACAGCTCGTGATGCCGCATGCCACAACATTCCAAGCTCAACTTTGCAATCAAACACAAGGCCTAGCATTACATAGACAATATTCAGAATATACTCTCAACACAAGAATATCTCAGCAGAGTAACTATTTACTTCTAAACTGAACACAGGAATAGGAAAAAACACTCAACGCTGCTCACAGCAAGGGTGTCCCACTCAAAAATATCAAATGCATGTCTTTTGGCTAACATCAATGAGCAAATTTTGACAAGGTTTTCCAATTCCAATATATTAAACTAACGTCTTCTTGCTAACATCAATGATTAAACTATGACAAGCTTTTCCCATTCAAAATATGTAATGCCTATGATCGTGGAGTCCTGTCGTAGCTTCTTGTACTTGTTTGGGCACTTTTTGCCTAGGGCACTCCACGTGTTGTTAAATTGCCAATGGTCTCTGCAGACTAGTCATGTCACCGGTGTCTAATAATACTCTGTAAAGCTTCTCGGTCATTCCTTTTGTAATGTAGCGCAAACAGTGACTGCTTCTTTCTGCAAAGTGGAACGACCAACTGGACCCAGTAATGCAGCAGTTTGCCTTGGACACATTGGCTCCTTTTGTGCAGTTCAACTAAAATCGAAGTCGGAATAAAACTGAGCTTTAATTTTGATATCCCTGTAAGCAACAATAGGTATAAGGGAAACAATTACTGAGAAATAACGGTTGATGACTTTTACTCCCAGAAGAAAAGCATCTACTGATCTACTTTATCTTAATGGGAAACAAAGCAGGAGAGTAGCAATTCTCCATCAGTGTGATTCATTCATATTGACTGAGACATTATCTTAACAATGCCTTGTTTCAACATGTATAAAGAACGACAAAGCAGAAAAGTACCATTCCTAAAACAATGCAACTGATTCATTTTAATAGAGACATTATCTTAACAATACCTTGGTTAAACATGTAGAAAGAACTACAAAGCAGGATAGTACCATTCCTAACAAGTGTTGTAGTTTTGAACTAAGATTCAGTAGTTAATTAATTCTGAGAGAGGCATTGCTTAATTTTACCAGCGGAATTAGATTAACGAAAAGCATAAACAGTTCCAGGGGAGAGTGGGCGCAACAACAGTATGTGCTTCCATCTACTTATAAAGGGGGTGATGGAGAGTTTGTTGTAACCAAGCAACAAGCATCATGTCTGGGTTGGTCCCATTTTTGTTCACTACTTAATGGGAAAAGACAGCAATACAATAGCTTCAATTCAACATTTATTTAAAACAGTACCAATACAAGTAGCACAACATCTCAAAGCACACTGCACAATCATGTGGATGAAGGCCTGAACTGACCTTTCATGAGACCGACAAAGGTAAAATACGAATCTGGATCTCCTTTTGTGTAGTTCCACCAAAATTAAGCAAAGTCACCGGTGTGACATTCAAGTTGAACTGCACAAAACACTCTTAAAACATAACTGTTTCGAGTAGCGAAGCAAAATGTCGCAATAGGAACAAGTTGAATCGACAGCCCTGTTTTAACACAGGCAAAAAAGGAAACAATTACTTGCTGATAAAGGAGGACGAAACAAACGGTGACAGAAAGAAGCATCTAACTTATCTTGGATGGAAAAGAAAGTAGGACAGTAGCATTTCTAAAACGGTTGCATTGATTCATATTAACAGAGACATTCTCTTGAAACAATATTCGATAAAAAAATGTTATTTACTTTTAACAGTGGCATTGCTTCAATTTTCCGGCGGCATTCTTAGATTAACAACAGGAAAATAGTTGGATGGGACATGCCAGCACCATGTGCGTCCACACGTATAAATGGGTGATGCAGAGTATGTAGCCAAGGAGCATATATGCGCTGGTCCCATATTTGTTCTCTTTGAACCTTCTTCCTATGTGAGGGCAGCAAATCTAGTCCTGCACAAACTACCCGACTCCCCAGTTTCTTTCCCTTTTCAACAAATAGATCGGTTCCTTACAGATGTGTGTACTGGGTTACCCCCTTTTTCACTTTTCGACCTACAAAGCGGCTGGATAGCTAGTCTATACTACTTTCCGCCCCTCCTTTCCTCATTGAACCACGTCCTAGATTCTTGCTCCAGCCCACCGCACCCTTCTTTCCTCTTTGAACCAAGACCTAGACTCGACTACAGATCGAAAAATATCCACATGCAGCTAGAGCAACGACGGTTTCAAAGAAACTTATACCTTAGGGTCGTCGGGATGTGGCAAGGCGTGTGGCGGGAGGCCGGATCTGCCGACACTACGTACGGCAGCGAGGAAGAAGGGGTCGGTGGCCCTCCCGCACAGGCGCTGGGTGAAAGAGAACAGCGCAGCCGGCAGTGGATTGCCTCCCTTGCCGAAGGCGATAGAGTGAACGCTGCACCTCCTCCCCTTCCCGGTGTGACGGGATACGGACGCCACCTTCACCAGCTGTGAGGGGGGGAGAGAGACAAGAGGCCAATGCAGTCTTGTTTAGATCTGGTGAAGAGAGGGTGAGAGACTGTGAATATAGCAAACCCTAGCAAATGAATGCTAAGCCTCCAGCGTGTAACATATATGTAGTGCGGTGAGCGTGTGGAGAGTGCAAACCCTAGTGAACAAGCGCTGAGGCTCCCGCTTACATATATACTACTGTAGTACGGACTGAGCTCCGGTGCCTTCACTGCACCTGCTTTTGGCTGTATGACAGGTGAGCCAGCCACATTTTGGGCCCACCTGTCATAAATCCAAAGGCAGGTGCACTAAGTCAATGAAGCTGCGTCCATATAGTACTCTCGTGTATACGACTAATATATAGTTGAGTGGTTTTCTTATTATCTCCATAGCAATCGTTTTAAATTGTGTAAGTAGGAAACGAAACTCTTTATTTAATGTACAGTGAAGAAAACTAGTACTACTTCCGATGAACTAACGATCCACGCCCACGTGTCCTGGTCGCACTTCCTGTCCTTCACGTGTGGTACACTACCCTCCCTTAAGTGAACAACCACACATGCGCCAAATTATCGGAAACGTGTGAGAGTGTGTACAAATAAAGAATTTTAATTTCAATTATCGGAAAGGTTTGAGAGTATTACAAAGTTTGACTTTAGTCAAATCTAATATGCGGAGTAAATAAAAATGGTGGGCTACTACGTCCATCCGGGTTTTTAGTCCACACCATTTTTTAAATCAAAGTTAATAGCTGGACAAATAATATTGCAGGGGAGCTAGAGACAAAGTTGCGAGAAGGCTTAGAAATCAATACAAAACTTATGCTCTTAGTACCAACGTCGATCCTTCTTCGAGGAAACATTTGGTTCATAGCCAATTGTGTGATAAAATTGCACCAACGTGAAAGACGACTGCGTCTCCAACGCAACCAAGGTGAACTGATGAAGGATATCATCTTTGTGCGTAACAAGCAAAGAGCACTGATGGAAGACATGTTGTTTTTCATTGAAAATCGATCAGCTTCACCAGCCGACGCAACCATGAGGCGCAACCATGAGCATCGATAGGTCATCATGGTGATGCATCATCCATTTGGCATCAAGTTTGGGTGAGGCACCTATGAAGTTCGACAAATCCTCACTGTGGTCTGTTTCTTCTCAGTAATCAAGCTCGAGGAAGGAAGAACCACGTGGCAGAGGACAGTGATGCGGAACAACAATGGCCATCCAATTTTGTGCAGTTCCACTAAAATTGAGGAAGACATGCCCGGGTATGGAGACACGCATCGCTGTTTCCAAAAATATAAAAAAGGGTTAGCAACGACATCTCAATTGTCAATAAGAATTAATGAAAAGTACACCAACAAACAGAAGCATCATAATTATCTTGATGGGAACTAAACCAGGATACCCGAGAAAAAAGCATTTCTTCATTTAACCAGTGATACACTACAGGAATCAGCTACTTTGCCGTCTGCCACGGCACACGGCAAAGGCAAGGATGGCGGACGGCAAAGGCCTTTGCCGTCTGCCGTGGACAGCAAAAGGCTCCGGCAAAGTAGGCTACGGTAAAGAGCTTCTTTGCCGTCTGCTTTTTGAAGCGGACGGCAAAGGGGCCTTTGCCATCAGCAACTGACGACAAAGGTCATGGCTCTTTACCATCTGCTGGCAGACGGCAATGACTGGCTCTTTGCCATCTGCTGGCAGACGGCAAAGACTGGCTCTTTGCCGTCTGCCAGCTGATGGCAAAGAGCCTATATTGCCCCATTTAATTCTGTTTTTTCTTATATCAATTCATTTTCACAGAAAATCAAACACACACACAGAGATATATATATATGACCAATAGTCATGAACACATAGTAGCAAGTTTCATCCATACATATACATAGTTTCATCAATATTACACGGTTTCATCCATAGGTAGCAAGTTTCACAAAGTCAAAACAAAAACTATAGACAAGCACTCCATATCTGAAATTACAAGAAATGACCTAAAACTAAATATCTATTTTCCTAAAAACTATCTTATTACTAAGATCTTCTCTGGATCTTCTTCTTTTCTTCCAACCTGCATAACAAAAATACTAAGAAAGAGAGAATGGGTTAGGAGTAGAAATGTAGCATTTCACTTGGTGAAATGCAATGTTCAGTTTTTATGTAAGTTTAACACACGGAAAGCTGGAGAGCATGCTGAGAGTTTTCTTGCCTGAGGACCAGGGTAGCCACCAACGGGCCAGCCAAGGGGCCAATTCACATCCTTCTGGAGGAGAGTGTACTCCTGCTCAATTCCATACCTGTTTGGGTTCAGAGATAGGCCTAATCAGTGCTAATCTATATTGTACAACTTATTATGTTCTCACGTGTGTATGTGTGTTAAGACACAAGAGCGCTACTACAACTTTTATATGAAACACTGCAACAACAAAAAACTTGAAATATCGACGGAGGTATTCGTACCATCTCTCCTCAGCTCCAACCTTCGAGGTGTTGAAGATCTTGGCAGCATTGTGCCTCTTGTTGGTGGGGATTGGAACACCTTGTGGTGTGTAGCAGTCGCACATAACCTACAAGGAGTAATAAATAGGAAAAGATCAACAAACCAACGACTTTGCGCCAAATACAGTAGAAACTTGGCCTCTGATTTAGCTGAAGCTTTTTTTTTCTCAGTTCAAGTATTTAAGATTTGTGTTAGCCAAGTAGGTCAACTAGTGGAATTTTAGGGTGTTTACACAACAGGGCGCAAACACCTGGTTATTTTGTCCACCAGATCACACATATGTCCAAGCACATCAAACAGCCACAAAATTCAGTTTTCATTTTTAAAGTTAAGCCACAAAATTCAGTTTTTTATTTTTCAAATTTAGCGGTGCCCAGAAACAATGTTTTCCTATGACTTTTTTTCAAAGACCCATCTGCACCTTACTTTTCCTACTTTATGGCATCCAGCATCTTTGGTGCATAAAATTTTTGAAAGAAGCATGGAAGATAAAAAGTAGCGAGGACTTACAAGGAGGTTGTCACCCCTCCTGAACGGGTTCTTAAAAATGGCCTGGGGGATTCATCAGAGTCAAAAAGAAAAAACAGCTTGTAAGCAAACAAGGAAAGTAGAAATACTGTAAGTAAAACGCTATACCAAAGCTTCAGTCAATTATGTTCGAGAGAGGGCACAAAAGGTGCAGTGTTTCCACATGAGATAAAAATAGATGATGTGGACTTAGGTGTAGAAAATTACCACCCTCCAAAACAAATGATGGACCTTTTATATGCAACAAAGTAAAGAAGTTTACAAATTAACAGCTTGTCTGAATCTATTTCTAATGTGAGAAAGTAGGTTACTGAAATAACTTACATGCAGTTTATCAATAGGAACAGACATAAACAAGGTGATACATCCGTATTAAACTTGGATAGTAGCAACTTGGTTTCAGGGGCAACGTTATATTTTTTTTATTGGTGAATGGTTAAGAAAATAATACCACTCTTACCCACCACTCAAGGGAAGATTAATTATCACATTCACCATTGTCAGTCACAACTGCTAATGAGCACAAAAATGCAACTAAAGCCTAATAAAGAACATTCACATTTCTGTACTGAATGATCATGCTGCATATGAGCCAAGCACATAAGAATCATTATGCGAACTGCATATGCCATGTCTAAAAAAAGAATTGCTCTTTGCGTAGTAGAAATTAAATCAATAGTCTGGAGAGAACTATACAGAAATAACAAAAATATTAAGGAGATGTTGCTGCTAGTTGCGTGCAGCTGCATGCTTTGCATCATGCAAAGAAAGTAGAACATTTTGTTTACCAACTGCAAATATTTGTGGTTGTTCTTCCATTAGCACTGGTATCTACTTGGCAATGGCAAAAGGATGAAATTTAGCTACATAAATATTTGGTGTTTCTCCAAATTCTAAAGATGAAATAACTGAACATTGAAAGAACAGTAAAAAATATACAAAGCAAGGATACACAAGCACACACAGCACACGCGCATGTAGGCAGAACTAGCCCAGCCATGGCCGCCGCGACATGGATTCCTCACTGCCGTCGCCGCGACATACATGGATCAGAGGTAGATGCATATGAGAGGAGTGCATAGGGAGAGGAGTAGAGGGTTGGTACCATGGGCGTACGTGCGGGCCTGCAGCCGTCAAGGCGGGAGGCAAGTTGAAGGGCTCGGGGGTGGGGTGGGGGCGTCTCTCTCTCTATGCTCGGCCCTGGTAGCTGCACGGCGCCGGAGGTATCGTGTATGGGCTGCAGCATGACCCTGGTGGCCGATGGGCTTGGCCGGCGCTGCTCCGGCGAGGGGCGTCACTCCGGCGAGGAGGAGGCCCGTGCGGCGAGGGGGAGGCCGGATCCGGAGTGGCCGGACCTCCCGAGGCCGGATCCGGGCGCGAGGCAGCGTGGGGCGGCGGCGGCGACGCGGGGACGAGGGTGGGGCGCAGAGGAGCTCGGTGCTCGGCTCCCATGGCGGCAGCGGATCTCGAGGTTGGGGCGACGGGCGACGAGGCTTCCGCGGCGGGGCCGCGAGCTTGTGGGGAGGTGGCGGCGCACAACGCGGCGCGAGGCGGCGGGGCTCCTAGGTTCTGGTGAGGTGGCGGCGCGCACGGGCGGGCGGAGGCAAGGTGGCGCAGCGGCACGGGGTCGAGGGAGGCGGGGTCAGGCGGCGCTCGACTGTGGGGCAGGGGCGGAGAGAGAGGGGATAGAGATAGAGGAGGTGGGGGCAACGGTTTTCTTTTTACCCGAAAAAAGATAGCCACCCTCTTTGCCGTCCGCCAGCAGATGGCAAAGAATCTTTGCCGTCTGCTGGCACCTCTTTGCCGTCCGCTGGCAGACGTCAAAGAAATGACAGATGGCAAAGACCTTCTTTGTCGTCTGCCTGTTCTTTGCCGTCTGTTGTTTGGTAGCTGATGGGAAAGACCTTCTTTGCCGTCCGCAAGCAGACGGTAAAGAACTGGCAGACGGCAAAATCCTTGATTCCAGTAGTGATAGTAGTACCACCATATGGACAATGACCGCACAACCACCATGTACTTTTTGTCAAAACAACATGTATACCTCCACCGAGGCATAAATCAGGACAAATTTTCGAGTGGCATTTCCTCTATAATAGTACTAGTAGGTGATGTTGGACCAGCCGACGAACCCTAGCTACTATGCATGGGGAGCTGGGGAGTAGTCGCATAGAAGAAAACCCGCACGCAGCGACCTGGGGAGCTGCACCAGTACAAGAAGTTATACCTCAGGTGGGCGAGATGGCATTTAGGCGGGCGGGCGGGATCTGCCCATACGACGGCAGCGAACAAGGGCGCGGAGGATCTTCGTTCGCGCCAGCGCCAGCTCCGAGAGGACGGTGCGCATCGGCTTCCTCCGTCGCCGACGGCGACAACGTCAACGCTGCACCTCCTCACCTCGCGCAGCGGACGGGATTCGGCCAGATCTGTGACCACCAATGAGGAGAGAGATAGAGTGGACACTGTCATCTAGTTTTGATATGGAGAGGGTGAGAGAGCGAGACGCGAGAAACTCTATCAAACAAGAGGCTATAATGGAGTAAAAAAATCACTCCATAGCAGTGGTTTTAAATAGAATACGCGTGTTCCCGAAAAAAAGAAACAAAAACTGTAGGACAATTTTTCTAACGTACCAAGAAAGAAAAGTCGATCAAAAACACGCACCCGCTTCTAGGTCGCGAGAGTCGTCGTGCACACACACATAGACGTAGATATGCATAGCCGTGTTTACGTAAAATTCCATTTCCATCTCCATCTCCAATCATATTTGTCCAACTGGCACATTATTTACGTTGTTAATTATATACGCAGCAATATTAATGTACAGCATCTCTTGTTTGCGCACGTCTGGACCGCTGCCACGGCCGGTCCTGACCAACCCGAACCCTCTTCATCACCCGCGCGTGCTTCCCGCCCGAAACGGTCAGTGCCGCATTCATGCCCGGCCAGAGCGGACGTGACCTCTCACTGGCGCCGGCATTAAAGCGGCGCGCCGACCGAGAGAGCGTCGCCCGCGTCACTTCCGGGTGCACGCGGCTGCTCCGCGTTCAAAGGTCGCAATAGCCGGCTACAACATGCATGTAAAAAGTTCTAGGGAGTCCGTGCTACAGCTAGCTGTCCTCCCCCAACTCGTCAATCTCTTCCAGTAGTGCTAGTACTCCATGGCGCGATCCATCGACAAGCAGGCGAGAAAGTTATCGTATACTCGGTTTGCAGTGAGTGGCATGCCGAGCGACCGTGTGGGGTCGAGCCGTGGAGGAGGGTGAGACACGAACATGACAGACGTGATTTAAACGTTGGTTTTGCTCGATGGCGCGATCCAATGAAACGAAACGTTGGTTTCTCTCCGTTTCCATTTTTTCTCCGGAAAAACGGAAACTTTCCACTCCATTTTCATTCCTATTCCAAGGTTGCCCCGTTACAACATTCCATCAAATACAAAGGAAAACTAACACGCATGCTGATGCATCTCAATGATTCACAGATCATAGCCAATATTTACTTCACAACTAAAGAAAAAAGTTGTGAGAGCGTGTACGAAAGAAAAACTACTGATGGGGTCACTACGACTTAAACCCTAAACCCTAAACATGATTTAATTTGCTGGCCAGGTAGAACCTGTCGAAGGAAAGACGGCTGGCACCCTCGGATCATACGATGCTTTTGTGCAGTTCCACTAAAATCGACCTGAGCATCCCCGATGGCAAAGATATTGAAGAAGTGTGATTAGAATAATAATACTAGCACTAGTTCATGAGGCATAAACTCATCACAAGTAGAAACTGGTAGAAGTAGAGAAAGATCGACATGGAGATGGAGCTACGGCAGTGGAGCAATC